>NC_138054.1:49999892-50599892 GCF_964194185.1 Rhinolophus hipposideros
GTGTGTGTCTAGGCGGCGGGATTAGTACCAGACAGAGACTTGTGTGGACCCATATAAATGAGTCCCTCTTAAGGTAATGGAGTCTGCCCACCATGTCAGAATAGGAAGGTGGTCGTCCCTGAATGCCAGCAATAATATCACCTTGAAAATTAAAGTGGAGACAACAATCTTTAATTCTACTCATCGTGTTCATGTGTATATATGCCTTGGTGTGCCGACCATTGAAAGAAAAAGAAAGGGGCCGATGGCAAGGAGACCCTGAGAGAACAGGATCTTTTACTATTTCTGGGCCTATATATTTAAACATTTATAGGTAAATAATGAGGACACTTTACTGTCTCTACTCACACCCATTCGATGCCTTTTGTTTTTTGTTTGTTTGTTTTTAACTTTTAGGCCAAATTTGAATGGTCTTTTCCCAAAAATCAGGACAAGAAAAGGAAATAGTTATACATTCTAATTCATTAGGTTGGTCTGAAACATTTTTGCTTATTGATTTTTAACAATAGACCTTTTTCCCTTGAATGTTGTGTTATAGCCAGACTCTAAACAATAAGTGTTCAAGAATACGCTATACTATTGAAAGAATACATTAAGTGAGAGAACCGTGAGGTAGGACATGTGTCATCATGAGATGAGTGCTTCACCAAAATCGAAGTCAGTAGCTCTGCACTCAGTCCAGTTCCAGACTAGGCCAGTTCTTAACTTTGTAACTGTGGACAAGTCACTTAACCTCTCTAGGTCTTAGTGTTTTCCCTGTGATAGATACATGCATCTTACAGTCTCCGTGAGGATTAAATGAGAAAATGGTGGTATTTACCAGGAGTCTCCCAAATGCTGGCTGTGCAAGTTATTGGGATGCTATGTAATAGCATGGGGTAGTCATTAACAAATGTGAGGAATTATTATAATCACAAATAATAAAACATCATATTCTTGTGTGTTACCCAGATAGCATTGCCAAGCAAGATAATAGTAGTTAAAATGTATTTGAGTCTGATTCTATCCCAGACAGTGTACTCAGCTTTTTACATCATTGTTTAATCCCATATACAACCTTCTGAATCAGGTGCTGTTATTGTTCCCACTGTACAGATAAGGAAACAGAGGTTTAGAAGAGGTGAAATAACTCTCTGAAGAAAGTGTAAGTGCCAGAAGCCACGCAAGAACTCAGTCCTATTTCACTCTTAATATATCCAGACTTGGGCCAAATGCTTGTCCCCTCTCCTCTGCACCACCAATGTTTGCAAGACTTTAAAAAGTAATGTTTAAATGCTTTAGATAAAACTTGGTGTGATCTTTTTCTACATCTCTGTGTTTGTTCTTTGTTCAATTTTAAACAATACTCGAGGTTCCTTGCTGATGTCACAGAAAGCATTGGCATAAGACATTTTTTGTCCCGGGTGATTCCCTTTGCCACCTGACCAGCCTCACAACATTTCAGCAGTGCTCCCCTTTACAGATGGGAGATGGGCAGTGGAGGCACAGGCCGGTGGAGGGACTTGCCCAAGGTTTCACCACTTGTTACTGATGGAGCCAGGACAAAAGATCGGATCTCTCAATTCCCAAGTCAGGTGTTTCGATGTGTATCCTCTTGCGAGAGGTGTGAAGGGGTGCTGAGAGGCCAAGTATGTTTAGCTAAACCTTGAATATAAAAAATATAAAGGAGGGATAATTCAGATATATTGAGCATGAAACATTTCTAGGAATTTTAAGGGAGGTTCATATACTTTAACTTACTTAGAAAGATATTTTTGAACAAATAAAATAGTCCATTAATGCTTACCCTGGCATATGCCTACCATGTTTCCCCAAAAATAAGACCTAGCCAGACAATCAGCTCTAATGCATCTTCTGGAGCAAAAATTAATATAAGATGGGGTCTTATGTTATGTTAAAATAAGACCGGGTCTTATATAAGATCTGGTATTATATCATATCATATCATATTATATTATATTATATTATATTATATTATATATTATATTATGACCCAGTCTTATAGTAAAATATTATATTATAATAAAATATTATAGTAAAATAAGACTGGGTCTTATATTAGTTTTTGCTCCAGAAGATGCATTAGAGCTAATTGTGTGGCTAGGTCTTATTTTCGGAGAAACACAGTAGCACATAGTGGGTATTCAATGTATTTGTTCAGTGAAGTAAAAGTTTCAGGTTCTCAGAAGATATTCTTATTCTTTAGTTTTTTCAGGGGGAAAAAAAGAAAACTCAGGATGTTCTCTAAATCTATATGAAAATCTTAAAACATAAACCATGTGGAAGAGAATATCTGCTTTGTATTAACCTAGACTAGTACTGGTTTGTTAACCTTAAAGTAACTTCAACTGGGAAAAACAGGCAACAGGGAATAACATATAACATACAACTTTGGACGGCAAATCTTAGCAAAAATGTAGCCCGTCCTCCCATCTTCCATCCCCTCACCATGGCAGACATTGCTAATAGATCATGGCACAATTTCCTGCTGATCCGGGACAGGGCCTCAAGTCCTCAAACACCTTGCTCCAGGCAACTACCACTAATCCATTAGAATTGACACTCATGCGGAATCTATTTGTCATCCCTGATAGACTTACAGGCTTTTTCTCTGTGGCCTAAGGGGACCAGAGAACAAGCTCAGGCTGTTTGTACATCTCTGTGACTTTGCCAAGAGGGCAGGAGGGGAGCAATCTATAAAGCTGTTCTTTGGGACCAGGTTTAAACTTTATTGAAGAATTGCTGGCCTGGATTATAGCATCTCTGAATGGGTTACTATGTGAGGCTATGAAACCTTTGAGATACCTTTATAAACAAGCTAGATCCCTATTGGTCCAGAATTACTGGGCACAGACCTGCCTATGGAAAGGACTAAAAGAAAATAACTTCTAGAGATCATCACTGGTCCTATTATTGGATTTTTCTCCCCAGCCAGAGTTAATAATGGCCTCTGTGAAACAAATTTATGTGTGTTCAAAGATTCAAAGAAACCTCTAGCTCAAAAATGTTGTGACAAAAAGTGGAAAAAAATTGTTGCTTACAATTAAGGGATGTCATATGTGCATTTAAAATATTTTCTAAAAATCTATGTTTGTAGTGCTTTAGAAATTATAAAACAGAGACTTTTTAGTAACTGGAAACTGTATAACCCCGATATGATCCCACATGTTAAGCCCTTAGAAAATACCGTAATGTAATTCCCCCCTAGAACTGATCAGCTAACTGATTAAAATTAAACCCAAATCTTATCTTTTCATTAATGCACATTCTAAAGAAAGACAATTAAAAGGACAGTAAAATTATATGATGGTTAAACCATGTCTCAATTTCATACTGTGTCAATTTTAAATATAATCATTCATGATTCTGAAATTCATCAAATTTTCCTGAGCAGGTATATACCATAAAAAAGATATTTTAATTGAAACTATTAATCAATATAAGCAGAGCTCTACATTAAAAGCTTGGCTTGAAATGGCAGCAAATTTACATAAGATGCCAATCTACTAAGAGGAAAAGCATCCTAGAGGTTCTTGCCCAAAAGAGGAGCCTGAAGAATTTAACTAATCCGTATGAATTAGGATAGGATGTCACTGTTATTCCACTCATGCTGAGGGCCACCTTAAGCAGCATCAATGTTAAAATCCAATGAGAAATATGTGCTCCTGTGGTAGAACCTAACCTTATGTCAGCAAACCTTCAGTGGGGTGGAAAAGAAAAAAGGAGTGAGCAGCTGTTTTGTTTTTAAATACCATACTTACACCTCTAACTCCCTCCCTAGAATGTTAATAATCTCTGTGACTCCCAAGAATAGAAAAAATTGTACTTAGACGTAAATTATATCAGGCATAAATCAAAAGTTTATAAGACCCAAATATCTATCAGTCATATTTACCATTTTTGAATGCTTACTCGGTTCCAGGCATGTTTTACATAGTAATAACCACGATAATTCTGTGGGGTCAATGCTTCCATTTTACAGAGGAGGAAACTGAAGCACTGGGAAGTTACCTAACTTGCCCAAAGTCAGTCAGTGGCAGAGTAGGGATTGGAACTCAAAGTTCATAGTCTTCATTATCATGTTCTACTCCTCTTAATATGTTTACAGATTTTTGTTTTGTTCTGTTTGGGAAAGGAGGAAGGGAACCATGATCTTTTCCTCTGCCTTTAAGCTGGGATGGAAGGAAATGCTCCATCACAGTCTTCTAAAATTAGACGAAACAATTGGATAATTGTGGTTTGCACAGATTTAAAGGAAAGATGGAACTAAGCCATCCAGTTGTCATTTTGGAGACTATATAAACAGAACCTAGTTTTTTAAAAAATCGATTGTACTTGTTTAATGTCCAAAGTGAGGCATGCTAGTAACTCAGATGGCAAGGAGCCTTACATAATTATTCTGGGGTTCGCTCAAAAATGTGCAGTCCTATTATAGAAAGAGACACATAAAAAAACAAATGATGTCGAAAGCCTAGAAGGTCAAGTGCAAGGATCTGATTATCTCTCCTTGTATGACTGCAGATTCATTCTCCCTAGATGTCTTTACGTTGCATTGCTGCTCTCTTGTCTAACTTGTACCTTCTGGAAGTTATTCTTTTGTCAAAAATCAGTGCATTAACATTTGACTGAATACGGCATTGTGAAGTTTCCATAATGAAAATTCACACACACACACACACACACCCCAGATGGGTATGGACCTCTACCCTGAGAATCACCTGTTTATGTGGTTGGTTTACATATTATTAAACCACCCATATGATCTCTAATGGCAGCCCTGCTGACACAGTCTGACCCAGTTTGACAATCTGGATAGAAATTGTAGGGTTGGCTGTTCAATGGCTGTGACTTTTAACAGCGCTGCTTTTGGGCCTCAAATCAATTCTCTCTGTTTACAGACCATTTCACAGCCCTTTGCCTGCAACATCACTTGTGTCAGTCCCATAAATACTTTGGTGTATATAATGCATGAATTAGCATAATGGTTTAGGCTCTAAGCTCTTAGCCCAAAGAAGGACACGTCAACACGTTCTCTTCACTTAAGCAATTAAGAGCCATTATGCTGCTTCAGTGGAAATATCATCAAGGTTAAAGACAATCCCAAACAGCCCTCTCACCTTTTGATTCCAAGTCTAATAAATGAGGCATAGAAATTGAAATGTTAGTAAACAGTCCTACTTGCAAGCTCTTTTTGGATCATGCTTAATCAGACCCCTATTCACCAGACATTTGCAATGGATTCAGAAATGTGTATATTAAATTGTTCATTTAGTGCAAGAAAATAGAGTGTGCTGATTTAATTTCAAAGTCATAGTGAGCACTAATTTCTGCCAGATTTTTCAACTTTTAGCATCAAGTTACATAAAAAATATTTCTATACTTTTATTACTTGACATGACAAAAGTTACATTTTTAAAGGTGACAGTGTTGCTGTGACTTTAAAGAAAGAGACCTTTCCAAGGTCTTTCTATATTTTTTCTTTTTAGATTTTTAAAAAATTAGCTTTATTGGGATATAATCTGCATGTAATAATATTCATTTTATAGTAAGTATACATTTTGATGAGCTTTGGCAAATGTATATAGTTACATAACTACCCTTACAATCAAGAGAATGTTTCCATAATCTGAAAAAGTTTCCTATGCTTCTTTGCGGCTAATCCTCTCCCCCATCCCTGGTAACCAGTGATCTGCTTTTGATCACTGGTTTTGTCTTTTCTTTAATTTCATATAAATAGAATCAGACAGTATCCGGTCTTCTGTGTTTGGCTTCCCATATTTCTTTCTGTCTTTTCCCCAATATATTAGTAGTGAGAAGGTAATGTGGAAAACAACTGGGATGGAATTCTATCACCACCACTTCTAGCTCAGTGACCTTGAGCAAGTTATTTAAATTCTCTGGGCCTTAGTTTCCTCTTCTGTAGAATGGAGATACTTCCCCTGCAGGGTTTACAGGGGGTATAAATAAATCTATGCGTATACTTAGGTAAGGTATCTAGAATGTACTAAGTAAATGTTAGTTCCTTAGACTCTCCAGCCATTTAAGACCATTAACAGTTGCTCACTACAGCTCTCACTACTGACTGAACCCAGTGACTATAAAAAAGCATAAGGCAACTTTTTCGGGTTTTGGAAATATTCTGTATCTTGAATGTACGGGCAGTTACACAATGGTATACATTTATCAAAATTCATCACACTGTCCACTTAAAATTGAACTTTATCATACGTAAATTTATATTATAATAAAGTTGATTTTTTAAAATCTAAAAATAATAAAGAAATATGGAAAGACCTTGGAATTATCTCTTGGTCTAAAAGTCACATGTGATGAGAGATACCTTCGACTCAGTGTTTCATCATCTGAGCTTGCTGCTTTGGTCAACTAAGGGACGCATTGAAAGCTATTCCGAAGAACAGCACATTTGATGTCACGAGCAAAAGCCCTACAAGCAGCCAACATTGTCTTCACGAACCACTGTCTTTGTGTTGATTTTTTAAGTTTAAGAAAGTAGCTGTGCAATGAGAGACTAAAAATAGTGTGCGAGAAAGATTGTGTGAGAGGGAGGGAGAGAGAGAGAGAGAGAGTGGAGGCAAGTGATATTGTATTGACCATCTTGAACTAACAGCTTCAAAATGTCATAAACAGCTTCGTGGATATAAAGAGCACACAAGTAAATCTGAGCTCTGGCAGCCAAATAGCTCAGTTGGTTACAGTGCGTGCTCTGTCCAACAGCGTTGCCAGTTCAAATCCCGCATGGGATGGTGGGCTGCGCAACTAAAGATTGAAAACGGTGACTGGACTTGGAGCTGAGCTGCGCCCTCCACAACTAGATTGAAGGACAACAACTTGAAGCTGATGGGTCCTGGAGAAACACACTGTCCCCCAATATTCCCCAATGGAAAAAAAAAATTTAAAGCCATCTTTAAAAGGAAAATCTGAGTTCAAAAATAGTTAATAGAAATGTGTCACTTCCTTTGGAACATCTTCTCCAATTCCCACCCATGCCCTCTTCCCTTTTCTGAATTGGGTGTCCTTTCTCTATGCTCTGATATTACTCTTCAGAGTAATATCAGAGGTAGGTATTTCCCTACCATAATACTCTGTGCCTACCTCTATCACATCAGTTATTACCCTGCATTTTAATTGTTAGTTTATGTGTCTATTATCTTCATAAAACTGTGCAATCCTTGAAGATAAGTACTTTTTTTCGCGGGGAGGGGTATCTATATTCCCAGTACCCTGACCAATCCTTAGGAGGGGCTCAATAAATGTTTGATGAATAAATGAGGTCTTAATCACATTATCTCAACGCATAACATTAAAAAAACATCTAGCCGAGGCTTTCTTTTAACAGTGAATAAGAAATGTAGTGATAGGAGAGGGAATAGGTAAGTGTCATTTAGGTCTTCACTCCCAAAATCCCTGGTTTGGGCATACAATGTACCATAAGAGTTCTGACTCCAGCTTCCCAAACCAGCGGACCTGGGTTCGACTTCCGCCCTGCTGAACTGTGTGACCTTGGACTAGTTACTAAACCTTCTTGAGCTTCAGTTCACCTGTGACTTCATTTATCATCTGTAAAACAGAGGAAATCAACATTGTATCACCTTCGTAGGATTTCTGTGAGATGAAATGAGATGATACGTGCAAAGCCCTGAGCACAGAGCCTGGCACACTGAGAACATGAACAAAACGTTAATTTTCTAGCATGTTTCAGGAGCGCAGACTCTGAAGTCAAACAGATTAGATTTGATTTTAGCTGATTCCAGTGCAGCTATCCATTGTCTGTGTGAACTTGTTACCTCAGGTTCCCCAAATGCAAAATGAGGATAATAATCGTATCCCCTTCATAAGGTTATTTTGAGGATTAAATGAGATAAAGTGCTAAGTATCGTGACTGGCCTATATTAAGTGCTCAATCAAGGTTGGTTATGATCCTAGCCTGATAGGACCTAGCTCAACTGTTATAATATAAGCCCTACTCTGCAAGAAGCCTTCACTTTAATCAAATAGATCTCGTCTTTTTCATCTACGTGTGCCATGCTCATTCCTTCGTTGTTGCTTTGTTTATGCTACAGCTACTGCAGGGCAGTGGGGAACAAAGAACAAAGGTTTTAAATGACTGGCTTTGCCAATCTCCTAATTGTGTACAAGTCACCTTGCCTCCCTGAATCTGTTTTCACCTGTAACATAGAGATGACAATCCTCACTTTACTGGCTTGTTGTGAAGATTAAATGAGACCACATGTAGTAAGCTGCCTAATGTATAACAGATGTTCTATTAAATCAATTTTAGTTTCCAATCCACTGTATTCTCCCAGTTAGACACACTTACCCTCTCCATTCTACCTATCCAGACATCGTCAACCCTTCAAGACACACCTACAAAGCCCACCTCGTTCTGGAAGAGGTCTCATGCTGACACACCTTGATCTCACAAATGTGTTATACACTGTTCTTAGTTTGCTGATTCTGTACATTAGTCTTGTCTCTCCAACTGGATCAACTAATCTTCACCTCTTCTGAGTCGTGGACCCCTCTGATAATCAGATATTTCTCTGATTCTTCTCAAAGACACTCCCATAGACAGGAAAATTTGCAAATAATTTTGAGATGCTAATATCTCCTGAATCATCTGATTAAGATTGCCCTAAGGGCAATGACTGTGTGACACTCCTTGTACCTTCCCAGACTTAGGATGCACAGGGTGTTAGGAAGGACCAGGTGAAGGACTGATTAACCTTCTGCCTCAAAGACAAATGGCAGCACCTCCACAGAAAGTGCTAGGTTGCTGACCAGGGCAGATGGTGAGAAACTCTTCAGCAGCATCTCAGCCTTTAATTTTTCCAAAGCAAAGCAACTTGAAGCTTCATTCTGATATTTAAGGATGGGACACAAATACTGAGGCAATAAATAGAAATATGGGCAGGTAACCATGAAAACAATCCACTCCTGCAGGTGGTGTCCAGTCCACAGAAGCCAAAAGAGTCCCCCTCTCTTCTTTAAACCCAGACCATAACTCTTCCCTGGGCTTTGATCCCCCTAGCTAGGGGGATCACTTCTTAAATTATATAAATGTCTAACCACCACGCTGTACTCCTGAAATTAATATAAAATAATACTGAATGTCAACTGCCATTGAAATTTTTTAAAAGGGGAGAAAAGGTGAAGGGGAATAAGAGGTTTAAATTTCCAGATATAACACAAATAAGTTAGGGAGATGTAATGCACAGCACAGGGAATTTAGTCAATAATATTGGGTCAGATGGTTGCTAGACTTATCATGGTCATCACTTCTTTAGGTATAGAAATGTTGAATAACTACTGTGTACACCTGAAATTAATATAATATTGTATGTTAGCTGTTTTTTAACAAAAATATTTTTTAAAACAGGAAGTTAATGACATAATAAAGGCCTCCCTTGCCATGGTGAGTGGGTTTTTTTGGCAGAACATTATCATTAAAACACAATATTAGCCTACAACAAAAAAACTGGAAGCATGTGAACAGCCAGTTTCTAATTTTATTCTGCCTACCCGGACAATGCAAGAGGAAAAAAAGATGATAAATAGCCAGAGAGATTTTCTTGACATCATGCTTAACTGAAATTTCAAAATAAATCAGTTTGGCTCATTTTTAAAGACCTACAACTAAATTATCATTGGGTCGTTTTGTTCTGCTCCCAACTGAGTTTCTGAGGGACTAGTGGTGAGATACAAGGAGGTCTGAAAATGGGCCACAGTGTGCAAACATTGCAGTTTGGTTTGATTTAGTCTAACTCTTGTGTAATAACTTTCTTTGAAGTGTGGGTTGAGGAGCAGGTTAGAAGCCTGAGGCCACAAGCTCGTGTTCTTGTTACAACTCGGATGCCCTGCGGTCCCTGCACTATATATCAGAGGCTTGGCACTGGAGTCCCCAGCTGAACAAGAGTGGAGCCCTCATTCCCTCCCCGCACAGCAGAGCGACTGAGAGACAAACAACATGGTTGTGTTTGCTTGGGAAATCCATTCACTAAAAGGACACCGGTGAGTCTTCGAGGAGCCTGTGAGCCAGAGGAAGCCTGAGCTTGCTCTCAAGCTAAGGAAAGAGGTTAACAAATCCTCCACCTGGTAGAAAGGTCGACAGTTTCCCTGACCAAGGGAGAGGCAAGACACTTTTTCGGATTGTTGGCTGTCCTCTCTCCTCCAGCTTTGGAATTGCTCCTTACTGCTCTGCACGTCCTCTGACCCAAGGAAATCTCAAGGCAAGTCGCCTGCTCCTCTCTGGTCTGATTTTTCATTGACAAAATGAGGGGGTTGGACCAAATGATCTCTTAGGCCCCATCGTATTCTAAAATTTGGTGCTTCTGACCCTGTGACAGTCTCGTAGCCCCAAGGAACTAACTTCCTTCCTTCCATTGGTCACATCTTTTCTAGTTGCCTGAGTTAGACTCTTAGAGCTGAATTGAACCATGGATGAGTCTAGTAAATAATAATACCTACACAGGTCTTTAGAATGTTTAAATAATTTTATACGTAGTATTTCATTGGATCCTTGATCTTTAGAATGTTTAAATGATTTTATATGTAGTATTTCATTGGATCCTTGAAGAAAAAACCCTGTGAGGAAGGAAAGGGTATTATTGCCCTTATTTTATAGAGGAGGTAACTATGCTAAGGGAAGTTAAGTTATAACCGTCAAGGTGAAAAGAGTTCTACAGACGAGGGCCAAATCTGAAAAGGAAAACCTCCAAACGCAAGTTTCTTAGGCTGGATGAAGCACACGCATTCAATGAGAGAGATGGGAGTATCATAGATAGGAGCAGTGGGCATTTTGGGAATCTGCCTCTGACTTCAGGCACATGAGAGCCTGTAATGCAGGGTCTTAGCTCCTGTTCCCCACACAAGAACACTGGATATGGTGAGGCCAAAAAGGAACACCAATGGAGCCATGGATGGGGGAGTCATACCACTATAGTCTTGGTGGCGGCCGGTCAAGACATAAGAAGCAAACATCTGCCAATACCCCAACAAGGGGTCTTCCTGCACCACAGTCTTGCTGGTGGCCGGACGAGACACAGGAAGTAAGATCCACATGATCTGCACCATCCACAATCCGCTCTTGCTAACCACAATCTGCTTGCTAACCACATTTGCTAGCTGCAATCCACAGTCTGCTTCTATGCCAACCAGCCAACCCCCTACCGTAGCCACGGCAGTTATATTAGTGGCTAATGGCTAACCAGTAACAGCTGACGGCCACCCAACCACAGAGGATGGCCACCTGATTACAACGGATGGCCATCTAATAACCAAGCCAGCACCTTTCCACGTGAGGCCGAGAGCCTGGAAACTACTCTCTGGGACTCTGTCCCCACAGAGCCCCTCTATAGATTCTGTTTGTGTGAAGAGGCAATACTCCAAAAACAGAACATAAAGATTAGAACTGATTTTCAGTTCTAGGACAGAGACTCTTGGCCTGACTCTAGGGGACAAAGGTTTTTCTCTAATTCCTCATGCAGTGCTCTGAAAGGAGAGGAGAGAGTAGGGGCAGGGGATAGATTTCATCTTAGGTAGCCAGTGGAAAGTCATCAGTTCAAGCCAGGGACACTTGTTGGAGGGCTAGTGGGAAGTGATGATTTGGGGCATTGCACTGTGGGTACTGAGCCCTCAGTGCCAAGCGCTCAACAGAGCTCCTGACTGTTGCTTACAACTTCCATTGTCTTTTGTTCCAGCCTTGAGGGAATCCTGTGAAGAGTTAGGCAGCCTGTTACAAAAACCTAAAGGTAAGGTGAAATAAATAGGGTCTGTAACGCTAGGTGGGAAGTGGGTACTAACACACACACACACACACACACACACGCACACATGCACGCACATGTGTGCAGTGAGGCCTTCCACTGTGACATATAATTAAAGTATTTCTTGGGGGTGAAGGGCTTTCCCCATCTGAGTGCAGGGCCTCCCGCAGCACAGGAATGGATGGATGATGAGAATCGAAATGAATGATAACATCAGCAACAATGTGGGAGCGAACTGGGAGCAGAGGGATGCAAACCCCAAAGATGTACCCCGTCGCTCCCATCACCAGGAGTGACAGCAGGGCAGCGGCAGCAACGACAGAGGGTAAGGGGCAAAGAAGTGTGGGGCCACCTCAGCAGCTGCAGCAGAACAAACCATGAATTAAAGTTCCTGAGCTACTCTGGGATCAGGAAAACATCAAGACAAGAAAGAAATATAAACAGATGAAGGTGAAGAGGGGATACAATTAGAGATAAACCACAGGAAAAGCTTATCAAATTTGCAGATGACACAAAACTAAAAACGTGGTTAATATGGTCATTTTTAGTCTTAGATCAGTAAACGTTCATCACGGACAAACTCTGGGCCTACAAACCCAACAAGGAGAAATTTTTGAAATTTTACAGGAACTTACGTGAAGTCCTGCACATAGATTCTGAAAATCAGTTGAACTGGATAGGATTGACAGGGTAAGAATAAGATATGACAAGAAAAGAAAGACTTAGCTTGGAGGTTTTGGTGACCAGATACTCAGCAGGTGCCAATGATTTGGCTGCTTAAAAAAAAAATCCAAGAACCTCAGGCTACACTGATGAAAATACATGTCCAGACCATTGGGCTTTTGTGGCCAGACCACGTGTGCAATATTATGATAGGTTGTTGGTGTTGCATCTGAAGAGGAACATTGACACTTCATGCTTGTCCACAGGAGTATGACCAAAATAAGGGTCCAAAAAACAAGTCCCACAGGGGCAGCTGGAACCAAAGAAATTTGGGGAGATCTAAACATCGTTGTTAATTCCCAAGTAAGACTTCTTCTTCTTCTTGAAATAGAATCACATTTGTGTGGCCCTCTAGGATATACCACTGGAACCAAAGAATAGAGGCCAATTTTGGCTCAATGTAGAGGAGAACTTTCTAATAGAGCTGGTCAAAGGCCTTAAGGAGCAGCAAAATCTCCATCACTGAAAGTGGATTTCATGTTGAATCTGGCCAATCTGAGATACTCCAAAAATGGTTTCTGCATTAGGTAGAAGCTTGAGCTCAATGACCTCTGAGACTCACTCCAGCTCTTAGAGACCACGTTAGGGATCTTTGCCTTGGATACCAACCATGTTCTGGGGTTGAAGAGACCCTCATCTACCATGGACCTGTGGAGTGTAGAGCCCTGCCATAGCTTCTGTTCTCAGGATGCCCCTTCTCAGCAACTGATGAGGCTCCGACCTATTCAGTATCTGAGAACAGGAAATGTACTTTTATGAAGCGAGTAGTTGTTTGTCTTCCTCATGCCCCCTAAATGCAATCAATCAAATTAATTTTGCCTAAGTTTTCAGAATGTCTCAAAAGTCCTTTCTTCTTCCCCATCTCTAGTAACCCTGCCTTAATTCAAGCCATCATCATCTTACCTGAGAATTTTTCAATAGCCACCTAAATAGATGCCTTACCTCCACTCTTTTTCAGTACACATTTTTTAGGGTAGGCAGAGTAGTTTTTAGAGATGCTTCTGTTTGGAATAGCCTCTCACTGACCACATGGAATAGTACCAGCTCTTAATGTTTCATGGAGAGCCCTGCAGCCTCATGTTTTTCTCCCGCAGAAATGGGAGCTCACAAATGATTCCACAATCCCCTACACACACACACACACTTTGTGCTTCAATAATACCAAAGTATTTGTAATTTCCTGCACACATTGTGCTGTTACACATCTTTATGCTTTGCATGTGCTGTTCTACCTAAAATGCCTTCACCCCTACCTTACTTACCAGAATAACTCCTATTTATACTTTTTCATATACTTTTTCCTATTTATACTTTTTCATATACATTTTTCATATACTTTTTCATATATATATATATATAAGATTTGCTTGGGTATAACCTTCCATAAAGCCTTCTTTTAACCTCCTTCTCAACTGATACCATCTCCCAAAGTTAATCATTCCTTCCTATACGCTACCTCTGTACCTTTGTTTGTGGTTCTATTACAGCATTTATTACACTATATTGAAATGTAATTAGTTATATATCTGTTTTCTCTACTGCTCTTGGGCTCCTAAAAGGCAGAACCAAATAAGATTCTTCTATAAATCCCTAGCACTTAGCATATAGTAGATGTCTGTATTTGTTACTGACCTGACAAAGGGATCTTCATGAACATGTCTATCATTTGCTATGATGCTGAACTTTGTATTATAGTACACATGAACACCAAGTTCTAGAATGGAAAACAAAGTTAAACTTTTGAAATTGCCCAATGATTTTAAGTTAAATGAAAAGGACCCAAGGCTAAGAATGGAGTTAAATTGGAAGCAGGGGAAATTTTAACCCATAAATTTCTACCACCCTTGTTTCTTTTGTCTTGAAAAAAAAGTTTAATTGGGGAGCTGGTCCAAAGAACATTGGGTTTCTAATCTTGGCATTCTGAAAGGGAGGTTCTCGATTCAACAAACATTTACTGACGATGTACAAAACATGGTGCTAAGTAAGCACTGTGGTAATCCAAAAAGGATATTTTGAGGCTAAAGTGAAATAGTAAAAGAGCTTTATTATATAGAGTTACAGGGTTATTAATATGCATATGGAGATTCTTTGCTTAGAGTTATCTTATACTATGCACAATGACAACTTTATAATTGGAATAAAATAATAGTTATTTGTTGAGTTCTCATTATCTGCTAGGAACCACACCAAGCACTTGAATCACTCATTCTACAAGTATTTATTGAGGTCTAATATGTTATAGGCAAAGGGATCTTCATGAACTAGGTGCCAGAAATCCAACAGTGAACAAAACACACAAAAACCCCTGCTCTCTATGAGTTTGCATTCTCTAGAGGAAGATAAACAAACAAACAAACAAACCACATAGAATGCCAAATCACGACAAGTGCAATGAAGAAATGTAAAACAGAGAATGGAAATAGGAAGAAGTGGATGTGAGGGGTCAGAGAAGACATCTATGAGAAGGTGATGGGTAAGCAAGTACTTAAAAGACGCAAGGCAAGGGAACAAGCCTTGAGAATATCTTGGGGAAGGGAGTTCCAGGGAGAGGGCAAAGCAAGTACAGAGACCCAGGCAGGAGACTGCCTGGCATGTTTAAGCAACTAGGAGGCCAGGGGGTGCTGAGGAACATTGGGTGATGGGAGGAGTTGGAAGAGATGAGTTCAGCGGGGTGATCAGGGACCAGAATATGAAGGGCCTTGCAAGTCATTATGAAAACTTTGATTTCTGTGCTGAGTGACACCACTGAATGATTTTGACATGATTTTTAAAGATCGCTCTGCTTGCCATGTTGAGAATAGACTGTAGGAGGGCGAGGACTGACAATAGAAGCTATTGCAATAATCCAGGTGAGAAATGACAGGCTGAGAACAGGATGGTAGCAGTGGAGTGTTGAGGAGAGGCTGGTTTCTAAATTCATATGTAGATACCATAGAGACGGCAGGATTTGTCGATGGAATTGATACGAGGTATGAGAAAAAGAGGGAGGAGTCAAGGATGACTTCAAGGTTTTTGGCCTGAACAACTGAATAGATAGAATTGCCTTTTATTGACACAGAAGACTGTGGAGGAGGCAGCTTTTTGTGGGGGAAAGGGTGTAGGTGTGGGGAGGAGAGGTCAGGGGTTTAACTTCGTGTTCAATTTGAAATGCATACTGGATATCCAACTGGAGATGTAAAAGCACTTAGTTAAGGGGAGAATTCAAGCCGAAGTTATAAATTTGGGAGTAGCCACCACACAGATGATATTTAAAGTCATGAATCTGGAGGAAATCAAAGGAATATAAAGACAGAAGAGAAGAGAAAAGGACAAAGGACTAAGCTCTAGTGCACTCTAACCTTTACAGACTAGAGAGATGAGGAGAACTTTAGGAGGAGCAGTGAAGGAGGAGAAAAACCAGGACAGTAACGTATCCTGCAAACCCAGTGAAGAGCGTTTCGAGGAAGAGAAAGAGATAAGCTGTGCTGAGCAGCACTGATGGGTCAAATAAGAAAACTAGGATTGATCATTGCATTCAACAACACGGACTCAAGAAAAGTAGGCGGACACCAATAGTACTGATTCATTTAAGACTCCCAGCAAGTCTGTCTGTTAGAAATTATTAGTATTCCCCAGGGATGGAAACTGAGGCACAAGAAGATTAAGTAACTTGCACAGGGTCACACAACAAGAGAGTGGCAGAGTTGGTATTTGAACCCAGACAGTATAGTTCCGGAGCACATCCTGCCTGGGGAAATCGGAAACACAGGAGAGAGACATTTTATGGGCAGTTGACTAAATGGTAAAGAAAATCCCCTAAAATGTTATTTTGAACCTATTATGCTGAAGCTCTATTTCCGATCCTGCTCCTTGACTTAATCTATTGTAGAGCATTTTGTTCCAAGTCAGGAAAAAAATGGCATTGATTGACTTTAAAAGTCCACCTTTATAGAGACTTTGTAGATGCTCATTTAATAACTGTGACTAGCCTGATTAGCTCGATTGGTTAGGTCACAATGATTGACACCAGGGGTGCAGATGCATTCCTTAACGTGAACCGGTCAGGTTTACCCAGAGCAACTATGTCTTACACCTTTTTCCCTGGACAAATATCTTGTATGCAGGTTCAGTGTGGCAGTTCATCTCCTGGAAAAAATAATTATGGTATGTGTTCTATTGCCAAGGTATTAGTAGACCTCTTTCCTGTTCAAAGGACATGTTATTTTCTTTTTTAGACCTGAGGAGATGAATGGTTTATTGTGCCCACATCTCCACAAAATGATAGCATCTTCAACAGCTCAGATTTGTAAACCCATATGACTATATTTTGGAGAGTAAAGAGCTGCTCTTTGTAAAAATGAGATAGACTATAGGCTGGAACCAATCAGACACAGATCAAACCTGAATAAATCATTAGCAAGAATCTGGGATTTCTTTGACTAAATCTGAAGAAAGGAAATTTCAACTGAATGTTTTACATAATTTTTAAAATCAACTCTACTTTTTGAGGGAGCATTACCTAGTTTGTGACCTACAAGACTTTGGGCAGGGGATATTAGTTGATAAAAACATCTGGGTGTCAATCACTATTTAAACTTCCAAGACCTGACCCAGTAAATTCATTCTTCAGGTAATCATGCCCTGGCTTCTGCCATGTTTATTAGACCTACTGGCCAAACTCAGTTCTGCCCACATGGATTTACTGTATGTCCATTTTTGGAGATAATGAGAAATTTATAAGATACTTTATACTTGATATAATTATATGGGGTCACTTTTCACTTTCATTCTACATGTTGACTCACTAACTTGGATGCCATGTTTTGACCACTAGGCAATCTTTGTCAAGCCTGGTTACTTCTGAGAGTATGCTGATCACTGCTCTGAAATTCCCATGCAAATATATAATTAAAATGTATCTGTAGCTCTCTTTTCTTATTTCTCTTTAATCCCAAATTTCCCAGTTTCCACAGTTTCATTAACTGTTTATTTTTGTTGTAATCAGAGTACAATACTTTTTCCAGTTCATGGGCCACACTACTTGTGGTACCATTCCTTCAGTCCATCATATCCAAGGCTTGCCTCAGTGTTGCTACCTATGGTAAATGATAACTAGCAACAGATAGAAATGTGAACTCAGGCATTAGAGATGCTAGCTAGACAGAACAAAGAAGCTTTAGTGAAAGATTCTTTCAGGATCTGGCTCTCTGATACTAGCACAGCCAAGTCAGGTTCGATCAAGGTCTCACCCAAGTTCTCCTGCTCTGCACAGATGCACCATGGTGCCATTTTGCCCTGCTGAAATAACTCTTCTAGGTAATTCTCTTCACTGTCTCACCAGGCAAAGCATCTGATTGTCAGGAATAAAAACAAACAAAACTATCATTGCAAAATGTATGCATATTCAGTTTTTCCTTATTTCTTTTTAACCAGCATATGTGGGGATAGGAGAAAACAGGAAGCAAAACTCAGGTTCTAAACATTTTTCCAAATGGATCCAAGGCTGGTTCTTACCAACTGGAAAGAAAAATGAGCCCAACAAAAGAAAGGTTCTAATCAGAATATTATGACTATAATATGACTAAGTTTCCCCTGACTAGGCTCTTTTTGGGGGGTAGAAAGATGCAGAATAGCTTATGGAACATTTCAAAATGATTTCCTATAAGCATTTTGCCCCCTTTTAAATCACACATAGCCCTTGAGTACACTGAGCAAACAGGCTGGGTGGTTTTAAGTCTGTCCACAGTTGGCAAGACATATGATGCATTCAGTGATATCCACCACCACAAAAGTTGGTTTCCTCACAAACCTCCCAGCAGTACATGGATGACAATGTGGATTTTCTTTTTTTTCTTTCTTCAGAGAAGCTTATACATAATCCTATCACTATCCTAGGCACCTATTAACTATGATTGAAACAACGCCCATTGGAAGTCTTAAAATCTTAACCACCAGTTTTACTTCTAAAATAAAGTAAACTGCCAAAAGTTCTGATAAAAGTGACAATTTATATTTTTAAGTAGTACAACTGGAATTTTCCTATAGCTGTAGACAAAGGAATTCTTACTCAGATAAGTAGAAGAGCACCAATAAATTTAAGGTAGCTTATGCAAGTTAGGCACTAATGAATGTCATCTTCTGTTTTGTCATGAAAAAAGATCTTTCTGCTGCTAAAGGAGACTGATTTAGATTATGAATAGCTGTAGTGATTTGCAAAAATGGCTCCAGAGAGATAGAATGAGACTCCATATAGTCATGGCACTTGAGGTTTCTGCCCTTTTTGTTGAAAATTAATTTGTCCTGTGGGTTATTGGATTCTAGCTCAGCCAATGTATATTGCTCAGTCATCACAAATTTACTTAAAATTTAGTGTAGCTGAAGTTCATTCAACAAGACAAAAGTCTACAGTTGAAAGCTTCTAAAAATCTTTTTTAAAAACTGGCTAACAGTGTAATTGAAAGTGCTGGCATCTAAGTAGATTCACATAATGTTTTGCAGGTATCAATATATACTCTCTTACTATGTTAGAAATAGATTTTTCACTTGTTTCCCAAGGAAAAGCAGATAGGGAGAATTTATCATCCTTTGGTAAGAGGACATTTTGGCTGAAAGTTCCACATCCCTCTGCCCCCCCTCAAAAAGCCCTAAATTCAGACTAGATTCTATAATACATACCCGTGTATTTCATTCATTCACGTATTTTATGTAATTTCAAAACAAATATTTTTTAAAGCAAATAGATTATATAACTCCTAAGGCTTCTAAATACCAAATACATTACACGAGAGAGAAATCGAAAGTACACAAATTATATCTCCCTGTTGCAGCAACTCTTACCGCAGGAAGGACGCTACAGCATGGAGGCTTATAGACGGGGCGGGTCAGAATAAAGGGCATCATACCCCAGACAGAGCATCAGAAGACAAATCACTTGCTTTTGACAAAAGGAACACTAGTTTAGTGGCCATGCTCCTTTATCCAACAATAATGAGAGGAAAATAAAAGAGAGTAATCTTCAAAAGGGGCTATTGTGAGAAGATACAAAGGAGACATACAAAAAAAAAAAAGAGAGAGAGACAGACAGAATGAATAGTTAATTGTGGGAAACAGAGCCGTTTTAATTAATCTTTCCCTTAAAGTGATTTTCCTTACTATAATCTATAATTTTCATTTTGTACATTTAACTGTGTATATGTAATACACTGAACGCATTTAAATATGTGTGTTTGATCGTCCTTTCTCCCTTTGAAAATCTAGATGCATCTGAAACTTATTGGATAGCTAAAATCACATCAGAGCTCCTCATTTGTGATTGGGGCCATGGGGATAGCTCCTAATTAAGTTGATACACAGGAGGCAACAAACATTATTTATTCATTTCATTTATAGTTGAAAGATTACTAGGGAATAAGGCTGTTTTCTACTGAAATATTATACTACAAAGTAATTAAGAGATAAACCTAAATGGTAAAAACATTAGGATGTGTCATCTCATTAAAAAAAGAAAGCAAATGCTATTTGGGGTGACCTAAACCATCGTTTTGGACCTTTTTGATAGAGGCTTTTGTTTTATTCCTTGTACTTACATTATAACAGAACTACACAACTGATAAAGTTCAAACTGAAGCGATCAGCTCTTTGCTTGAGGGACAATTGCACAAAATGAGATACAGAATGCTAACCAAATCATGACACAATGGACTGGAAATTTTAGATTAATAAACCTCTTTCGGTGGAGAACTAAATAACTTTTACAGTTTTACCTATGGTTATTTGTTTCTCTGAAGATTTATGGTCCTCGCAAGAGATATGCATTTTATCTTTCACTTTCCAGATTAAAGAGAGATGATTTTAAACAGGTTTCTGACTGGCATAATCTGGAATCGCAGGTGATCTCAATTTTTTAAAAAATGCTGAAAGTGAACTTGCAAGTCAAATGAAAATGACTTTGCGCATGTCAGGTGCACAGGGAGAAAAATCTGCATACAGCTAAACAAGGCTGATTTTCTGTTACCAATACTGATCCCCTCGCCCTGCCCGGCATCAGCCAGGTGCAATCTGTACATGCTTAACCAGGAATTAAAACTCTTCGTGCGCCTGCTGCTTTAATTGATTGATGCTAAAAGTTTAGAAAATAAAACCTAACCAGCTATTACAAAGCGCCTTTAACCAAGCCTTCTCCTTGAAAGCAGGATCCTCAATTGAAACTGGCAGACCACATTTTTAGGTTTCAAGCAGCTCTGTCATTCTACAAGGAATGTGTCTGCCACTTCACACGATAGCTTGAGCTGAAAGACATGTACTTTGAATCAGAGAATCAATAGAACACTTAATGGACAATTAGGAGAACAGCTGTAGGACTGTCAGAGACCCATCTGTACACAGCTCAAACAGCAAGCCTGGACAGGGCCCGGAAAACAAAGTACACTGCTCCAGGGCACTGGCCCCAGTACAAAACCTCCCTTTCATTTCTCATTTAATGTTAATATAGTGTTCTTTTTCATTACAAATTTTAACACGTGTAGAAAATTATGGAAATTGCTTAAGCCATTTGTCAACTTATATCATGTGAATTGATCAATAAATTTCACTACTTTGTTGTTAATGTAGATAAATTTTGGCATTTAATTAAGCTCCAGTGAAAATGTGGCCACTTTTAATTTCAGCAGATGCTGTCATTTCATTTGTAATACATAACTACAGGGGTAAATACAACCCAATCATGAATTATCACTAAATATTTATAGACAACGTAGCAATTCAGAAAACAGACAAAAGATTTTTACAATGAAACAATTACTGTGTGCAAAACCTGAAATAGGTGGCGATGAACTCTAATAGGAGCTGTGAACAGAATCTTAATATTGTAGCTCCACAGAAGAATTACATATGTATTATTTTTATCTCATGAGCCTGCCTCCATACATTGCATCTCTATTAGGCAGACATAATTTCAAATTCTTTTCACAGAATTCTTCCAAATGTTCAAAGACAGTTTCCCAAGTTTGTAGAAACATTAAAATTTATAAATCAAAAGCATCCATTCTTTGATATTTCTTTTTGTGAAATTGATTTGAATACAATTTGGGAGGCTTCTCTTAATGGTTAAGAGCAAAATTTTCTGATGCTTATGTCACACACATGATTTGGAATTGGGGCTATAAGGTTGGTCAAGAGGACACCGGGATAGGGAAAGGAGACAGAATGCCAGACAATGGAAGAGGCAGAGTGAAGTTTTTAGGTTTCCTCCATATGGCCTGAGGGGCCCCAAGATGAAATCCCGCTCCTGACAGACAGAAGCCCTATAGCCTTCACCCTCCGTGGAGTAGTCTGACATGATAAACTGCTGTATCTCATTGGAGAAGGAATAGGCTGCCTCACGGTGAATCTGCTGGTACCTTCAGGGAAAAGGGACTCGAAATCATACTGCTGTCTTTATATGTCATCCACTCCATAACGCCCATTCCCACCATTGTGTAAATGCTTCTGGAGCGGGGCGGTCACTGTATTTTCAGCAGAGGAGCAGATCTGAAGGCTTGTGTGTAGTGCCTTTGTGAGTATTTTAAACAAAATAAAGTTTAGGGAAATCAAAGCTGATCCCTCATTCCTATTTTACAACGTCTCCATGTCGAATTGGCCATCACTGCCGAGGCGGCTTGGCACTTTCTGTTGGTCTGGCAGAAGAGTACGTGGTCAGAGAAGATGATTCTCTAAATTCAGACTCTATTAGAGAAATCAGAATTAAGCAGCCAAAGGGAAAATGGATTGGGTCTTCTTGCTGAACCAAATTATACATCTAAATTCCCAGCCAAAATTCTCTCTGGCTCACCGTCACATGTTCATATTTCTTTTTATTCCAAAATTTAAATTTCCTGAGACTTGAGGCCTTATTTTTCTACCCCTAAAAAGTAGAAGGGGCTGGAAAAATCCACCTCAGTTCTGATACAGATAATTAGGGATCCTTTGATAGTCTCTGAAATCTACGTTTTCACAAAGTCATATCCTGGTATTTTCCTGAGTCACGTTAAGTCCACGAATTTCTTTGTCTTTGGGGGGAAACTGAGAAAAAATATAGGTTATTGTATGAGCTCAGGAAATACTGGCATTTGTTGAATATTGGATGTGAACATTAAAGCGGTAAGAAAGTTAACGTATGTTAATAAATCAGATGAGAAACAAAAATTGAAATTCTAAAAATTTGAGATGGTAGTTAAAGATGGCCACAAAATTCCTTGCCATTTCTCCCATCAGTAAATGGAGTCCATTTCCTCTACCCGTGAATCTGGGCTGATCTTACAAGTTATTTTCTTCAGTAGAAGTTAGCAAAAGTGACTGTGCAAAAGCCTAGCCCCAGCCTTGAGAAGGCCTAGAAGATACTGCTTTTGTGCTCTCTTAGGAGTCGGCTGCCCAGTTGTAAAAAAAAGTTTGGGATAGACTACTTGTTGATGAGAAGTCACCTGGAAGATAAGAAACCATCTTGGATATTCCAGCCCCAGAAAAGCTCCCAGTTGAAAGCAGCGAGCATGAGTGACTACAGCTTCACCATGTGGAGCAGAAGAACCTCTCAGCTGAGCTCAATCAACCCACTGAACCACGAGAAATAACAAATCCGTATTAGGTTAAGCCACGAAGTTTTCAGACGATTTGCTGCACAGCAATAGGTAACGGAAACAGAGATTTTATCATAAAAATCTCTATTATTTTTCTGCTCATGTCCTACCCTCCTTCTGAAATTATGCCAACTGACAATCAACATGTATCTTCCTATGCCTCTTGCAGAAGAAGTGACCCAATAATAATAAAACAACAAGCCAAGATAGGAATTGGGGATGGAGGGGGTACAATTATTTTTACAAGGGAGCTCAGACCGATTCCCTCTGCTTATTAGTTTTCTGCTTTCTCTCTTTAGTTTCACTCAATATCCCAAGCCTACAACAATGCTCAAAGTGGACGCCAAAAAGGAAAGGCAGTTTCTGTGACAGGAACTCTATCCCTTTCCAGAACTCTGGTCTTGAAAGTCAACTGAACGACTCAATTTACTTAAATCTGAATAGACTTTAAAAAACATCCGGAGATGTTCTGCTGTTTAATAAGTTGCCAAACACTAATTATTTAAAATAAATCTTCTCTCAGCTAAAAGAATGAACTAGATTCTAATCATATCTGTCATATTAGCTGTGTAACCGGGCAAATAATTTTATCTTTTGGGGTCTCAGTTTCCTCATCTTTAAAAAGAAGACAATGGACTAGATAATCTCCAAGGTCCCTTAAAACTTTGCTGCCTTTCAAAGATATATGTCATTTTTCAAGGGATGCCAGCTCACTCTTAACCCCTTATTGTGATAGCATTAGTGTCAACTAAAAAGTCCTCGTCATGCAGGGTCTCTGGTCCCACTCCCCACACAAGAACTCATGCAGGATAGGGTGAGGCCAAAAAGGAACACCAACAGAGCCATGGATAGGGATTCATACCACTATAGTCTCACTGGCGGCTGGGTTGGAGACACAGGAAGCAGGAGCCACACGATATGCAATCTGCCACCTACTTCTCTGCCAACCAACCCACTTGCTAACTGCAATCCCCGCTTGCTAGCTCATCCACGGCAGTTATATCAGTGGCTAATGGCCAACTAGTCACAGCCGATGGCCAGCTAGTCACAGTGGATGGCCATCTACTACCCGAGCCAACACCTTTCCACATGAGGTCGAGAGCCTGGAAACTGCTCTTTGGGACTGTCCCCACAGTACTTCTCCATTGTCGAAGGCAGGAATGGATATACCCTTAATCTGATATTTTACACCTGAATAACTGAGATGATTATGTAATTAACTTTCTCTCAGAAAGCATAATCCTAATTTTTTAATTCCATCATTTTACAAGAACAATGAAGTATGACAGTTTGCCTTTAGCATGCAGTCCTCTGAATGTATACCCATTCTTTATAAAGTCCATAAGAAGTTAGTACATGTTTTGCTTGTGGAGAAGATTCTGAGAGGAACTGAGAGAGGGTAGCAGCTTTAACACAGAAGGTAATACCGTGTTTCCCCAAAAATAAGACTGGGTTTTATATTAATTTTTGCTCCAAAAGGCGCATTAGGGCTTATGTTCAAGGGATGTCATCCTGAAAAATCATGCTAGGGCTTATTTTCCGGTTAGGTCTTATTTTCGGGGAAACAAAAAACGGTAGCTTCAAAACTCACTGATTCCTATGGTATGTCTGACATTGAAAACGCTGCCGCTGAAAATTCTGTTGTATTTCAGGGAGTCTTCATGAAACTTTGCTAATTTCTGGGTTTAAGAAACAAGATATTAATGTGTCACACAAGTCTAATTAAAAAACAAATAAGCAAAAATAAAGACTTAGGGTTCTCTACCTCATTGCATTATTATAGTAAAATATGATAAATGTTTGGTATGGTAAATATGGCGAAGTTAGTTTTCACTTATAATATCTAGGGATAATATGGTTTATTAATTCCACGACAATTCCAAAATTTAGTAGTTTCAACCCTTTAGGAATCAAGTAGATCTGAGGTAGAATACCTGCTGGGTAGCCTTGGGCAATTTGATTAATCTCTCTGAGTCTCAAGTTCCTTCCCTAGAAAGTACAGATTTCTGTTCATGGCATAAAAATGAGACAATGCATAAAAAGTGCCTAGAATAGTAAGACTCAGTAAATAGAAGTTACAACTAAATGTGAGCTGTATGAGAGCAGGAACCTTGACTGTTTCCTTTACCTTTCTATCTTAAGTACATAGATAAGCTGTGGAAGTAAAAGCTGTTGTACTCTGGACAACAGCTCCAACCTCTTTCCACGGCTTTGTTCATCAGGTAGAAATCACTTGGTTTGAGTTTCAGGCCTTTAACGTCCTCTGTTCAATACTAACAAAAAATGACCATCTAAAAGACAAAAACCAGAGAGATAAACCCTACATAGATCACAGATCCCTGCTAAATTAAAAGTTATAAGTATGAACTAATGACAACAACGGCTCACATGAAATAAGAAAATCCCTTAGCACAAAATAGGTAACTTTGGAAGTTGTGCTAACTACCTTTACAAAAGCCACTACTTTGGTGAGCTTCTGCTTTGGTGACAGTTTTCTCACAGACAAGCAAGTGAATTGTTACAGGGGATTCCTGCATAGTAGTTGTAACTCAGTCCGGTAGAGATATAAAATAGAAAGAGGTTCTAGACAATTTGCCCTAGGTCTGTCAGTGACCAAATCAAAAATTAGAATTCACGTTGCTTCATTTCCCTCATCATCATTCAATTATTGACCATACTTATTTGCATCCTATACTGAGAGAGAATTTGATTAGTGGTATGAAGCAACAACAGAAAACAGGTGTATAATGTATGTTCTCAGTCTTTCTTCAGAGAATCTAGGCTGAATTTGCAACACACTAGAAGAAATCTTATAAAAATCAATGATCAAAGCCTGCCCAGGGGTCCTCCTGCCCTGGATAAAAAATCAATTCTGATTCACCTTCATATGAACGTTCTTTTTTTGTGTGGTAAACATTGGTTGAGATTATGCCATCCCAAATGGTACCAAATCTATGCCTCATCAATCATCTGTGAAATGAGCCAGTTCACTGAGTCTCTACCTATGGCAAACACAAAGTAGATTCACACTCCAAAACAAAATTACTGCAGGCCAATCTTTCTATAATTACAGAGAGCAAATATAGTTATTGGTAAAGCTAAAGTCAATTAAGACACAAGTATAAGGCTTAAAAGGAGAAAAGAGAGTTAGGGAAATCTGCTAGAGATGGGACCAAACCACAAATATGGAAGCTGGCATTAAATGTTCTAGGTCCCTGATAAACCATGGTACATGACATGAACTCATAGCAAAACACACTGGTATTCTGTATTTGTCCACTCCCACCCCTGTGAGAAGGAAGATCGTACGCAATAGGAAATGGAGGGGATAGTTTATGAGAAGCATTACGACAGACAGGACTCAGGCTGATGTTTAGGTATCTTGTTCTTTGTACTCAGGGTTGGATGTACAAGTTACATAAAAGCCCTCAGCTGATTCTACATCTTCACTTTCACGTCAGCTTGCTTGTAGATTTTGATGAGCTTTTAAGATTCTAAGAGCTAGTCTATCTAAATGTAAACAATGATACTAATTTGGGTGTTTCTTTTTTCTACACGCTAATATTAAGAGAGTATCCTTCTTTACGCTGTGGAAATCAAGTAAACCACAGTAAAGGCCTGTCTGTGGCTTGAGGAGAAGCTGACTTGAATTAGAGACGTGGGTTTGGTTCAATTTCCAGAGGACACCAAATAACATTAATGGATCATAGTGAGCCTCACCCTAGTTCTTCTTGAGAAGTTGATGTGTACATGTGCATAAAATGTATATTAGAAGTATATTAATACAATTCTATCTCAACAGATTTAATTCTTAAATGCTACATATACTTGTTTAATCTCCCGTTTTAAAAGTAGAAAAGGTTAGATTATAACATCAGGTTAGCTCTCTTTGAAGCAGGTAATAATTAAGTTGATTCACTGTTGCAATTACTGTCAAATCCCCCTTAATTACCAGAGATTTTATAGCAGCTTCATTATACGTCTGCTGTAATGCATTGTGGCCCTAAGGAGAAGTGTTGCAGGAAATTCTGCATAGCATGGATAATTCTAACCTGCAGTTACAGCTTCCAGCCAAAGCTCCTGCACTAAATTTATCTTTTTTTGACATTTCTCCCTGTTACTCAAGCAGTTAAATGAGGTAACATTACTAAAATACCCACCTAACTTTGAAGGTTAGAATTGATTTCTCCATAGATATTAAAAACAAAACCAAAAAAATAGATGAAGGGATAAAGTAGCCTTCAATAATTCCTGAAGAAGCATTAAATTATATTTAATAATGGACTCATTATATATAATTATACATAAGCATGTACAATTATGGCATTCAAATAGATGTGAGATTGATATCTAAATCACGAATATATCTCATATTTCTACTACTCTTGGATATTTCTTATATGATAAGCTAGACAAAAAAATATTACTAAATCCCTAACAGAAAATCTTGAAAAGGATCATTGACAGCTTTTTATTTATCAATGATCTTTTCAACTCATTTCTGGAGAAAGTAATCATTTTCAAACGGTCATTTTTAAGTTTCTGTATCACTGCTTGTTTTCACTGGAAAAATCTTGACAAATCAGAGCCTGTAAATTGAGCCAAGTTCAAAACAGATAACTGAATAATGTCGCTCACAGATCCCTTTTGGACCAAGGAATTTACTCCATAGAATATATTAGATTCAGAAAGGGCTTGCAGTGTCAATGACACTATTGGCAGCTGTGTTAACAGTTAAGGGCCTGGCTTTGTACAGCAACACAGTTATTAAATTTCTCCAGAGACCATGACTCATTAATCAAATATTCATACATCTCTGTAAATACACACTGAACAGAGCATACCCTCAGAGCTGCGCATCCCGACACAAGTGCTCTTTCATGTAACACTGACAAAATCCTGAGAACATGCGGTCATGTTTTGCATTTCTAATGCACTATGTACTCTTTAATAGTCCACTTCCTAAAAACAGAACACAAATGATCTTACTGATTGCAAGTGTTAGAGGGTTACAATTAAAATTATTCCACTATTGCTTCATACCATCTTTTTTTAAAACGAGGACAGTGAATTGATTCTTCTGTTCTTTGTTTACCATCAAACAAGTAATTTTTTCCCAGGCGGATGAAGAAACCCAGGGCCATGCTCCTATTAATACAAGAATTTGTATTAGCATGAAAACAACAAATCACTACTTAAACTAGGAAGGCCAAATAACTTAACATATTAGCAGACATGAACTTGCTATATTTTGCAAAGTCCTCAGTCTGTTTTACAGCACTGGGAGTTTCCCCTTTATTGTACAACAACAAAAGGTCTTTCTCAATCGTGGTCTCTGGAAAATTGGGGTCGAAGGCCAGGCAAAGAAGAGAAGGCTCAAAATGTCGCCTCATAAGGCTACTAAGATCAGACTCTTCACCTCAGAATGGGCAGGATGTATTATGCAAAGGGAAGAGAGAAAAGGAGCATCTTACATAAACTTCCCATCCATCTAGCAGTTTCTAAAACAATGGGAACCTGATTTTCAATGCCAGTAAAATATAGGTAAATCTGTCAAGTGCCATCTCTTCTTCAACCTCTCCAGTCTACTAACCAAACTGCCCATGTCTTTAAGCCTGGTTTCCAAATTTCTGGCTACATTAGGTCAAAGACTTCCCTTGCACAGTCACTCTGCTTTTGTCCCCACGCAGCGCCATTCTCCTGCACTCTCGGGGATATTTTCGCTAGCACCTTTGGAATCTCTAACTCAATGGTGCAGAGAAGACTAGAACAGGCTCTGGAATCAGGAGAGGTTTAAATCCCGAATCTGCCAAGTTATCAACTGTGCTAACTCCGCAAGTCACCTTACCGTAACTGACCCTCAGTTTCTTCATCTGTAAAATGGAGACAATAAAAAATACCTATTTTTCCTGGGATTTCTGTGACGATTAAACTAAATAATAAATATGTATTAAAGACTTAGTAAGTGCCCAGTAAACGTTAGTTATTGCCGTTGGTATGATCACTGCAGTCATTCATCCTCTAACTCTTCACAGTGACTCAAACCTTGATTTTTCCTGACAATCCTAATTCTTTCCTAGACTCAACTAGCAAAGAGACTCCTCCTTCCACTTAGTAAATCCCTCTGATTCAGAGGGGCAGCGTTGCCTGCCCACGTCCAGGTGCTGGCTCTATCGTTTCACACCCTCTCTTACTGACGCTCATACCATCCACGTCAAACACTCAAAATGCTCCAATTTCAGCCTGAACTTCCGCCTTGCCCCTCATTCTTACAAGCTTCAATCACTCTATTGCTCTGGTTTCCGCCTTTTTTAAATCCTTTGGTAGTCTGGTAAAGTCTCTTCTTATTAGGACCCATTCTTATTAAAATGTTTTCAAATGTAAATGAAATGCATATGGTTACAAAGGAAAGGTTTTAAAATATTATTTAAATTTGTGATATATAGTAATATATTTGCTTTAAACACATTAATAAGTCCTAGCAGCAAGTCATATCCATAATTTCATAGCAGTGTACATATTTCAAGATAATGGCATTATGATATGAAAGTAATATGATTTCTATCAGTGACAACATCCCAGGTACTGCTGATATTACGATACTTTGTTGCCTACATTCTTAGTGGAAGGAAATACCGTGTTTCCCCGAAAACAAGACCTAGCTGGACCATCAGTTCTAGTGTGTCTTTTGGAGCAAAAATTAATATAAGACCCGGTCTTATTTTACAATAAGACCCAGTATAATATAATGTAATATAATATAATTAATATAATTTAATATGTAATAAATAATAAATATAATATAGCAAGCCTTATATTAATTTTTGCTCCAAAAATCGCATTAGAGCTGATAGTCTGGCTAGGTCTTATTTTCAGGGAAACAGGGTACTTATATTTCAGTTGGATTAGTGAAAAAAGATTTTTTTGCATCCAAATTCATGGACCCTTGAATTCTACTCATGTGTCCATCAGTTTAGGAAACCTCTACACTACATGACCTGCTGTTCCCCAGCCTCATCTAAATTTATTAAGTTCATTCATAGACTCTATAGAATTACATCTAAATAAAACAGACTCTAAGGGCAGGGCTTGAGAAATGTGAAATCTGCATATTTTTAAATGTTAGAACTAAATCCTTGTTCTTCTGACTTCTATACCCTTTGTTTCTTCCTTTATAGCATCCTTCCTCCCCTGTCTCTCTCCCAGGCATCTACCTACACAAGTATAAATTTCAGCCTGACACTCAAGGCCCTCAGTAATAAACGACGTATGTTTCATCCTTACCACTCATTCTTCTATCCACATAATTGCAGGATGTTTATCATCACCCGTTACTAAAAGCCAGCAGTGCTCCCTAGTCAGTAGAACAACCAAAACCAGCCACATGCACTGGTTTTGGGTCCTGGAAAAACATGTGTGTGGACCCTGTCTCTGGGTCTTTGTGCTGTTCCCTTCTTATTCATCCAAATACTTCTTCCTTGCCTGTATATAAATCATACCAGACTTATAGGATTCATTTCAAATGCCATGCCTTCCATGAAAACTACCCTCGTCCCCATAACCAGGGGGTGCTCTCTTTTGAAACCAAATATTTTAATTACTTTGTAGAATTTCTCCTATAAGTGTTCTCTTCCCCTACCAAGTGTGACAGGTTCTTTTGTGTGTATTTTCCCCACCCTTAAGTAAATTTCTAGGCCCCCTGATAAAAGTGTCACTTTTTATCTCAATGTATTCTATAGAGCCTTACAGACATTCAATATTGGAATGGAATTAAGAGGGTTTAGTTTTGGTTTTGTCCTTTTCTAATTCTTGCTCTCCAATGTCGGTTCAAAAAAAAAGCAAACATACTCTTAAAACCTTTTCAAATCTTAAGACAGATGAATGAAGTCTTGATAACAGTTTTAAAGGCTAACAATTATTGAGTACTCAGTTTGTGCCAGGCATTTTTCTAAGTGGTTTTGCATGTCCAATGTGATCCTCAGTTAATCCTCATAATAGCCCAACGTGATAGTTACAATCATCCCTATTTTACAGATGAGATTAAATAACTTGTTGAAGGCCATGTAGCTAGTAAAAGTCACTATTTGAGCAAAGCCAGTCCAACTCCAGTTTAACCAGTTTCTGAATGCCATCTTCACTGTGTAACACTGGAGCTTAACAGAGAAATATTTATTTTTCCCAAAATATAAGAAGTCATAATTTTTTCCAAACTAGTAGTATTGAGTGAATATGTAAAATCTTACTTTTGAAGCACTTATTCCGGCTGACAACTATAATATAATCTACTAAATCATCCCAATCTGCAAACCTTTTCAATTCATATGCTTTTATCTGTGTCAGTTTCCTATGGTACATTTGCCTAGACACACTCAAAACTTGCTGTCAATCATTCTTTCATTCTCTTGTTATCAGACTCGTATTGAATTTCTAACTTTCCTTTGTTTACAATTCCTGCTTATAAAATACTTTTTCTTTAACTTTATTAAATTTATTTTTAAATGTGTTTTTCCAGGACCCATCAGCTCCGTCAAGTAGTTGTTTCAATCTAGTTGTGGAGGGCGTAGCTCATAGTGGCCCAGGAATGGATTGAACCAGTAACGCTGTTGTTAAGAGCACCACGCTCTAACCAGCGGAGCTCACCAGCGGCCCCTAAGATACATTTTTTGAAACCCATGAATTCGCAATTTTTATTACTATAATTATAATATATAATTATAAATTATAACAATTTATGTTAGTAAAAATATAAATATATTTACAATTATCAATTTAATTTTCAATACTTTAAATGAAAATCAATTTCTATAGAATTTTTTATGATTCATTCTGGAATGACATCCAGTATCTGGACTGTTGACTTAAAATAGGGGAAGACTGAGTTTCTAAATTTCTGAAGGAATTGGCTATAGGACGTTTCCAGTTTTTCCTGGTCTGATGTTTCACATTTTCAATTCAGAATCTCAAGATATTTGGTCTAAAAGCTCAACTGAATAGAGTACTACTGAATTGTGGTTGAGTGACAATACTGAGACTATAATAAATATATGAAATATATTCTCCTAAAATTTTTAAAAAGACATTTGCTCTTTTTTTTATAGAAAATAATAATCCCTTATCCTTTCCAAGAAATTGCCTCTATCAATATATTCTGGATATCTTGCTTCTATTTGACTATTATTTTAAATTCTGTTTTCTTCTTACCTTATGTCTGTTTCAATAGAAATTCATATCATTATTTAATATTTTAAAGTGTTTTCTCATTATCTGTTCTTCCTCTTGTTTCCCATTTGGAAAATCCTTCATAATGTTTTTATGGTGTTTTTATAAGGTTTATATGAATATATAGTCAAAAAGACTTAGGTATACAATGCAAGCTACAAAGGTGCCCTGTGATAATTCATGAAAATGAAACATTTTTCAGTAGCAAAAAAATTAGCAGATAAAAGAAAAAAAACAAACAAACCTGGATTAGTAAGGTTTGACCAGAAATACAGTGCTTTCTGGCATGGAATACTATAAAGTAACTAGAGATCTTTAAAAAAAAATAGAGATTTCTGATCTACGATTGGATTATACAGATAAGTCATTTTTGCTGTTTCGTTCCTTTAATTCTTCTAAAAATAAGATAGAATTAACATATGTATTTTTAGATATGTTTGCTCTTGGACAATGTTAAGTCCTAAGGTTAACAACACAAAAGTGACCTAAAATTTTAATTTGCTAAAGTTGTCTTCTCACTAATACAGATTTAATGGAGTCAGCTTAATGTAAAACCAGAAAAATCTATACCACAGGGAAATTCTTTTGGATATACTTATACTCTGAAGGATGTTTTCATTCACTCATTCAGCAAATGATGACTCTCAGGATTGCCTGCTGGTGGTTAATACACTGATAAAATGGAATTCAAAGTGTCAATTCTTATGAAGAAGATAGGAAAGAAATCTTCACCATGAAAAGTCACATCAAAAATTTTAAAAATTCATTTCTGAAATGTTAATGGCAAAATCTAGTATCTTAATATTGATGTCCAAATGGAGGATCCTCCTATCGTAATTCTGACAGAACACCCATCTTCGAATCTTATCCTTTTTTACTTTCCTTTATTCCAGGCTGAAAACGATAATCCATAAGCTTTATTGACTGAGTTTCACTGGCTGTCAGAACTTTAAATAAAATCTGTGTTCAAAACAAAGTCTGGGGCCGGCCCAGTGGCTCAGACCGTTGAGCTCTGTGCTCCTAATGCAGAAGGCTGCTGGTTCAATTCCCCCATGGGTCAGTGGACTCTCAACCGCAAGGTTGCCGGTTCGACTCCGGCAAGGGATGGTGGGCTGTACCCTGTGCAACTAACAACGGCAACTGGACACGGAGCTAAAACTGTGCCCTCCACAACTATGATTGAAAGGACAACTTGAATTGGAAAAAATCCTGGAAGTACACACTGTTCCACAATCAAGTCCTGTTCCCCTTCCTCAATAAAATAAAAAAAGTCTGAAACCAGAATATACAGTACCTCTATTCTAATTATAATGATGTAGTTTTATTGCTGCCTTTCCAATGAAAGATTATCACAACTTTTTGCCTGGTCCTCAGCTGAAGTTGAATAACAGGTAGGCTTTCTCTACCTGTTATTCCATCAGCCTATCTGTCAATTTTCACGAATGCATACATCCACTCATATATATTGTTAAATAGTTTTTATGTGCATATTATGCTGATAATTTCTGATTCTAAATGTTTATTCTCCATCATAGGGATGATTGTATTGTACTATTTATTTGTGTATACAATATTCTGAGTATTTTCAATATAATTCAATGTTAAGAAAGTTTCTGCCTCCTCTCACCTCAACTTTGTCCAGATACAATTTTGTCTCATTCCAATATCCTACGTAAATACGATCCCCAAATATGCTCAGAAGAGAACAGAATGCTATCCTATAACTCTAAACTTTTCCAGAGTTCTTGTAAGAGAACACTTAAAATTAATCCTGATTCATTTGGAGGTGTGGGTGCTCTCATCCGATTTGCTTGCTGAGAATCCTGCAAATACTGTAGGTGTACAGGAACAATAAACTGCAATAATTTAGAGGAAGGGACTACAGTGTATACAATCAGGCCTACCACTGACTTCCTGTTCCTGCACTGCTTTGACTTTCTAGGAAAATTAGTACTGGACTTCATTTGTCCAGATCTTATTTAGGATACAGGAACATTTGAGATTTCAGACTATTTATTTCAATTTAATAAACTATCCTCCCTGGGAAATGCCAAACCTGATTTCTCTCATCAGGCATACAAAAGCAATCTGTCCACTTTGTGTCCACTTTGCATGCAACTCTAAACCTAACAAACAGGCTTTCTGATGGAAGAGATCAATGACTTTAAATGATACACAATGTTATGTCCTTTTTTTTTTAAAAAAAAAAGATTTTTGGGGGGAAGGGGAACAGGACTTTATTGGGGAACAGTGTGTACTTCCAGGACTTTTCTCCAAGTCAAGTTGTTGTCCTTTCAGTCTTAGTTGTGGAGGGTGCAGCTCAGCTCCAGGTCCAGTTGCCGTTGTAGTTGCCGTTGTAGTTGCCGTTGTAGTTGCCGTTGTAGTTGCCGTTGTAGTTGCAGGGGGCGCAGCCGACCATCCCTTGTGGGACTCGAGGAATTAAATCGGCAACCTTGTGGTTGAGAGCCACTGGCCCATGTGGGAATCGAACTGGCAGCCTTTGGAGTTAGGAGCATGGAGCTCCAACTGCCTGAGCCACGGGGCCGGCCCCCAATGTTATGTCTTTATAAGTCACCTTTCCACCTTGAAACATGGAATCTCCACAAAATAAGTTAATATTTGGCTTTCAGAGCAAATTATCATTTGCCTTCATTATAAATAAACAATTCATTTGAACCAATGATTTTTCAAATGAAAGGATTAAAATAATCTCATTAAAACCAAAACAAAGGCATTTTATGTTCTCACATCTTTATTAAAGTATTTCTGTTATAATCCTGACTTAATGACTCCTGTACTTTTATGTCACAAATTTGCCTTTAAGTAACATATAATACACTTTAAGGCAGATTTACCTTAGAAACGGCCTCAGCTTCTAAATACCACTACAGTGATTTATACACATAAGAAAAATCACATAGATCATCTACTGATATCTTTCTTGGTTCTTTTCTTTAGATCTAAAAACTGCATAGTAAACAGAGTTCCCATAAAATTTTATTTTTGAGATAGGAAACAAACACTATTCCTACCTTAATATTGCCTTTCTCTGATCTGATTGGATGCTATTATTATTAATAACATAACCTTTAAATTTGTGGAAAAAAACCAATACTTTATATTCACTTCTCAGAAAAGATTCAACAGCAAGAAAAATGAGGAGCCATTATAGAATCATATTGCTAAGTACTCACAATTCTGCTTACATAATTGTATGCATATCACAGCTAACAATTACTATTTAACATATCAAGATACATACAAAAGTGTCCTTTGGTTGCATTAATATCAGGAGGCTAGGCAGCAAGGAAGATTCATTCTCTGGTCTTCTTGTCATTAGTATAAACTGAAGCTTTTGCAACTATTTGGTAATCCCGATTTTGGGGCCTATTATCACAAAACCTTCATGAGACTAGTGGCCTCAGGTAGAAGAATTTGAAGAATGGAAGGCTTGCAGTTAAGGTAGAGTTATCATTAGACGATCTCAGAGAAATAGGAATGCAGACAGAATCATCTGTCATTTATTAGAAATCAAGATTCATTAAATCATTTTTTTCAGAAAAATACCTTTAAAACTTGTATATTTTCAAATGTCCTTTTTTAAAGAACATATAAAATTAAGATATTTGTGAAAATAAACCAGTTTCAAGTATACTTGTTTCTTTTCCTTTTTCCTGCTTCAAGTTCTTCTCATCAAGCACAAATGTCCTCATCTTCTAAAGTAAGACAAACTCTTCTGCGCTAAATCTTTGTAATCCTTTCTTTTCATGCTCTGAGAAAAGGTCTTCTTCATTGGTTGTAGTAGATGTAAAATCATAGTCTCTGGAATGACCATTTACAAAAGTAAATAAGGGATATTTCTCTTTAGAAGAAATTTTCAGCATCTGTAACAGAAAGTACAGAAGAATCTCTTATTGAATGCAATAGTGCACAGTAGGACCACATGATGAAATCTAATGTTTCAGCCCTGTATCGCTCAATAGCTTTTCTCATTTACATTTATCCAGTGCAATTGCTTTACTGTCCTGGCTAAAAGACAAAAAGTTGGTCAGCATTGTATAATTTATTTACAGCCAAATACCTGCTTCTTCATTAGGACTAGACCATCAAAAATTAAGTGGATACATGTCATTACAGTATCATCATACATGACAAATATCTACATTCGTCAAAACCCATGTAAATGTATAACACCAAGAGTGAACCCTAATGTAAGCTATACACTGGGTGATAATGATGTGTCAATGTAGGTTCATCAATTGTAACAAATGTCTGGTGGGGATGTTGCTAGTGAGAGAAGGGAGCATGTGAAAACTTTCTGTATTTTCCACTCAATCTCGCTATGAACCTACAACCATTCTAAAAATAACGTCTATTAAAATATATACATATTAAAGGACAATTGAGCTGAACAATCAGGTTAAATGAAAACATATCAGTACATAATCATGGAGGGAGGAAATAATTTTAGGACAAATAAAAATAGAAATGCCAAAGGAGGCTTTAGAAATTATCTAACTCACTCTCATTCTATAAATGGGAAAATTGAGAGCCAAAGGATTTAAATTACTTTCCCAAGATGACTTAACAACAATAGCAGCAACAACAAAAAGAGATAAATGAATAATGAATTATTGGGATATTAGAACTTAATGATTTATCAACATGTCTTTCATACACCTTTCACAGCTCTAAGCACCGTATCAAGAATGTTTTTCAGACTTTCTTATTAAAACAAGAACCATTTATTTGAAAATATGATTCTGAAACTTTTATCAAAAGTGAAAACTTTAGTTTTCTTTTTTATATGATAAGAAAAGATACACTGTCAAGACTTTAAAGTCCCTCTATAATGGATAATATAAAATCGACATGAAAAAAAATTCCAAATTAGGTTATCTACAGAGGGTGCCAAAAATATGTATACACATTTTAAGAAAGGAAAACTGTATTGAAATTGAAATACTCAATATATACCGATAATAAAGGATGAATACAAGTCACTTTTGACTTCTGCAATTACAAAAGGTGCTCAAAGTGGTTATCATCAGTGTCCAGACACTTCTGATTACGGCGAACTACTGCTTGAGCAACACTGACCAAAGTGTCCACTTGTATATATTTTTTTCGGCATCCCCAGTATATGACGTAGGAGTATTATCAAATGAGATATCATACCAAAAAATACAATAAAATTACTTAATAACTTGGGGAAGTATTTATTATATGTTAAGAGAAAAAACAGGATATAAAGTTATATATAAAAACTAAATTATGTTGAAATAATTTTAAATATGTATTTTCAAAAAACTAGAAGGAAATACAACAAAATATAAGTGATCTCTAAATGAAAGAATTAGTGATTTTTTTATACTTCTACATTCCAAACTTTCTAACATGTATTTCTTGAACAGTAAGAACTCTTTTTTAAAAAATTTAAGATAACTAAATTTACTATCTTATAGTTGCTTTCCAAAAGGGGCTTTAGTGGTTTGCTCAACAATAACTTTAGAATAGGCAAGTTCTCTGTTCTATTTTAATAATATAGTCAGAGATACAGGAAACAGCTTTATTACATAAAAGACAAATCATAGATTTCTTTTCAGAAGGCCAAATATTTTATTACATTTTCCCTATATACTAAGTTGACAGGTTTCAGAATTTACAAAGGAAAAAGCTGGAGAACATAAGGTAAACAATTTCTTCCATCATAATGCTAGCAGTTGTGAGAACAGAAATAGACCAGGAGATGAGCACTTCTTCCCAGGCCAGACCTTTTCCACTAGTCTCTGACAGCACGTATGTAAAACTACACCCAGTCCAGAGAAGGCTATACCTATGTGGTCTACATTCACCACAGTGAAGCTACATTGAATGTAGGGGTTAAGTTCTAAATTCAGATCATAACACAAAAAATAAAGATAGGTAAAATCAATACAATCAAAATCACCTTCAAAAAGCCTTTAATTTGTCTAAAAGGCGCTATGCATAATTATGTGTATACAACCCTATTCAGTACCATGTACACATGTGTAATACAGTACAGAATATAGTAATGTACAGTATGTAATAGAGTACCACTGGAAAAATACATTACCTGTTTTATTTTGAGTTCATGTAGTTAAGCTGAAGTTAGATATACACGTGATGTTAACTCCATTCTCTCTCCTCACTACTCAATCTTAAATCTATAAAGCCTTACAGATTTAAGATTAAAAGCTGTAACCCAACTTTTACCCCTCACTATACTGAAAATACTCTCTTCTAGTCTGAAAATGAAAAGGCCTTTTATTAGTGCTTATTCTCTTGATATTTCTATAGGAATCAATACTTCTGAGCATCTTTCCAAAAATATTTATTTCCCTTGATTTCTGTAACATTTTGCTTTCAGATTTCTCCTATTTCCTGACCTATTTCTTCTCTTTCTCCTTCTTGACTCCCCATTCCAAAATGCAGATATTAATCAATTATTGATCCTTGACTCTATATATTCTATATTCTCTCTCTTAAAAATATTATCTACTCTCAGTTCCAACCATTTTTCTGTTAGGCATTATTACCAGCCATGTTTTACAGATGAGAGAACTGAAATATTGAGGGGTTAAGTGACTTGTGCAAGTTCACACAGCTAATGACTGACAGAGCCAGGAATTAAACGTAAGCAGCCTGGTTCTATTATATCCACTATATTATACCGCCTCCTCCAGTAAGTGGACACTTGTTGCAACATCAACTCAAATTGATCATACCAAAATAAAATTACCATTTCTTCCTTCCAAAATTAGCTCCTTTCCAGTTTTCCCTATTTCTATCACAGGTAACATAATTTATATTAATTAGGAATGGTTTTTGTTGCCAAATGACAAACAAGAACAAAATAAAAACAATTAACAATGGCTTTAAGTAACAGAAATTGTTTTATCACATAAGAGAAAGTCTGACATTGCTACTTGAGTTTCTTACACAGTTTCTACAATTCCCTGGGCCTTTCCCTCACGATCACAAAGGGCTGCTGAAATGCGAGGTGTTGAGTTTGCATTCCAGGCGGGGCGGTGGATGGAAGGGCAGTGACAGCATTGCATCCATATTTACCATTCCATCAGAAGAGCAAAAGCTTTCCCAGGAACTCCCAGCACACATCCACTTATATTTCACTAGCCAAACTGTATCTAAATACAAGGCAGCCCAAGAAAAATGAGAATTTGGGTGGGCACGCTGTGATCCCAAATAAAATCAGGATTCTCTTAGCAAAAAAGAAACACAGGTAGCTATTGAATGGATAACTGGTAGCGCTTGCACAACATTCAGAGAGAAGAGCCACCATGAAAATAAAACAGGGCACTGTGGTAAGAAAGGACCAAAAGGTTTCTGCAGGTTGTGTGGTCAGAAAAGGCCAAGCTGAGGCCTGAATGACAGACAATAAGGAGTCAGACAGCAGAGTTCTTGGAGAAGAGCACTCCAGGCAAAAAAAACAGCTGGTACAAAGGCCTAGGACGCCAGCACACAAAGCACGTTCAAAGAACAGAAAGAAGGCTCGTGTGGCTCCGAGGAGAGGACAAGAGGAAGAGGGGTATAGAGAAGCCAGATCACAGAGGCCCCAGTTCACCGCATTAGCAAGTGATTTAAGTTCCACTGTTCCCTTCAACATTCCACCTCTTCACTTTCTACCATAAACTTCCCGTGACATTCTGCCTTAGTGTTTCTGCTCATGATGCTTCTATCACATAGCTGCCCTTCATACTTCCTTTCTGATTGCACAAACTCTATCAGTCCTTAAAGTTTCAGCCAAAGTTCCACTGATCAGTACATTGGTCCACTGTGATTACTCCTGTCTCCGAAGTCCTATAGATTTTTCTAGTGTAGTGTAAGGATTACAAACATGGACCGTGGAACTTCGTCTCAGACAAAATCTGGCTGATACTTATAAACTGTGTGATCCCGGACAAGTTACTTAACCTGACTTTCATTTTCCTTCGCTGTAAAATGTCACTGTTATAGCCTCTATTTCACAAAGTTGCTATGAGGATTAAGTCAGGTAATACATGTAAAGTAACTAAAAGATTGGCTGGCATCTTACATATTGGCTATTATCATTATTGATATTATTGTCATAATATTAGTCTTCTGGCATTTTTAATATACTTTTGTAGTGTCAGTTTAGTATCCATTTCATGTCTTCCCAACTAAATTTTAAGTCCCTGAAGATTTTAAAAGAAATCAGAGTTGCTATCATCAAATCCCAGAGGTAAAAAAAAAAACCTATGAAAGAAAAATGTCCTTCAGATTTCACTTGGAAAATACAGAACTAGATGGAGGGGAAATATAATCGTGAACATAGACCTGAAACACTCAAGTGTTTTCAAAAAGACATTTTAGCAAAATAGCGATGGGTATGGGAAATTATGTACCATTGGAGAAAATGGGAATTTTGCCTTAGAAGAGGAAGCCAACTTACTCTCTTACTTTAGGAGACAAAGGAGTAAAAGTTACATGGAAGGCTGATTCCAACTCAATACAGGAAAAGCTTCTTTAAAGATAAGGGTCTGTCCAAAAATGGGGGAAAAAAACTGCAAGGGAAATAACTAGATCACCATTACTACCTAAAATTAAGATTAGATAGTCAACTGTCTGGACCAGGGATTGAGGTATCAATAGGAGACTGTATAGAATAACGCTTATGAGCACATATTCTCAAGCTAAAACTGTCTGAGGTTTGAACTTCAGCACTGCCACTTATTAGTTGTAACTTTTATAAATGTTACTGAACCTTTGTAAGTGTAAGATTCCTCATCTAGAAAATGAAGATACCTACTGACTTCAACAATCTTGTGTAGATTAAATGAGGTAATATATATAATGTGCTTAGCACAGTCTGAAAAGGACTCAACAAATGTTAGCCTTGGATTGAATAACCTCTAAGATCTCTTGAATCTCTAGGACTCAATGGCTGTAATATAAATTGTGTTCTGCAGCTATAGGACAACTGGCCACGTGTAAATATTTTTTCCTGTGTTGATATCCATTCCATAACGAAATGACTAACTTCCTAATACATTTTTATATGAGATTTTTCTGGCCTCCAATGCCAGCATTAGATAATAAGTTTATCTTTGAACAGGGGTATTTTATTTGATAATCATTAGGCTGGTGACAAGTGATAAAATGAGGAAGAAAAGGGGTATGAGATAAGATAAAAAAAAGAACATCAGGCCGTTTACAAGACAGCCGTGCAGAGGAGATATAATCTAAGTTCAGGGCCTAGGAGGGATATGTGTTGGAAGGATACCTGTGAAAGATGAGCAAGTTCATCCTGCAGTCCTTGGAGAGGAACAGTACATAAAGGCACAAAAACAGGAGTGAGACACAAACTGAAAACAAGGAAAGTGACTGAAAGCCTGCATACAGACTCAATTCCCAGGTCCCCCCTTGTAACCAGTACCCCTCTTCACTGCCCACCAGTCATCCTACACACAGGAAAATAAAGATTTATTCTTTGGAAAACAACAAATAAAGCTATAAACTCCAGCACACCAGGCACAGTGATGACTACAGAAGATTAGGAATTAAGTGACAGTCTAAAATACTAAACTGTAGGGCCCTCAACATCCTTCACTCCCTATTCCTGGAGAACCAGCAGGCAACATACATTCTACAGGCAGATGGAAGAACCTTTCTCTGAAAAAATTAAGCAACGCTAGAAGAAAGATCACCATTTACTAAGATTTGGGGGTCACCCAATGAAAAGGCAAGTTCACCAGCTAAAAAGCTCAACACACAGAACTTTTACTCAGCTTCTTAGTGCCTCACAGAACCTCTACTCAGCTTCTTAGTCCCTCACTCAAATATAAACAGACACAGATGACCAGCCATTTGAGGGAAAGCATCTAATGGAAAAATGGAAGATTAAAACAAAATAAAAACAAAGCGAGTCCATAAACATAAATGGTAAAAGGAGAAGAAAACGTCAAAATGACTATAATTAATTTCCTTGGGGAGAAGAGGAAACAATGAATTCATTACAAAAATAAGAGAATACTATGAAAAAAACAGAAAAATAAAAATAACTCCTAGAAGTTTAAATATCATAATTGACATTTAAGGACAATAGAAGAGTTATAAGATAAAGTAGAGGAAATCACCCAGTACAAAATGAAAAGGGACGTGGAAAACAGAAGAAAAAAGGAAAATTAGAGAACAATTCAGAAGGTCCAACAGCTATATAATAAGAGTTCCAGAAAGAAAGAAGAAAACAAGAGAGGAAATAATATTGGCTTTCTTTTTTTCAATTTAAGGAAAACTTCCCAGAATGGAAGGAAACAGGACAATTGATGAAAAAGAATGCAAACCAAGTCACATGAAGTTTCAGAATACTAGGTACAAGATAATAATAGCTAATACTTTATATAGTACCTACTATAAATCAGACATTCACTTAGAAAATCGTTTACTCCTCATAGTGAGGCCTCACAGCGAGGTAGCTATTCATGCATAAGAAAACTGATGTACAAAGAGGTTGAGGAATGTGGCCAAGAGTATGAATGGGGTGGTGGTAATGGAATTCAAACCCAAAAACTTTGAGAGAGGAAAAGAATTCAGAATGACATCAAACTTCTCAACAGAAACACCAGATGCTAGGAGGAAGCAGAACTGGGGCGATAACCCCAAGGAAGCTAGGATGGTGGACAAGGGTTATACTGGCCGTGGTAAGAAGTTATCAAATTCTAAATATATTCTAAAGGAGAGGTGATGGAATTTGCTGATGAATTGGACATGGAATAAGACATAGAGCAAGGTATCCGGATTGAGTACTGAGTTTTTACACTGAGTACATGGAAAAACGGAGTTGCATTTGGAGAGTAACTAAATTATTTTCACTTGGTTTACTTTATTTTACTTTTATAATTTACTTTAGTAACAACATTTCTTTGTATGGATATAAGATAAAACTATGCTCCTTTCTATAAACAGTACTCCTGCGGTAAGATTCCAATGAAATACAGAAATAAAACTAATTTTTACGTTGCTTTTTAAAATGGGGCTTTTTAATTTTATAGTCACATCTTACAACTTAAAAATAGCTAAAACAAGTATTTTGTAAATATAATTATTTAGAGGGTCATGATGAGATTAATCCTGCCACCAAGAACAATTATAAGAAACAAAGCAGAAAAAGCCAGCAACTATTGGAAAGCACCTGAGAGCAACCCAAACAAGCTCATCTTAAGAAGTGAAAAATCTTAGAGATACAAACATAAAGAAACAATAAAAGCCAGAAGACAATGGAATAAACACCTTTTATTCCAGTGTACTGAACAAAACAACTGCAAAGACAGAATTCTCCTCAGTGAAAATATCCTTCAACAATAAAGGCAAGCTTTTCCTCTTCCCTTCCCCTCCCAAACAATTCATTTGTAAAGCCACTAGATGAGGCTAGAGAGAAACAAGCATCCATGGGGTAGGAAAGTCATTCTGGTCTACTGGGTGTGTGGAAGCCAGATTGGAACCACCTTAATCAAGTGATCAAAGTTAACATAACCAATAAAGGGACAAATTGAAATCAGGTGCCAACCACCAGGGTGCAGGAAGAACACAGAGTATCACTGCTGTGATATATGTGACAAATCTACATAACCTGAAAATATAATGAGGAAACATCAGACAAACCCAAAACACCGAGGGGACATACTACAAAATTTTCCACAGTATCTTGTAAAAAAAAAAACCCTAAAGTGTCCTGTAATCTTCAACAATATCAAGGTCATTTGAAAGTCGAGGAAAGATGAGGAACTGGTCTAGATTAAAAAAGGATTCAAGATTAATAAACACAACATATTTATTCTGAATAGGATCCTCTTGCTATGCAGAGCATTACTGGGACAATTAGAAAAACTTGACTAGTTTCTGATGATTACGTGATGATTACATACAGGGCTACTTTCCTGATTTTGACAGTGTATTATAGTTAGGTAGGAGAATGTCTTTGTAGGACCTGCATCCTCAGTTATTCAAGGGTGATGGGCATCAGGTTGGCAACTTACTCTCAAGGGATCAGGACAAAAAATTATTTGTACTCTATTTACAACTCTCTGGTAAGGTTGTAATTATTTTAATTTTTTTAATGAAGGCAAAATAAAGATGTATTCAAACAAACAAAAACAGAGAATCTATCACCAGAAAACAGCAATAGAAGAAATAGTAAAGGAAGCTCTTCTGAGAGAAGAAAAATGATCCCAGAATGAAGCAGAGTAATATAAGAAAGAATAAATGACACCAGAAAGGGTAATATTGACTCTTTAAAACACAATGCCTTGTGGAATTTAAAATATATGTAGGATTAAAATATATTCCAACAAAGCACAAAAAATGGACTTTAAGAAAAGAAATATTACTAAAGCTAGACGGTCATATAATTATAAAAGAAGTAAATTCAATAAGAAGACCAAACAAACCTAAATTTGTATGTAACTAATAACATAGCCTCAAAATACATATAACAAAAAGAGAACTTAAAGGAGAAATGGACAAAGCTACAATCACAATTGGAAACTTTTTATCACATATATACTATGCAGGAACCAAAAAAAGGAACACAAAAGCAACAACATGATTTAACAACTTAAAGACATTGTGGGAAGGAGAGAGAGGAAGAGAGCTTTGAGCTACATCAGTGACCCAAACAGGCAAAACAGTGCTGCCCCTGTGTACTTTATATTCCACTGGGGAAGACAGATAATAATAAACGTAATAGATAAGTAAATTGTACAGTGTATTAGAAAGTAACAAGTGTAAGGAAAAAGGGAAAAAAAGTAAGAGGGAATGGTAGAGAAAACTGCATTTTTAAACAAAATGGTCCGATTAGGCCTCACTGAGGAGAAGACATCTAAGCCAAGACTTAAAGGAGGTGAAGGTGTCAGCCATGCTGATATCTGAGGGAAGAGCATTCCAGTCTGGGGCAGAGGCTCTACGACAGGAGTCTGCCTGTTGGGTTAGTGGATCTGTACGGAGGCCAACATGGTGAAAGCACAAAGAAAGCGAGGCAAAATGGGAGAGGAGAGGTTGAGATAAGGGGGAAGGGCCTGGAGACACAGATCCTCCACGACCTTGGAGAACATGGTGAGAACTTCGTTACTTTTAAGTAAACTGGGAAGTCCAGGCAGGTTTTTAGGAGAGGAATGGTCTGATTTCATTTATGTTTTAAAAGGATTATCTGGGCTGCTACATCAATGTATAGTTTAGAGAGGGGCTTAGAAACTAATTAGGAGGCCACTGTAGTCATGACGGTGGCTCAGACCAGGATAGTAGCAGGGGAGGCATGAAAAGTGGTCTGATTCTTGATATACTTTGAACATATAATTGGTTATGGGATATAAGAGACACAAAGAAAGCAGGGATCACTCTAAAGCTTTGGGCCTGAGCAGATAGGACAAAACTGCCCTCAAATGAGATGAGGAAAACTATGAATGGAACAGGTTTAAAAAGAAAATCAGAAATTTGATTTTGGATATGCACAGCACATGCAAAGAGTGCTGAATGGCATTTGGACATATATAATCTATAGTTTGGAAGAGAGGTTTGGGGTAACGATCTTGGTTTTAATTGACTTATAATTGATATTTAAAGCTATGGGACTAGATGAGATAGGTCACCAAGATAAAGAAGATATGAGAACCAAAGACTAAGCCCTGGGGTAGTTCAACATTAAGAGGTTGGGGAAAAGGGCAGGCAAAGGAGACTTGGGAAGGAATAACTAGTGAAGAATGAGAAAAACCAAGACAGTTTTGCTCCTGAAAGCCAAATGAAGAAGGTGTATGAAAGGTGCAGGGGACTTTCATCTGTGTGAGATGCTAATGTCAGGATGAGTAAGAGGAAGACTAAGAAGTGAGCAAGGGACTTAGCAATGTGGGGTCATCAGTGACCCTGAAAAGGAGTTTTGGCCAAATGGTAGGGGTGAAATCACTCAAATATCTGTTGACTAATTAATTTTTTGATCAACGTATAAGGCTTCTGCCCTCAAGTAGTATATAGTTCAGGAGGGGAATAAGACCAGTAGACATATATTACCTTGACTATGATAAGCATCCACCATAGAAATAGAAATAAATTGATAGGGGAAGGAAGGATGTGGAAATGAGAGGGATATCTCATCCAAGTCAAAGTTTTTTATTGTGATGGTGATATTTAATTTGGGCCTGAAAGTTTAGGCTTAATTTCTGTTGGCTTAGGGAGCAGGAAGTGTACTTCAAGCAGAGGAAGTAAGAAGAGGAAAGGTACCAGAAAAGAAAAATGTAGAGCTTGTCTAGAGAATGGCAAATAGTCCAATTTGGTAGGTGCCAAGGATACACAGAGGACAGGATTTCTGTCCTCTGACTGCCTGTATCTCTAGGGGTGTGTCCCGGAAGGAAGTCTGCATTTCTAATGAGCCTCCCAAGTAATCTTGCACATCAAATCTGAGAACCACTGCTGATGTTGTTAGGTGGCACTGGGACAAATACTTTAATACTTACGAGTGTATGTTTATATTCATATTAGAAAAAATATAACTGTAGTATCATATATGTAGTTTCCTATTTATTACTGATTTGTACAAGGCTATATAAATTTAAAATGATGAAAAGAAAATATTCATTAATCATAATTGAGATGGCATACATAGCAAAGATAATGAAGGATATATATAAATGTCCAAGGCTTGAGAAACACTGCTGTAGGAGCTAGTGAAGGATGAAGCTAGAAAAGAGGTTGGAATAATATTTGAGAGTCTTGAATGCCAAGCTGAAGAAGTTTGTACTTTAACAATATGCTGATTTTATTCATTTCAAGCATACAAAAATACAAAGAATAACATAAGAATACCCATGTGCTACCACTGAGCTTAAGAAAAAAAATTACATATGTAATTGAAATTTACAGGCAGCCAAATGGCTCAGTTGGTTAGAGTGCAAACTCTTAACAACAAGGTTGCTGGTTCAATTCCCCCATGTGATAGCGGGGTGCAATCCCTGCAACTAAGATTGAAAACGGCGACTGGAGTAGGAGCTGAGCTGCACCCTCCAAAACTAGATTGAAGGACAACAACTTGGAGCTGATGGACCCTGGAAAAACAGACTGTTCTCCAATATTCCCCAATAAAAATTTTTAAAAAACAAAACAAAAAACACTGGATTCATTAATAAAGTTTAAAAAAAAAGTAAAGATTATGTCTTGGTCATTTTATGCTTTCAATATGATAGTTACTCAGATCCTTGCTGAACTGAGTTCTGCTAAAATTGAATTAATTTAACAATTTTTATTAACATTTTAAAAATCACGTAGTTAAGGCTTTAGAATACTCATTCATATAGCTTTACAAATTAAACATTAGAATCTACACTATCTAGCTTCATTTTCAAAATAAGAAAACTCAAAATACATCCTTATCTACAAACAAGTAAGTTTAAATTGTTTTCATTTTTAAAGAGAAAAAAAATAACTGTTTTACTAAAAAATGTCAAATTCATATTTTTTAGGAAGCAAAGAAAAACTGCTTAATTTACAACCTTCCAAGCATAAGTTAATGATCAAGTTATTAATTGACAAAGTCAGTTTTTGATACTGCTGCAATTAACTTAAGAACAACACTTTTATTAAAGCAAAGTTAATTGACTCTGGCAAAATTCTCAGTATTTCCAAATGATATTTCAATATTGTTTCTCTTTGCTTTCATATTGCATATTACTCTGATGCATCAAGAGCAATGATTTCTAAGTATTTTTCCAATGTAAAAATCATAATAACTATCCATGTAAAAACCACAAAACCATCTGTTTTTAATCAGAAAATATCAACATGCAACTCATTTGTGAATCTTGTTTTTTCAACTTGGTTATAATAATTTGTTTCTATTTCAGGAGTAGACCACTTTACTGTTCTAAATAGACTTATTTTAACCTAGATAGAAAATAAATTAATAGAAGCAGAAAAATGGAAATTTTAATGGAAAATATTCATCAATATTAATCTATATTACAACATCACTTAGATTTGTATATTTTAGCACATCCATAATATTTTATAAGGACACAGAATTATCAAACTAAAATATACAACTATTACTAATTTTAAGTAATAAAAGAGCAGGAAAGTAGAAGATACATATTTTGTTATGTTCACTTGGCCTTCCAGGTTGAAAAAGACGACAAGTGTGAGAAATGAAAAATAAAGAAAGGTTCTCATATATCTCATTTTCTCCTCTCCTCATTTATTTTTCTGTCATGGTTCTGTTAAATTTCCTCTTTTAGGTCAAGTAAACTAAACTTTTACTTTATTAGGTCAAATAAACTAAACCTAGCTTACATGAAACTTTTTATTTAACTTTTTCATTTTATTTTTGCATTTTAAAAATCAAATTTCAACCCACTATGTCTATTTTCCTGAAAAAATTAACTGTAAGTAAAGTAGTCGTAAGGTACTATTATCTTTGAGCTAAAGTTTAAAATTCCCAAAAGTGATTCTAGTACTGGTTTTACTTACCCATAAAATGGTAACCTATAGCTATTGTTACTAATAAACCAGCCCATCCAGTTATGCTTACTTCCCAAATAAGTAATCTTTTTGACTTTCTAAAGTACTAAAAATATAGACAATCCTTGAGGCTCTATAAATGTTTCAGCAGTACTGTACTCAAGGAGCAGAAAAATGCAGAAGTTTAAAGATAATGAGAAGGAGTTAAATAAACCTATTTCAAAGATCCTATAAGTAGAATAGATCAGATTAGACAAGCTTATTGGAAGGTAACAACACAGCTCATTTGATAAAGCAGTTCTGAGAAATCCAAAAATACCATTTTTCTTTTTAAAAAAATCAAAGAAGCACTTGAACTAACAAGAAATAATGCACAATTTGGCTTGATCAAATACTTCATTAATTTTTTTTCTACCCCCTAAGGTACTGCCCTTTTAAAATCTTCTTCAAATAAAATATAACCAAATTGCTTGCCCATATAACATAATGCCTTTGCAAAGGGATTTTTATTTCAACAGTGCCACCTAGTGGACCGATCAATACTCTCAACTGGTCACTACTACGTAGGTGGTTTCATCAGTATCAGAGGCTAGGAATCCCCAAATAGTTTTATTTTCTCGTTCACAATAATCCTAATATTAACACCCAAAGGGTAACTTTACAAATGTATCATAATTTACAGATTTTTGTCTTTTTATAGGCTATCTCTAATAAAAATTAGGTCATTTACAAACATTATTATAATATTTTAAATAACAGTACCTTAGTGATTTCTTCAGAAGCTCGTTTGAAGTCCTGAACATTTCGACAGTAAAATCCTATTGTACAGCTAGGATCCATTTTTCGAAATGACATCTTTTTGGGAGAAGGACAGTGGAATGTCTGTAATTTTAAAAGTTCTTTAGGATTAATTTACTTTTATTTGATGGACATAAGTACTTACAAGATTACTTCATTTAAAATTTGCCATCTAGCTTTTTTCAAAACTATAAACATGCTTTTCAAACAGTGTTTTAGTCTATCCAATGCAGACGGTCCTTCCTACTTTCCAAAGCTGTAAAATATGACAGCCAGCACCATTCTATTCAATTAATCAAACCTCCACCTTATGTGACATTTGTGCCATTCTGTAAAAGAGTGTGTGTCAAAGTAGTATGCATTTCTAACACTTGCAAAAAGGAAGAAAAATGTGCTACTGAAAGAGACATGAATAAGCAAATAAAAGGTTTAGAATCAAGTTAGCCATTTCTATGAAAGTACAATTAAGTCTGTTTTGTTTAAAAAATTTTAATGTGTTTCATAAGGATATTATGACTTTTTAAACAAATATACAGATTCATGTAAATGTTCCACAGTGAAAAGAAGTCAACTTGATAGTTTTGGCAATTGACACAATTAGTACATAACTGCACATTCTTCCAACCCACTCTTCTACTGCACGTTAAGTTCATGTTCATTCCCAAACAGGACACAGGTGAAAACTGCTCTATTACGGTCCTTGCTCTGCTTCTTACCTGCCCTCCTGTCCCTTTAGTTCTCTTTTCCCAAGTGGTCACAGCGCCACAGATATGAATGGGCTGGGGGGGCAGTTCTAGTCTCTACTCTTGCTACTGGGATATGGCTATTAGTAGAGTATGAATCTTTAGACAATACAAAAGTAAGAAAAGCGCAGAATACAAAGCTAATGATTCCCATCTTTTTTTTCTTCACTACCACAATCTGGTACTTTGTTTTAAAGATTTTTTTTTTTTTTTTTTTTTTACTCTTTGAATGCTCATATATCTTTTCCCTAAAAATCACTGATGCTACCAAGTCTTTTTTGTATGTATTTAAAAAAAAAGATGTTTATGGACAAAAGGAGAGCCATAACGATATATATTCATATTTGTTTATATTTGCATAAATTCTGTAAGGAAATACAAAAATTAACAAGTTTAAGGGAGAGGAATAAAACTGGGCAGATGAGAGACAGGTGTGGGAAACTCTTTGCTGTATAGTTTATATTTTCGAATTAAAGAACAAGCTCAATTAAGAAACAACCTTGGGGTGGCCGGTTAGCTCAGTTGGTTAGAGCCAGGTGCTAATAACACCAAGGCTGCCAGCTCGATCCCCGCATGGGCCACTGTGAGCTGCACCCTCCTTAAAAAAAGAAAAGAAAGAAACAATCTAGGCTGAATTTGAACTTAAAAAGTTAAAATTTCTCTACATTTGGTGCCTAAAACTAAGGGATTTTCACTTGAAACTACCTATCAAGATATGGGAAAATGCAGGCTTTCATATTTGCTGTGTTTCTGGTGAATCAATCAAAATCATCTTTTCTCTTCCTCTACGTCCTACTGATCCACTTAGTATCCCATGTTAACACCAGAGGATATGCAACATGCATACGTCCAAGCAGCTTCTTATTCCCTTATGGATAGTTCAATCATACATAAGATTCAAATCCAACATCATGGGAGTAAATATAGACCCAACAAATATGTTTTCAAAACTATGACTTCTACTAAATGCTTAGCTAACACTTACTTTATATAGTGAGATCCAACTAGCTAAACTGGAACCTCCGGGGTATCAGTCAACACAAGTATTGTCTTAGCTGAACGTTTTCTAACACTGCTTCATCTGTTTTGTTTATAAGGGGATATTAAAAACAGATCTAGAAAGGCATAGAAGAGCTAAGTAAACTTCTTAGTTAACAATATACAGGAGTATACTGGTCTATAAGGCACAGAGCTCTCTAGGTTAATATTTACAAAAATTATTCTTTATACAAGGTATCTAAAAACAGTCATTTGCCCAACTCCTTCCAAAGCCAGTAAAAAGGAATATATATTTAGTTTTTTACTACTTGGGGATAAGAAAGAAGGGTCAAAAGTTTGTACAAGGTCCAAAAAAATATTTTTTAACTCATGTACAAGGGTGCCCTATATTATTCTAAAGTATTGCTTAAAGTTTTCATGTAAGAAACAATAAGAATAAACCAGAATAGGCTTTGCAGTATTCCACTGTATTGCTTCGATTATCATAGATGGTAATGCAAACTTACTAAATTGTTATTCATGATTGTTTTGGTATTTACAAAGAATTTTTTTAACTATTCACAAAAACACAGATATAAATCTTTGATCACTGAAAACTGAAATTGTTATTGGGTGTTACGAACAAGGATTCATGCTACAGAGGCATTTGATATCATTTAAACTTAAAATTATATTCCTTTGTTCACCCATGAAGATTCTGAATTCAAACCAACATTAATTTATAATTCAGAATCACTTCTGTTTATTGCAGAACAAGTTAGACTTCCAAATATTTTCCCAAGTGGTATTACTGGGCTATGGTCAGTTTGTGATCATTCTTTGAGCGATGCACTTATGATTTCTTTTTTAATTTTGAAAATTCTAATTATTGGTAAGGCTAGCAGTTTCTAATTCACACCCACATTTTAGGGAGACTTCACTAGATACAAGTCTGTGACAATGAAACACACTTCTGAAAGAACTGGTCAAAGTGATTGAATTCTCCTTTATTTCATGTTTCAAAATACTATTCATTGCCTCAACAATAGTTACTACGCACCTACTAAATGTTAGGCAGGGCTATAAGCGTATTATTTGGAATAGTGGATTCTATTACCTAAACATACAAATATAATGAAATACTTTTAGGTGTGGCAATTTACATAAAGCTTCCTTAGTTAAAGAGTCCCTTACTAATAAGCACTTCCTACTATTAATAACTGCAGTTCACATGTGTAATTCATAAAGGGTACATCTTTCACTGATGAGTTCACTCATCCATCTATCTAATCACATCACATCATTCTAATAGTTTAAGGCCACTAGTCTCTGAATATACTAGGATTAAATTCACTAGATTAAAATAGTCACCACTGTATGAACTTTCTAAAACCTGAAACTTGAAATTAGGGGTCCAGGAATTAGAACAGACTAACATGTCAGCTAATGAGTCTTTTCTTACCTTATTAATAGAATATTAATATTACGGTAATAGAATATTATCTTAATACTAGAATAGAATTTGGTATTTGTAGGAGTTTAAACTGGTCATTCTCAAAGTATCACATAAATAACATGAAGCAATAGTCTCTGGTTTATGAAATCTTAACTTATTAAATGCATATACACACAAATAAAAATATATTTTATATATGTATGTAAATACATATATACTTTATAGAATTGAAATATATACATTCACTAGTCCTCTCGGCCTAACAGTTACAACTCTGCCTGTCCTAACCATTGACAATGCAGGTTGCAAGTCAAAGCGCCCTCATTGCTAAGGCCTATTAGAGTTCTTCTTCTCATTCCCTTCTAATTTCATGTTGTCCTTTCATGACTTTTCCTTTAAGGTTGTTCATGCTGCATCTTTGAACCCCATTCTCTATCTGAAAATCATAGAGTATGAGTTTACACATTACAATATGTCCTTGCATTAAACCATAAACTCTATTCCTCAGTCGGACCAAGGATTGCCCTGGCATATCCCCACTGCTCAATTTATGATGTAAATATGACTACATTCACTTCACAGTGTTAAAAACTCAGTGAAGATAACTAAAGATGAGGAAGATTATCATAAAAGTATAGGAATCCAATAGTATATATACTAATATTTTTATAGGAAAATGTCACAAGAATTAAAAATTAATACAAATGTATATAATCAAAGCATTTGCAACTACAGATAAGAAAAAGTTCAAGAGGACTCCAAAGTGCTTAGGACAGTATCTTGCACATAGAATGAACTCAATAAATCATAGTTTAAAAAGAAAGAAATACCTTGGTCTGATTAGGTTTCAAATTTTTAAATATTCAACTCTAGACATACAGGAATTCTATGTCAGAACAACAACACAGGATATAACCTGCTAAATCTCTTCTTCAATCTCAAATATTCTGATATATTACTTTTTAAAATTTTCTTAATCCTATTGGATTCAGGACGCTCACTTAAAATTATTCATAGCAATAATTATACACAGAATCAGATAAAAGGTCTAAGTTTTTAATTTCTCCATCGACTGACCAAAAGAAGTACTTATCCAAAAAAAATGTTGCTTTCAAAAATAATTTGAATAATTGAGGTATAAGGGTGGTTTTAGAATGTGCATATAATTCATTACATCAAACAACAGCAAATTTCAATAGCACATAAACACACAATCAATATAACAAGGCAAGGATGGTTAGTAATATAGGGTAGTTAAAAAACCTCCACTTGGAGCCTGTTAAGCTTAAAATATGATAAAAAGCAGAAAGTAAAATTATATCTCTGTACAAAGATAGATAACTTGCTATATTTTTTATATTGTACTCTCATAGGAAAATAAATGATACTATTCAATTAATAATCTGAGATAAATCCCTGATTTAAGAAAAATGAAAAACTGTCCAGAAGAATTACCCAGACAGGTTGAGGTACCTCTAGCAGCATTTTTAAAATGCAACATCTAAATCTACTTCCTTGGTGTCTCAATGCATAAGAAATAAATGCTTCTACGCATTTAAGAAGTTACCTAATTCCACCAAATTTTACTTTAGAAAGTCTCTTAAAATCAATTCTTTTCCATTCTCACTACCACCACGCTACTTCAAGCTTTTATTGATTCACTTGTAAAGTGTTGCAACAACCTCCCAATAATGAGCAGCAATCTTTCTAATACTGATTGTGTAGACATAACCAGAATATTCATTCACCTGGCATCTTGGTAGTCTCTCAAAATATCAGATGACTAGTCTCTCTCTACTGGCCAAAATAATGAACACCAATAATCTTTTAATTTGCCTATTTTATATAATAGTAGAACACTACGAAATAATTTTCCATCTGAATTTCAAGGATCTACTTTTTTAAGGAGTCAAGTTGGCACATACACACTAGAAATGTAACTTAGACATAGGACTCAGCGTCACAAGACCACATTGCAGTAGAAAAAGAACTACAGTGTGGTTCACATAGCACAATTCGCTAGTACCTCCTTGCGGCATCAATTAGTCAACTAGAAATATTTATTAAGGTTCACATGCAAGATACTATGAAGGAAGAAAGTAGAAAGCAAACCTGACCTTTAGCCTCAAGATGCTTGCACTTTCGTTAAGGTAATAGCTGATAAAGGATACTACAGTGTTTTATAATGCATCTTTCTGAATCAGATTTTAATCTTGCAGTTGAGCTTTTCATAATCTACCCATGAAATACTATTAGGTACTACTGTTAGCTAGCAAGCTATTACAAAAAGTACTAAACCATACTTCGAACTTGTCAAGCCCTTGATTATTAGTAATCTATGCCACTCAAGTGATTTAAATTATTTTAAAACTCTATAAAAGCATCAACTGGGAAAACAAGAACCAAAACAATGTAATAATTATGTCTCACGCAAATTTTCTGAATTAAAATACTGGCTCACAAAATGACCAACACAAAAGAAAAGAAGTTGTTAAGAAATCAAAGCTAAAACAAATATTAGAAACCCAACTAAGCTCTTAAAAACTTCTTTGCTAGAGGCTAAGATTTAATTACTATACAAAATAATTAATTACTATGCAAAATAGTTTAGCAGATAGTCTTCTTAAGTTATCTTATCATTCTAACCCAACTCCATCATCTTCTTTATTTTTCTTTTATTTCCCCTTTCTTTTTTAAAACATGCCTAACATTTTTATTCTTCAGCACTGTTCAGCTACATTATCTACAAAATTAGTTGGCGGCTTGATCATTTATTTTGGTAGGGCTAGGGTATCTAACAAGTTAGAGACAAAGATAAATGGAAAAGAAAGTATATCATAAATTAAAATTCAGCTACAAATTATTTAACCTTTGACCATGGTATGGGTTATGGTTTTACAAACTTGTAAAATATTGATCATTAACCTGTAGTTGTAATATCATAAAAGCATAGCTGCCTAGCACATTTCTAAATAATCAGGGTTTGCATCATCTGATAAGAAAACAGCTCTTAATCCATAGTACCTCAAGAGGGAAATCCTTTATGCTGACATCTACAAAAGACTGGCAGTAATGAGGATCCATGTAAATCAAACTGTCATCTACAAGGGCAAAACAGAAGACAAGTAATTCAAAAAACACCTTATTATTACACAGCTTACAATCCAATTTCTATGTAGAATAGCTGAAAAAAATCTGGGAGTAACAGCTTGCCAAACTGATATTCATTGACTGAAACATAGATTTGCACAGGACAGATTAACTTTCGCATAATCAAATATGCTTGTATAAGCAGAATTTTTATAAAGTGATGAGACTGTCATTTAATTTTTGGTGATAAAATTACTTTCACAAACACACAATTATATTCTACAGTTTGCACATGAAAAATGTATTGCACTACTTTATCCTGACAGGAAGAACATATTGCTTGTCATTTTATCATCAACTAGCACCACTAAACCTGGTAAGAAAGTAAATATGTAAATAGCAACTGCCAGAATGTGAAAGCAATGTCTTCTGAAGTTTAGTGAAACCAATAAATTATGCCTTGTTTATGCAATAACAGAAATTAAACATACATTTTACAGAATCCAATTATGTTGTGGACCAAATGACAAATGAGTGGCTATGGGAGGGCTGATGAATTTATAAGGTACTCATTTTGCTCTGTTAATCATCCTGCTTCCAGATGATCCCATATTAACTTTCTGACTTTTAAAAGAAAACAACGAGGAAATATATTTTACTAAATCACTAACCTTGAAATCCAGCAAAGTAATATGACTGTTTTGGTTTGCCACCAATAATTCCCACACAGTATTCAAGGCTTAAAATGCCCTGCCAAAGAAATTAATTCAGATTTGAGTCAGGAGACTAATGGTAATTCTTCAAAACAACCAAATTTGTATTCCCAATATTAGTCATTCCGAAATTTTTCACCACCAGTTTTATTTGTATTACATTTACCCTCGTGTTCTGAAATCCTTTGTCTATCAAACTACCCTCCCTCTTCCTTAAGTCACTCAACATTAGCATGACTAAATCAAATATTCTGATCAGCATGTCACTCAACAACATTAAACAACTACTATACACCAGATATAGAGATAGACAACATTACCACATAAAGGCAATAAAATTCCTGCCAAAGCCCAAACACCTGGCCTTTCAGTTGCTGGGGCAGCCTTACTGTGATCAATGTAGTATTCTCACCAGGCTTTTTGAAATGCTAGAAATAGTTCTTTGACCTTGTTAGTTTTCATTGAACCTTTGAGTCTTAGAATCCAAACTAAATACCATCTCAATGGCGTTTTATTTGACAGATTTTTTTTTTATGCTACCTCATTTGGAATAAATATAAAGATTAATGAAAACATTTTAATCCAAGGAAAATAATAATTACTATTGTATTTAAAATTGATTTATTTTACTAATCATAAAATATCAGGGATACCTCAATAAATTATTTAGTATGCCCCTCAGCATCTATTCTAAGCAGAGCTCTATTTAAGCTGGGCCAAATAACTCTATACCTTTAAAAAAAGCATGTCATTAAAAACATGTCCAGTGGAATCAATTAATGTCTTGTCAATAGTTCTTGCATTCATTTTAGTATACATTGTTAGAAAACACTAATAATGGTAAAGTATATGTTATAAATCTCCCGAAGTATTAAACAATAGTTAAACTTTCCTTCTCATAAATGACAGGATGTTTTGAAATCCAGAAGATATAAAAATAAAGAATACATAAACAAATGCTTTTTATTCCTTTAACAAGTAATCAAACCATAGCAGTTTAAGCTTAATTATTTTTTCAAAAGTAGTATGTGGTTGTTGTAATAACAACACACAATAAAAATTTCCCAACATCTCAATACTCAGAGCTCACATAAGATCTGGGGTTAAACCTCGTTAACATATATCTGTATTACCTATCTTCATCTATAGATTTACAAACACAACTTTATATATGTGGCAGCATACAATGTACGCTGTTGTAAATTTTGTCATTTATGTCATAAATATTTCCTATCAATAAATATCGATCTGTGTTATATTATATTTTATATTATATTACATTAGTGACTAAAATAGTCTATTTTATGAAGGTGACAAAATGTGCTTTAAAACCTCCATTGTAAATATTTAAATTGTTTTCAGGTTCTCACTGTTATAAATAACCTTCTAAAAAACAACTAGGTATATTTTTAGTTTTGTGAAAATATAGAGGTTTTTTCAGAATGGAGAACAGCAACAGAAAAAATAGAGAAGGCATATTAGATTAAAATTTTAGAGCTAACTAAAAAATAAGATTAAATTACTAAACAAAAAAAAAGCACTTGATGATAAAGATATTTACCATAAATGAGTCTATTGCTTTCCCCCTAAATAAAAATCCTTAACACAATTAGATAGCGAGGTAATCTGATCAGCTGAAACACAATGTGTATGACATAGGGCCCCGGGAGGAAATTAAAGTTCTAAGGCCCTCACAGAAGAGAAAAGAAAGAAAAAAATATATAGCAACAGTCAGGACTGATTCTCCTCAGAAGAAGAATGATTCCAAGTAATGGAAGAAAGACTCTGGTTCTTGACATCTACATTTCATTTGCAACGGACTATAGTAGATTTAGCAATAAACACTTAGAAGCAGATTAGGAGCTGGAATGCCGTTACATATAAAAGGTTGTATCTTTGGAAACTTGAAACACTTTTCAGCTCCTAAAAAAGCTTCTTCACAGTTATCTACTGGTGAGTATTTATTGAGCTGTATCCATGAAGCAATAAATAAGACTGAAGTAATCAGTCAAAAAGGAAAGTCCTAATTTGTCTTGCTGAAGAAAGAGAACATATTGGATTTTCCTCATTCCAGGTCCTTTAAAAAGCTACAAATAAATAAATAAACTTCCTGTGGTAAGGGCTGGTAAAGCACCACACCAAATTTCTTTCTTTTCACAAAATGTAGCAGGAGAAGGTACCATCTCTGAAATACTGTGGAATTACCTTGATTAATAAATTTGAAAAATACAACTGAATGGTGAATTTTAGAGAGTATTATGTACAACAGTTTGGCAGGGAAAAATACAACTGCAATCAAAGACAGAGGAGGAAATAGAGGGGGAGGGAAGAAGGAGAGAGAGGCATGGGGTAAAAATGAAGGTGGAGAAGGTAGAGAGAGAAGAGGAAGAGGAAAAGGAAACAGAAGAGGAAGAAGAGGGAGAGGAAGAAGTTTATTTTTCTTTTTGGGCTGTCAGACACACTATATTTTCACTTCTAAGTGAATGATTCTTTACATGCTCTCATTTTGGCTTTTGACCCAATCCCTGACCCGGCATAACACCTAGCAGCATAATCTACTTCACTCAGCTATTTTTATCTGATAAATGAAAAAGTAACTGTCTCAATAGTCACCGCTCTCTCATTTTAGTGGATTATAGTATAAATTAAATCAGTAGAAGCTGAAACAAATGTTACATTTTTTAAAAGTCCATATTTTTAAGGAAAAACATTAAAAACAAAAGTTTTAGTCTCCGCTACCAATTTGCTATCTAAACTTGAACATATCACTTCACTTCTGTCTTTTCTGTTTTGTAAAGACAATCCAGTTCCTAGCTATTGTGAGGGCAAATGAGATAAATCTGTAGTGCAAATGTCATACAAATATTAAAGTTAACAAGTACTTGTTGAGCAACTCCTATACACTAGGTACTGAGGATCACTTTAACATCTAGTCATGGTTCGTTTCTCCACAATTCAGCCTCCAATTCAGGCACCACAATTCAGGCTCACCACAATTCAGGCTTCAAGAGCATTGGGCAGTCTGCCATCTGATAAATGTTATCAGTACCACCAAACAGCAAAGACCTCAGCCAGATAGAAAACGCCTCAAAGCCATCTGCAGCCCTTTGCACAAGCAATAGGTTTTGGCTAAAAGAGTCAGTTCCAAGGTTGCCTCATTTTCTAATCTCGTGGTAGTAGAAAAGGTAGAGGGAATCCAGTTCAGATTTGGTTAGAACCTACTAAGCCATAACAACTTGCCACAAGTCTCAAACCCTCAATGGATTCTCTACATGAAATGGTTCAGGACTTCTTACATTGCACCAATAACACTAATAAAGAACCAATGTGTTCAAAATCAAAACCCCATTGCTATCTAGAGGATTCATACATTACCAATATAAATATTATAGTATTGGTATTATTAGTAACAAGTGTGCCTGCAAAATTTTAACAACTATTACTAAAAGTCAACATACCAGCTAGAAGACTTCCATGTACCATGTATTGAAAACAAGTACTCTAGATTTTTAGAATCAGCACAATTTAGCCTGTGGATATATTTTCCACCAGATACGTAGGGACCACAATATGGGATTAATGCTTCATGTGGGGAACAAATTGTTACTGAATCATAAAAGACAAACCTAGACTTTATTTCAAGATTACTATATCCACTAACACTCCATTTAAAAAGGAATTCCATCTCTGGCCTTGAAAAAAATGAGAATTTTTATTAAAAATATGAAAACAATATAAATACTATCATCTTAACCAGAAACTATTTCAAAAGTTAAAGTTTTGTGACAACTGAATGTCTTGGTGCCCAAAACAAGATAACATAATTAGACAGGTTCTTTTAGAGAAAAAGAATTGTGTGTTCTGAAAGAGAACAGATTTTTTTTTTTAATTAATTTTATTGGGGTGACAATTGTTAGTAAATTTACATAGATTTCAGGTGTACAATTCTGTATTACATCGTCTATAAATCCCGTTGTGTGTTCACCACCCAGAGTCAGTTCTCCTTCCATCACCATATATTTGATCCCCTTTACCCTCATCACCCACCCGAGAACAGATTTTTAACTGGTTAATATGAAGAAAACAAAGTTGGAACCTCCCCCACACTGTCTTCATCATGTCTATCTATATAAATAATCATTCTAACGTCTTATTGACCTTATTTATGGTGGCACAGGAAACATACTGAGAATGCAGCAGTAACAGAAAAGTCAGTTTGCTTCAATAATTACTCAATATAGTTTAATGTGGGTTTTATGAATAAACAAAGGTACACACTTTAAAAAAAAATCACAAATAAGGATAACGAAAACTGTAGACAAATTATGATTTTTGCTGCGTCTGTGTTCCTTAATTAACTACAAAGAATAAATGTCTTTTCATTTTGTCATAGAACACTGTACTCTTCAAATCACATCTGATCTGGTAATACTGAAATTTAAAATCCTAATGTCAAACTGATAACCAAGCAACTATAAAATCATCACTACTCATTTCATAGAAAAAATACTGCAAATCTGTAGTTTTCATATAAGCTAGCATTGCCTTAAAAAAATTGAGCTCTCAGTTCCTACCTTTACAAACTCTAAGTAATCGGTGTTGGTTCTTTCTCCACCAAGTCGAACAGGAATGAGAATAATAACAGCTTTGTCTTCTGTATTCTCAGAGGCCACGGAAACACACTGTTTATCAATTACATCAGAACTGTAAACTGAAAAAAAACAAAATGAACATGCATTAAATTTAAAACAAAAATTATTTTCAGAAACACATTTACCCTCATTTCTCCCACATTGGCCAGTCATCTTATCTCTGACATCGCTATTAAGATCTCAACGAGTTAAAAATGCCTACCCCATTTATGCATTCAATAGCTGCTTATTGAGTTGCTACTATATGGCACTGGGTCTTCAGTAGTGAGCAAAACGGAGAAAAATCCCTGCCCTCACAGACCATACACTCTAATAAAAGGAAACGGACAGTAAATAAATAAAATATAAGACACAACAGATGGTGATTCGAAGAACAGGGAGAAAGATGGATAGGAAATGCTGAGGGGAGGCAATTTTAAATAAGGTGGTAGGCAAGGTTTTATGAGAAACTAACATTTAAGTCAAGACTTAAAGAAAGTAAGGAACCAAGTACTGCAGCTACCTGGGAGAAGAGCATTCCAGTAGAAAGATCACCAGTGCAAATGCCTTAAGGCAGAAGCATAGCTAGCATGTTCCAGGAACAAGAGGCCAGTGCCTCTGAATGGAAGTGATCAAGGGGTACAGTAGTAGAAAATGAGGTAAAGAGATAAAGTTACAGATTGGTGGAGAATGAAGACAGATTATGTGAACTTTTAAAGGCCATTGTGAATACTTCAGTTTTTACTTTGTGAGATGGAAAGCTATTGAAAAGTTTTTTTTTTAGGAAAAGAATCCCTGATCTGACTTATACTTTACTCGTCTGGTTCCTATATTGGTAACATATCATAGGGGTAAGAGAAAGCCACTGCAGTAATCCAGCAAGAGATGATGGTGGCTTGAACAAAGGCAGTAATCATGAAGAAAGGGAATGATAATGGAATGGTCACACAGAGTGAGTGAAAAGTGATCACTATGAAAACAAAGAACTCCCTAATATATAAAATGTAAGATGTGAGAGGGGGGGGAAAAGGAACTGTGGGTGATTTGCATGATTTTGGTATAAACAGAGTAAGAAAGCTGCCATTTACAAAGACACAGAAGACTGTAAGAGAGGGAAATATAGGAGGGGGATTGGGAATTCAGTTTTAGACATGCTAAGTTTGAGATATCTTTTAGACATGCAAGCAGGGAGGATGAGTAGGCAGTTACAGATATAAAAATCTGGATTTGGGGAGAGGGTGGATCTATAAGTTTGGGAGTTGACAAGAAACAGATGGTACTATAAAGCCATGAGCCTAAGTGAATTTGAATCCGTGTACACAGAAAAAGAGATGAGCACAACATACCAATGATTTTAGAGATCAGGGAGATAAGAAAAAATCAACAAAGGAGACTTTGAAGGAATGGACAGGAGGTAGAAGGAATTTTCTTTAGGAGTGTATTTTAATATCGCAACTAATAATTCATTGTATATCAAGGAATATTTAATAAATGTCTGCTAAGTATAAGGTGCTATGTAGGAAGGATCAAAAATGTGTAAGACATGGTCCCTGCCTGCCTTCATAATAATTTAGAATAGAATTGAGATAAACTAAATACATGAGAAGTCTGACCAAATAAACAGATAAAAATTAGAATTATATACATTCCTTACCTGTACAATCTTGCGCAACATAAATAGTTATTCCTTGTAAATCAGGGTGTCTTGCTTCTTCAACTGCTTTTCTAAAAAACAACAAGCATCATTCTTTAAAATCATAACTAATATTTCCCGTTGGTAACTAAAGATTTAATTTAAGAGGAAAGAAAGCCGTCATTTTCCTGACATTGCTATTTAACCTATAGTGTCAGCTTTTGAAACTATCATCTGAATGGTATCAGAAATAAGGCCAATTTTTTCAAAGTTGAATATTATACTAAATTATTCAAAGAACATTAAAACTTAAGTTACAAAATATGTTAAAAAAAAGATCTTGGGTATAAAGCTATAAACCCTGCTCTCTCAAAACAGTTTTTCTCAATCATTCACCTTGCTATATTAAATGTTTACTAACCAATGGTATTAAAATATGCTTCAAGGTTTGCTTCATTTGAACTTATATTACTGTGAATTACTGTTTGATTGTCTTCTGGTACACTTATGAAAGTTTTTTGTTTTTTGTTTTCTTTAAACGATAGCATAACTTTTCTTCCTTCATTGAAAAATCTGTATGACCTGAACAAATGAATTTCCTAATTTCACATCTCAGAATTCCGCAAGTAACACTGTAAATTGAAACATATTTCTAATCATAACATTCTCAACACTGCACATGATATGAAAAAAACATGACAATATCTGTAGAAGGAAATTACATAAATTATGGAAATATAAATATTTTCATTTTAACTGTAGCTTTATAATTTTTTCACTTAACATGTCTTATTATGCATGTTTGCATATGTTAGTACAGAAGAAGGACTGGCAACCTATGGCCCACAGGCCAAATATGACCTGTGGCCTGTTTTTTCACAACCTGCAAGCTAAGAATGGTTTCTACAATTTTAAAGGATTATTTTTGAAAAAGGAAAAAAAAGAAAAAGAAAAATGGGCAATAGAGCCCTTATAAGACCCTCAAAGCCTAAAACATTTATTATGAGGTCTTTTACAAGAAAAGCTTTCTGATTCCTGAGGTATAAAACATAACATTTTGAAGAATAGAAACTATGCTTTTATACATGTCATACCAAGCTGGACTTGATATTATTATTACCAATCCATTTAATAACATTATACAAATACTTTTTTCAATTGTAAGCCTCTGGCCTATAAAAATCTAAAAGCAATTTAATACAGTATGCAAAGAACTTTGTAATAATTTCAAATTAATATGATTCTAAATGGAGTAAATTTACAACGTATTATACTTGGATGACATACTAATGATTCAGTTTATAATAACAATGGGACAAACAACAAATACAACATTTTTTTAAAAAAAACTTAAGTAGAATACAAATAAATGGCACACATAAAAAAAAGATGAGGTATAGTGAAATCTGACTTTTGACTTTAACTACTCTGAATGTCACAGACTCTTTACTTTTACTATGATATAATTATAATATTAATAGTTCCATACATTTACAATTCACAAGAATTTGATATGTGCAAAGAAATGCTGGAAACATCAATTTTAGCTCTTGACATTTCATTACACTATCAGTACATTACAGCCCCCAGGTTATACTAGTTAAAAAAAAAAAAAAAAAACTGTAACGTTCCAAGGTTGAAAGAGATGTTAGTTTTTAGAAAATTTCAGTAAGGTAGTCGAATGAAAACCTGGTTAGAAAAAGATCTTGGATATTTATTTACATCTGTAAGCAAAAGAAGAAAAATCTGTCAGTAGATAAATTAAATGTAACTAGAGTTGCAAAATGTCTTATTTTCTCCCTATTAGCAAATAAAAGCTCCTTTATGAATATTCTCATACAATTAGACTTTAAAAGTTCTAATTACATATCCACACTGCAAAAATCAGTATCTCTGAGCCTAAGAACACATCTCTGTCATAAGTGAAAGATTTTAAAACAAGTTTACCTTAAAATGTGAGCAACCACAGCCGGTCCATACCAATCTCCAGCTTTTTTTCCAGACTTCTTTCCATATTGTATTAGTTGATGTAAGCCAAAGAGAGCCAAGGGGGAATCACCAAACCAAGAGATGATTTTCCTGTGATAAATTTCATTTCGCATTTCATGATCATCAGAATATCTCCCAATTGTTTCCTTCAGAGAAATTGTTGGGGTTTTGAGTTCACTTTCCCCTGAAAGCGATGCTTCAAATGATGCAGTGAATTTTTTTACAGTGTGGGAAGTCCATGATTCAGAGTCTGAATTTTCAATGTTCAAAGCATCAGGCCAGGTCCAAGCTATAGTAGTTCCAAAGCAAGGTGTTCAGATGTCTTAAATAGTTACACTAACAATAATACTAAAATAAGTATGTAACCTCCAAACTCATATGAGTTACTAAATTAAAACAGTGAACTCAGAAAGAGGTAAATTTATAGAGAAAGAAAGTATAATGATTGCATATGCGGGGAGGGAGGGTATTGGGAGTAAATACTAACAGGTATGAGGTTTCTTTTGGGGATGATGAAAATGTCCTAAAATTAGATTATGGTGATGGTTACAGAACTCTGTAAATATACTAAAAACCATTAAATCATTCATTTTAACTGAGTGAATTTATGATATGTAGATTATATCTCAATAAAGCTGCTTTAAAAAGTAAGTAAAGGTATGAGTAGAGAAAATATGCCAATATATCATGATGTTTACTTTTGAGTGGTAACATGATTCTCTGTGGACTCTTCTATAGTTTCTAAAATTTCTAAAATAGGAATATTACATATAAACATGAAAAAATTACCAAAATGAAAGACCAAAAAAAAAAAAAAAGAAAGAAAAAAACAGTAAACTCAGGTACAAATGGACAATTCTGAAATATGCTTTTCTTTCTTTTCTTTCCTTTGACAGTGCTGAGATGGAGGAAAGACTTTTGCATTCTATTACTAGTACTGCTTATCAGACATCTAGTCTGGACCACCCAAAGGCATAATAAACATTCACTAATGTTAAAAGTATTCACAGGATAATAACTTCAGAAAGTGGATTTTGTTTTGATTATATGGTAAAATAGAAGTCTGACAATGGAAGTATTAAATGTCTTTTCAAAATGGTTTTTGTCACACAATTCCTTTCAGAATAACATAATCATTGTTTAAGGAATAATATCAATTATCTAGTAAATGAAAAGTTAACATATGAAGTCATTAAAAATCAAAGATCTCAAAAAAGTTAACTATTTCCACAACTTCATTGTTTTCAATAACAAGACAGTCCCAAAACATACATGTAATTCTAAGTCAACAAAATGAGTCACAGATTTAGACATCTAGCAGGACTATGAAAAATATTTCAATTCTTTTTCCTTGCATTATCCACACCACTTGTGAATAAACATTCTCTTTATATGATCTCATCAATAATCCCTATAGAAAGGTTACTAAATATTTGTCATGCATTCAGAAAAACTAACAATTAAAAAAATGCTTAACACTTAGTAAAAACCAGATATGATAGCCTAAAATGGTAAACTAAAATTCTCCTACAAATACACACATTATAAAAAACTGACTAATAGAAATAGTAATAAAGGTGGCACATTAGAAAAAGATAGATGTAAGTAAGGTATCAATGACATTTTTAAGAGTCTAAAAGATTAATATGATGATCTTATTAAAAATATGCCAAATCAATTTAACTGATTATAATGATACTTATAAATATAAAAATAATTTTAAACTACATATGGGAAAAAAATAAACCAGTGTAAAATTACTTAACATTTAAATAATGTAAAAATGCTAACTACTTGCTTAAAGTCACTGCAATTGACCTGCCCAGGAATTACCGAACTGGAGATATTCCAGAGAGTTCAATCAAAAAGAAATAAATAACAACAACAACAAAAACAAGGCTACTAAAAATTGAACTTACTTAATTCATGGTGGTAGCCAAGAATAATAGGTATGTTTAACCTGTATTTTTGAAAGGGAATCATGAAAGTTTCATATAAGTCGTACCTGACCCGATTCAATAAAGATGCAATATGCTAGATTAGCTTCAATTTGAGAAACATTAGGGAGTCAAGAAATCAACATCAGGATATTTTATGCAGTTTGCAAGCTGGAGTTCAAATTAAAAAAACAAACCCCCAGTCCCCCAAAAAACAGAGACTTGATTTACCTCTACCAAGAAAGTGTAGTATAAGTCCTTGAGCCAAAAGCATCTGGCCAGTTCTTAATGTACAGCCCCAACCACAGTCTGTGGTCAAAACTGAGCCTTCTATTTGAGGAAATTCTTCTCTGTAAGTCAGCCATATTCTTGAAATAAAATCTTTACGAAATTCTTCTACATTTCCCGCAATTATATGATCTTCTATCGTACAACCTGATCTTGCAGGTAACAATTTATTTTCATCTACAAAATAAAAATATAAATTATATTCTAAATAAGTGCTAAGAAATGTCAATAATGGTATTATGTTCCCATTACTGTCCATAAGACACAGAGTATATCACAATCTTTCTAATCCCTTTTTTCTATTTAAATGAAGATAAATCTTATTCTGCCTAATCAGGCTGTTATGAAAATCAAATGAGAATGAATGCTGAAATGTTTTTTATACATTCTAGCAGTCACTAATATAAGGTATTATCAGTAATAGTGTTGTTAATAATAATCGCCTGTATTCTAAATATAATCAACTCTTTATGAGGGAATAATATAAAAATATCTTTTCTTTTTGCCTCATTTGGCTCAGGATATAGCTATTAGTACTCTCTAAAATGAGATCTGCAAATATAACATCAGGATTGTCAATATGTAAACATGTATATAAACTAGTTCTTAAAATCAAATAAAATGTGCACACTGTATTTACTGTCATGAATATTTATACTCAAATTATAAAATCAAAACTAACAAGCTAAAGAGCAAAAATATGAAATTCTTAAATATGTAGTTATCCTTTTACGTGGAAATATAATTTTTAAAAAAATTGTTGCCACTCACATATATCATTTTTAAAGGTTTTTCCAAACTGACTATCGCTAATACAATTTCTATGTGAAAACTATGATCACTGTTCGCCCAATAATTTAGAGAACACTAGTGCTCAAAATGAACTAACATTCCTTGATTACTCCCAGAGAGAGAGGGTCTTAATAATTTTTACAATGTTGGCCTGCAGCACAGTATCTACCTAGCACAAGCAGATACAAATAAATGTTGGTTGGTTTGGGTGGGTGGATGGTGGGTAGATAAATCTGCCTACAATTCTCAATTCCAAGGAGCTTAATTTCCACTACCCTTCAAGAGGATGTTCAAAAAGTTTTATCATGCTTTTATTCCTTCTGCTTCCTGCACCTATCCCTTTTCAAGCTCATTCTGAAAAAATTACCGTCACCCAAACTTCCCAAATATTCAGCTTAATGGAGCTAAGTTGCAGCATATAGTCTCAATGATCATAATAAGAATGCATGCCATTGCCCCATTATCAATGAATTTCTCTCAATATTAGAGTTTGAAGTTAATTACAAATAAAAATGCCTGGAAATTGAACATGGCACTAAAAATATGTCCAAAATTTCCACTTTAGAGACATTTAGATTTGTTTAAAATTTGACATTAGGTTGGTACAAAAGTAATTGCGGTTTAAAAGGTTTTAAAAAATTGCAAAACCCACAATTACTTTTGCACCAACCTAATACAATAGTGTATAAGTCTCACACCTCATCCTGTGGCTTGTCAAACATATAGCTCCTCATCTCCTACTTAGAAGAAGTAATTAATTACATATCAAGATCTAGTTTCCTCTTAATATTTACTCTAAATATTATTGAAAAACTGCTAATACTAAAAGAACTTTGTTGTTCTGCTGACTTTCCACTATAATACTGTCCCTCCTATTCCACTATTTAACTGGCTTTCCTTTGTCACAATCTTAATTATATCTACAGTCATGTGCCACCTGATGGGAATACATTCTTAGAAATGCATCCTTAGGCAATTTTGTATAATAGCTATGCAAACACCAAACAGTGCACTTACACAAACCTAGATGGTACAGCTTACTACATACACATATAGGCTAAAAGGTACAGCCTATTGCTCCTAGGTTACAAGTCTGTACAGCACGTTACCGTACAGAACAATGCATGAGATTAAATCAAGTGCAAGAAAAAATAGTGCAATCAAGAGACAAAGTAAATACAAGATGTATGAGGTTGGTGCCAGCGAAACATCGCATACTGTTTTACAGCAAACTTTTCTTTACGTTTCTTTTTTTTTTAGAGCTGAAATGTGATAGTTTTATTTTCTTTTTTTAAAAATTAAAGTTTATTGGGGTGACAATTGTTAGTAAAGTTACATAGATTTCAGGTGTACAATTCTGTAATACATCATCCATATTGTGTGTTCACCACCTAGAGTCAGTTCTCTTTCCATCACCGCATATTTGATCCCTTTTTTAAGTTTTAAGAGTACACTCTAAAATAATAAAATATAGCATAGTAAATACATAAACCAGTAACATAGTCATTTATCATCATTATCAAGTACACATAATTGTATGTGCTGTGTTTTTATATGACTGGCAGTTCAGTAGGTTTGTTTATGCCAGCACCACCACAAACACATGAGTAATGCATTGCACTACACTATTGCAATGGCTACAATGTCACTACACGATAGGAATTTTTCAGCTCCGTTATAATCTTATGGGACCACTCACTGTGTATATGTGGTCCATCGTTGACTGAAACATTGTTATGTGGGGCACGAGACTATATAATGTTTTTTATCTACATCTGCCTCCCCTGCAGATTTCAAGTACTCTAGAGGAGGACTATGTTTATCTTCTGCACCCATGAGTCTTCAGCATCTAGCACAGAGTTCAGTCCATGGTAGATATGCAACCAAAGGAGAAAGGTGTTTTGTTTGTTTGTTTTATATATTTTGTTTTGCTTTGCTTTTGTTTTTTATGACAGGAGACACTTGAGTTTTAAGAAAAATGGTAATGTCTGAAAGAACTACAAAGAATGAGAAAGAAAGTTGATTAAGGAAATAGACGAGAATTGCTGGTAGTACGGAGGGCTTAGTCAAGGGTATCACTATCAGAAATCACATTAAACAAGCTAATATGAAAAATAATCAAAAGTAAATCAAGTTGCAAAACAAAGCTTCAAAGCGTACAGCCATTGTAATTATCTGATATGGGATAAAATAAGTATGTGCATGTTTAAAAAAATAGAAAGGTATTGAAAGTTGGACCACTTATAGAAAACAGACCATGAAAACTGACCAGGCACATGTGAAAGAAAACTAAATGGAGCTACTAGAAATGAAAAATAACTAAAAACAGGAACTTGGGATAGGATTAAACAGAAATTTATACACAGCTCAGGAAATAATCAAGGAACCAAGTAAGAACTAAAGAAATTACTCAGAACACAGCACAGAGAGACAAAGTAATAGAAAACATGAAAAACCAAAGAATTTCAGAAACATGGAGAAAAATCTAACAGAAAGATTTATCAGAGATACAGAATTTATCAGAGCAAGAATAGGAAAAATGGGGGACAGCAATAATTAACAGTGGCTGACATTTTTTCAAATTTAATAAAGATATGAATTCTAAGCAAAATATAATGAAATCTACACCAAAAACAAAGAGCTAATCTTAAAAACAACCAGAAAGAAAAAACAAAGAAATGACAAATTCAGAATACTAGAGAAAACAACTTCATATCCTAAAGTACACAAAAATTTATTAAACAGAACATAAAAGGCACTAACCATTTAAGGATATAGAAAAATTAACGAGGCTATATTACATTTAAGAATTGTAGTCTTCAAAAGATAACATTAAAGAGAGTGAAAAAATAGGAGAAGGCATTTCCTATAGCTATACCAAAAAAGGGATTCATATCTAGAAAATGTAAAGAAAACCTACGAATCAGTAAGAGAAAACAGATAATCTAATAGAAGACATATCCAAATAGAAAAATATTTATGAAAACATGATCATTTTCATTAGTTATCAGAAAAATGCAAATTAAAGTAAAAACATGGCTCTAATAAAAAGTGAAAAATACTAAGTATTGGTGAGGTGAGAGCAAGCAGAATTCTCATACACACCTGATAGGAATATAAATTGGCACAACTATTTTGTAAAACTACTTAGTAGTATGCGTATACTGAGGCTGAACATATGAATACCCTATGACCAAGCAATTACATTTCTAAGTATATGTACTGAAAGACAATCTATACACGTTTGTTCACTAAAGCACATGTGCTAGAACAATCACATCAAGGCTCTACAATTGCCCTAAATTGAAAACTATCCAATGCCCGCCAAGAACAGAATGGATAAAGTGTGGCATATTCACACAATGCAACACTGGCAGGAATACAAAAATATTGAGCACCCAACAAGGTAAGTAACGCAATGTATGGCAACCAATCAAGACTTACTAAGTATGCAAAGAGGCAGGAAAACACAAGCCAAAATGAGAATAATCAATCAATCAAAACTGACCCAGAACTAACACAAACGCTAGAATTAACAAGGACATAAATGTTATTATAACTATGTTACATATGTTCGAAAAGGTAAGTATAGACAAGGAAGATTTAAAATATGGAACTTGTATATAGATAAAGTACACTCTCCAAGATGAAAAATACACTGACTGGGATTTATGGCAGATTAGACATTGCTAAGGAAAAGAGTGAAAGATTGGTGAACTTGAGGGCATAGCAATAGGAACTATCCAAAATAAAAAAGAGGAAAAAGAATTAAAAAAAAAAAAAAAGAATGACAGTGAGCTGTGGCGCAATTTCATCCATGCTAACATATGTGTAATTGGAGACCCAGAAGGAGAGAGAAGAGAGGAGAAAACAGAAAAACTATTTGAAGACAACATGGCTGAAAAAATTTCAAATCCAATGAAAACTACAAACCAACAGGTCCAAAAAGTTGAACAAAAACCAAGTACAAGAAAAAAGAATAAAACTACACCAATGCTCATCATACTCAAATTGCTCCAAACCAGTGATAAAACATACATATATATTTAAAGCAATCAAGGAAGAAAAAGCCATTATGTGCAAACACTGACTTCTGATCATTCGCCTACACTGCTATCAGTTATTTTTCTACTATCAGGTATTTCATATATTTAGTTATGATTATCATGTGCTCCTCTGGGCAGGATCAATGTCCTAGCCAGCATGTACTCAATACATGATCAATGAATAATTAAATGAAATTTGGCATTTTGTTGCTCAATAATGTAGAATAACAATAACCATTGTAGTTAAGAAGCTGGGTACCCCACCCTCATCTCTCTGAAAACTCAGAAAACGTGAACCAAAAATTCTGTGACATTCAGAAATCCAAAAGTGGCCCCAAGATCTCTGCTAATTCTCCACATGAGCATGACAGACTTCATTGGAGATCAGGGGATGTCAACAAGGAAACACCTCAATGGACATGCAGCCCTACACCCCTTTCTGGCTCTGTGTCCTTTCTCCTTCCCAACCCCCACACCCTTTTCCTTCCCTGTAGTCCCACTCCTAGTCCAAACCACAATAGTCTTCTGTTTGTTTTCTTCAGATCGCCTACATCATTTACTTTTCATCTCTTGAGTTGAGGACTTTCAAGTGCCCACTACAAGGATCTGTTCAAAGTATTTATTCCAAAATATATGCTATTCTTAAAAGGAATTCTAATACCTTCTTCACAAATTCCTTGTATCATAAATAATAATATAGTGTACAATGCTTCCATATACCTTGCACAACACTAAACACCTATGAAATAAGTGTCACTAATACTTAGGGAGATTAAATAACATGTCTAAAGTGACAATTAATAAGCAAAAAGAACAAAAATTCAAACCCACATATGTCTGACCCCAAAGTCCATGCACTCCTCTACCCGTAAACAAATGATCTAACTCTTCAGCATAGCATTCAAGATGTTCCTTTGATCCTTTTCAGAATTCTTGCCCACCAAAACTACACTGGACATCTCTGTTTCCTAGATAGACGCTCTAATATCTCACTGCTGGTGCTTTTGCCATGCCATTCTATTGACCTAAAATGCATCCTTTCTTTCCCCATCAATTTCATACTCATCATTCAAGAATGTTGTGAGGACTCAATGAGTTAACACATGTAAATTACTTCAAAGCCCGCCTAGCATATTATATATACATGATGTTAGCTGTTATTATTAGAAGCCACTTACAATATTGTAGAAAATTGTTCATAAATGATATACCAAAATAGGTCAACAAGAATGAGTAAAATGCTCACAGTCCCCCGTCCCTCCGTCCCTCCGACTCTCTGTCACACACATTCATACATACACAAAACACACACTCATACACACAACACCAAGCAAAGATGTACAGCATAAAGAACGCCAGTATTACGGCAAGACATAGATGAATGAATATGAAAAGGTAGAAAAGCTGTGGTGTATATGTATACAATTAAGTATTAATCAGGCATGAAAAGAAAGAAACCTTGCCACTTGCGACAACGTGGAGGACCTAGAGGGAATTATGCTACGTGAAATTCAGTCAGAGACCGACAAATGATTTCACGTACATGAGGAATTTAAACAAAGCAAGTGAACAAATAAAACAAAATAGAAACAGACTCACAGATACAGAGAAGAAACTGATGGTTGCCAGAGGGCAGACGGGGGGGGGGGGTGGGGGGGGGGGCAGGTAAAAGGGTCAAGGAGACTAAGAGGTACAACCCTCCAGTTAGGGGAAACAAAAAGTCACTGGGGTATAATATAAAGCATAGGGAAAACAGTCAATATTATCATAACTTTGTATAGCAATAGATAGTTCTTCTAGACTTATTGTGATGACCACATCATAAGGAATAAAAATGTCAAATCACTATGTTGTACACCTGAAATTAATAAAATATTGTATGTCAATTACATTTTGATTAAAAATGAGTAAATAAATAAAGTGAGACGTGGTCTTGCTTTAAATTTCAGCTTTGCCATTTAATATTTGTGTGACTATGGACAAATTATTTAACATTTTTAAGCTTCTGCTTTCATATGCACAAGACAGGGATACTTGAATCTACCTTCTAGGCTTGTTGTGAGAACTAAGACATTTCGCAAAGAGCTTAGCATGATGCTGACATAACAGGCACTCAATAGTGACATAAATTATGACAAGAAAATATATGATCATTATTGAAAGGATGAGCATATGTGGACATTCAGAAACATCAAAGTCAGTAAGTAATTTCAGAAATTGGAGCATCGTTAAGAATTGGAAAATTTACTACTTTAGGTTCACTGAGGTAATACTTTTAATTACTTATATACTTTTAAGTTATCATCAGAGAAATTGATAAAGAATATTAAGCTATCAATTCAAATAATATTTACTTAGCATTCATACTATAAAGTCCAAAACTATGTGGGATATAACAAAAGATGGCATGATCCTGTCCTCAATAAGTACACAAGAAACCCAAACCATATGATAGCATATTATGTGGCATTTAAAATACAGGTTCTAAAAACAAAATATGCCAAAATACAGGCATGAAAAGGAGAACGATGGTTGTTAGGGGCTGACAGAAAGGGAGGAATGAGAGTTACTGTTTATGGGTACAGAGTTTCAGTTTTACAGGATGAAGAGTTCTGGAGATGAGTGGTGGTAATGGTAGCACAACCTGAAGAATGTATGAATACCACTGAACTTAAACTTAAAAATGGTTAAGATGATACATTTTATGTTATGTGCCTTTAACTGCAGTATTTTAAAATTGAAAGTAAAAAAACAAAAGAAATGTGCCAAAAGTAGATTAATCTGAAAATAAAATAATGAAAACAGTTACACAATAAATTTCTACCAAGATTTTAAATGCATTACAAATTTAGCACTTACCTTCTTCATATTTAAAATGGTAACATTTTCCAAGCAATAATACAGGAGAATTTCTACTAAAATATGTCTTTGTTTTCAACACCCAACCTAAACAAGAAAAGAGAAAAATTGTTTTGCAATGAAAGGATTACAGACTAAAAGTCTAGGAGCATTTTCTTTTATTTACTTTCACATCATCAATTCTCAACTATGGATGTGCATTTTTTGAAAGAGTAGCAAAATATTTGGACAATGAACTGAAATATAGGCTATTTATACTACTTTCAAATATAGTTAAGTATTGTAACCACTTAAAGAACGTAAGAGAAAAAATTTGATTTATTTTCAAACATGTCATAATGTTCTTAGAGTATAAAATTTAAAAGGTACAAATTCTACTCCAGTTTCCCTGACACCAACCTCTTTTTCCAAAAACAACAAATGTTATCAATTTTTTGTATTTCCTTCCACCTTAGACAATTAAAAGATTTGAATATTCTAGGAAGTAATTTAGGTAAAAGATCACACAGTGCACTAGGCTTAAGATAAAAGTTGATCTCTTAAATTTCCCAGGGCAATCTGTTATAACCCCATCATGCTCACCAAATGAGGATCTCTGAAAGTGGTGTATAAAGCTTTCAGACATCCTCATCTCAGTTTTCCACCTCCCAATGCCCAATCCCCAGCTTTAGTTGCAAACTCTAATTCTTCTGATTTTCTCCCTACAAAACCTTCTATGTCTGAAAGATAGTAAGTATCCTTTTGTCTGAAAGGTAGTGAGTATCCTTTTGGCTTTTTATGGTGCCATTCATTAATAGTTCTCAATTTCCTGAGAAAAGCAGCCCCGTTACATTCCTGAAAAGTGGCAAGTACGTATTTGAAATTCCTGACTGCCAATGGTTGGCTTAAAAGCAGCCCCTGAAATACAAGAGCATATAAATAGAAAGAATCTAAAATTGGGAGCCAACAGAATTAGGGTTAGTCTTAAATAGACTACCTGCCATTTATATTTAACCGAGTTTTTACAAAATTTAAAATGAGTGATTTTTATGAAAGTGGTCCCTAAAGTACTATAATGCAAATAAATATAAAGAACAAATAAATAAAAATATGTATTTATAATAGAGATAATGAAGTATCTGAATTTTGTGGTGAAAAAGAAACAATGGAAAGTCAAATATACTAATTAGGCTTTCATTAAGCTTCACGTGGATTACTGCAATACACTCCAAAAGGTGTCTGCCATCAGTCTTTCCCCACTCTAGCACATGCCACATATCACTGCCAAGTTCATCTCCCTGTGGCTCAGCTTTGATTAGATCACTCTTCTGCTCAAAAGCCATCCACAGTGACTCATTATTTAGCAGATTTATTACAAACTTCTCTGTTATCTTTTCCACTACTTTCCACCTATACTCAAAGTGGGCTTTGCTGTTTGACTCATACTATTCCATGACAAAAATGTCTTCCCTGATATCAGCTCATCTAAATCCTTCTTCTGGTTCACACATGCACGTTGAAGCCATATTTTCCTTTTCCCACCTCGCTCTGATTCTCTTCTCTGAACTTAGTATTTACTGGCCACCTGTTGTATACCAGTAACTAGGCTAGCTGCTTTACAGACATTATCTCTTAGAAATATTATTAGTACCGTACCAGAATGATTCTAATCCCCAAAACTGTAACAACCTCCTCCACCCAAAAGGCCGTATTTCCAAAGCAAATCCTAAGAATTTCATAAAAACAACATCAAATAAAAAGAAACAACCTTTAAAGAGGAACATCTCCCTTTTTTCCCTATGCTTTACCCTCTGCCCACCCCCTCTTGCCAGTCACCAGTCCTTCCTCAAGAAAAGTTGTGAATCTAATTGGTCAGAGCCTGCGGCACTGCAAGTGTCCACATCTTACGCGAGCACAGATTTATAGTGCTTCAAAGTTCAACCATCATTCATGAGTTGCACATTCTCGCTTACTTTTCTATTTCCTGTGCAGATCCTGGCAGGGCCTCACCCCTCATAATAGACTAACTTTCTGCAATACTCCAGGGCTTCTCACAAGGCCCAGTCATTGTTTTTTCTTTTTCCACAAGCATGTCAAAGCTGAATCAGAGCAATATGCCAAATGGCTAATCTATAGAATGTTCTTATTTTCTTTTAATTATTTAGTTTTAGTTGATCAGTTTTCATTTTATCTTTATAAAAGCACTGTAAGAGGATCAAATATATGGTGATGGAAGGAGAACTGACTCTGGGTGGTGAACACACAACGGGATTTATAGATGATGTAATACAGAATTGTACACCTGAAATCTATGTAATTTCACTAACAAATGTCACCCCAATATTAAAAAAAAAAGAAGCACTGTAAGAAATGTGCCACTATCTCTGTCCCAGCTGTTGCTGCTGAACCAAGAAACTATGGTGCAGAGAGAGGGGAAAATGAACGATATAGAACCCATAGACGCATGGGATAACAAAGCCTAGGCATAGATAGGAAAGAGCCATGAATAGGAAGGATTATTATAAGTCCTTCTTACATGTTGAAGAGAATATATTCTTTTGAATTCTCCACATTCAATAATATGTAGGGGGTGCCAAAAAAATGTGTACACGACTTGTAGTCATCTTTTGTTATTGGTATGTATTGAGTATTACAAGTTTAATACTGTTTTTTCCTTTCTTAAAATGTGTATACATATTTTTGGCACCCTCTGTATTTCTATTCTGTTCTTCAATCCCTCCTGCTTTTCACCTCCAAATCCCAATCTATAGCAACAGGGAGGTGGGACAGAAATAAATTAAATGTTGTCATAATTTCTAAATGAAACTAATTAAATAAAACTAAATAGATTAAGAAAAGCAAGCAAATCTGGAAAACAAGCCATCCAGTAAATTGACACAGGGCAGTGATTGTCTGAGGAGTGAGCACTGACCAGAAGCAAGCATGACGAAACTTTCTGGGGTGAAGGAAATTTTCTATATATTGATTGGATTGTTAGTTTCATAGGTGTATATATGTGGCATACGCTGTAAATTGTATATTTAAGATCTATTTATTGCACTTTGTTAATTTTCCCTCAATTACAAAAAAAAAATTAAGAGATGAACTAGGACAGTGTTTTAGTTATCTATTCCTATTTACCACTCAGAACAAACCGCTCAGAAACTTAATAGTTTGAAATAACAACTTTGTTTCTTATATCACAGAGTTCTGTGGGTTGATTGGGTTCAGCTGAGCAGTTCTCCAACTGATCGTGCTTGGAGTCTCTAACGTAATGAAAATGAGATAGAGAAGCTCAACTGAGACACTGAGTTGGCTGGCCCCTTCTCTCTTACGCAGTCTCAGGGTCTTTCTTCTTCATGTGGCCTCTCCCTGTGATTTCTCCTGCAGGGTACCTAACCTGGTTATACCGTGTTTCCTCAAAAATAAAACCTAACCAGAAAAGAAGCCCTAACATGATTTTTCAGGATGACGTCCCCTGGATGACATGCATCTTTTGGAGCAAATCTTAATATAAGACCCAGTCTTATTTTCGGGAAACACGGTGTGACAGTAGAGAGCTCCAAAACAGCATGAGAAGTTGCCTCTCAGTGGCTAAGCCTAGAATTGATAGACTTCATTTCTATTTCATGCTATTGGTTAATGTGAGGCACAGGACAGTCCAGATTCAATTAGAAAAAAGAGACAACACAAGATGTGATTCACTGAGAACCATCTTTGGAGACTAACTACCATAAACAGAATGTTCCATAAAAACCTATATTCCATTAAAACAGTGATATGAAAATCACAAATAAGGCTTTCAAAGATGCAACAAGCCAAAGAGTACAGCAACATAGAGATGATAATTTTCTGGAGAATCAGACACACCCAGAAAGATGATTTACTTATTAATATTTTAAAAGGAACTCAAGTTTACATACCTCATAAAATAATAACAATAAAGGGAGAGAAAAAAAGAAAGCAAAAATTAAACACTTTTTCAAGAAACTCCAAAATCTTTTCAATCTTAAGTGCTATGCCATTTCGAGTTCCATCTTCATCATAGTATAATATTGACACTGATAAAAAAAAGTCCTAAATTATGCTCACTGTATTTGGAAAACAGTAAGACTGGGGAGCAAGAGAGACTGGGTTTAAATACCAGTTTTAAGACTTACCTAGATATGTAACCTTTAATATGTCATTTAATCTCAGTTTTCTAACTTACAAAAAAAAAAAAAAAGGAATACCTCAGAAAGATATGAGATTTAAATCTCAGAAAGATATCTATCTCAGAAAAATATGAAACTTAAATGACAAGGTACATAAATTATTTACAACATGCTTCTTCATCTCCAATTTGTTTCTAATCTAAAGTAGGCTTCAAAACTACCATATGATCCTTATTACATTTGTTTGCAAACCAAGGGTAATTAAGCCAAAAATAAGGGTCTGAGGGTACTTCTAGGAGAAAGTTCTAGGTATCAGTGTGTGAACTTTATACTGTCTGTTCAGGAGTCTATTTTGCTTGCTTCCTGGTTCATACATTCGGTTACCTGAAACTGAGTCTCAAAATGAAAGTATTACCATCACCTGAATAAATTCTATCCGCTTTGGAATGTTTTGAAAAAACAAAAAGGACCACATAGTTTGCTTGAGTTTCTAAGCAATGTTTATAGTGATATTTGGCTCTTTCTTCAGAAAATATTCTTATCTCCATTCCTTACAGAAATATTTCATTCAACAAAAACCTGAAGCAGTTGTCAGTGACTTAAGGGAGATGGACACTTCTTCAATTATTCTTTTGGATTTATACAATGTTTACATCATGATACTTACTATATTTCATGTTGTTCCAAGCAGATATAAATTTAGTTTTTAGCTTGTCAACTTCTTCCGTTCCTGTGGCCTCCATATTCAAATTCTAAAGAAAAAGCCATCACTTGACTACATTCTTCTGTAGAATTTAATCTTTCGTACTGACTAAAAGAAAAAGAAGTAGTAAGTACATATTATATGGTATAATACCTGCTAAATTATTTAAGTGATTAAATAAAATTTGAACTCGAAATGAGCAAAACAATTTCTCATTTTACAGAACAGAATATAGCCTATAAATACTTTAATTACAAAATTTTATTACAAGGTTTAATACCAAAATTATTATTAAATTACAAGATTTAATACCAAATCTACAAATCATCACACAAAACCAAACAATAATTTCACCCAGGTACTCACAATTAAAACCAATAAATTAACTTAGTAACACAGCTCAGCTTTGGTGCTTGTGAAAATATCCAAGATTTGTTTTATTTGTAATTAGAGAAGGTTATTTGAAATCTTATAAAAAGTGATGATTATCTTCAAAATGCAGGCTTCCACTCATATTGATTAAGCCACTACTTTCATATAAGACCTAATTATTTTGTTTTATTTTTTAAATTAAGGCATTTTGTACGTTTCCTTCCTATCTCAATACTGCAGTATTTTGTTGTTGTTGCTGTTAAAGAGAATGGCTTAAATTTACAGCAGAAAATGTTTTCTTACTTTAAAATAAGAACAAATGTAGCTCATAGGTGTTTGTTTTATAACTGACTTGAGGGAAAATTGAGCTGTGTGATACAACCTAAAAGAGGAACAAATTATAACTGAAAATGCTTGAGCTTTTTTGCAATAATTCACAGACAGTTTACTTTTCAAGAAAAGAATGCTGCACAGAACATTACCCTTTTAGGGTTATAAATATCTACTTAAAAGTATTGACGTATTCGTTTCGCTAACAGTAGACATTCCATTTTATAATATGTATTAAAACCTACTAATTATCCATTAGATTTGAGGCAGGAGAAAACATGGTACATTGGAAGAATTTAAAAAGCCAATGTGACAAAAGCACAGAAAATCCAAAAACAGTGGCATGAAATATGACTATAGGGGTAGACAGAGGCTAGAGCACACGGGCCTTGTAGGCCATGCTAAGAATTTTCTTAATCCTAAGAGCAACTGGTTTCAAATAGAAATGCCAGAATCAGATTCTGTGGGTTTCTCTGACTCCAAGAGCAACAAAGAGAATAGACTGAAAAGGGACAAGAGTAGGTGCTGAGGGTTTACTTCTATTGCACAAGACTAAGAGAGAAATGATAGCTTGGACTGGAGCAGTAGAGATGGAAAGATATGGACACATGAGGAAACATGTCAAAAATTCAGTAAATCTTGGTGACAAATGGATGTGGAAGGTGAGAAACAGGGCTACGTCAAGGATACACCCAGGTTCCTGGCTTGGGTAACTAAATAAATTGTGCCAATCATTGAAATAGCAAAAATTAGGAGAAGAGCCGGTTAAAGAGAGAAGATCCTGAATTTGATTGATGTGGAGTTTAAGACGTCTCTGAGAGATAAAGAACTATTATTTATTTAATTATTTAATAAATTATTGCCAGGCACTATTCTAGGCAATGCAGATAAAGCTTAGAACAAAGCAGTGAAATACAGCAGGTTCTCAAACAAAGTAGTCTCGTTCAGCGACGTTGGAACGTAACTCTTGTTTATTATATCAATTAGCCTATGGGAAACTTGGTTTCATTATGTGTCATTTCGCTTCGAGTTACAGAACCTACTGACAACATGACGTGAGGACTTACTGTACTTGCTGTCATGGACCACACATTCTACACAGATATATTCTAGAGAGGCTATCGAGGCCGTTGGATATATAGATCTGGAGCTCAAAGGTCTGGGCCAGAGCTATTAACTTGAGGATGGCTGGTGTACAAAAGAAAATCAGAGCTACAAACATGTTTCTCCAGGTCTTCTCCTCATTCGTGTATGCACCCCCAGCCTTCAGGATGAATTTCAAGGTCCTTCATGAAATGACATCTGCCCACTTACTCGGCTTCCTCTTTTGCCACTCCCTCACATGCACCATATACTGAAGGCGTTTTTAATACTAATATTAAAGCTTCCTAAACTTGACATGCTATCTGATACCTCCCTGCCTTTGCATGTGTTGTTCCCTCTACCTAGAATGCTTTCTTGCTCACCGTCACTTTTTGACTGGCTTATTGTATGAGTCCCTAAGACCCAGCTAAAGTTTCACCTTCTCTGGTTAGATTCCTAAGGGTTCTGCCCTCCTCATATTATATCAAAAAAAAATGTTTTTATATCACTATTGTCATCCTATTCCAATCTTATACAAAGAACATATGCAATTTTTAGAAGTTAAAAAGTTTATTTTTAAAAAGCCACCATGTGGTTGAAGCGCTGTGCTCCTAACGTTGAGGTCGCCGGTTCAATTCCCACATGAGCCAGTGAACTGCACCCTCTACAGCTAAGATTGTGAACAATGGCTTGACCTGGAGCTGGGCGGCTGTGAGCAGCCAGAGGACGGCATGAGCTGCCGTGGGCTGCCATGGGCTGCCGTGAGCTGCCACGAGCGGCTGGCTACCGACTGCCTCAGCCGGGTAGAATGCAAGGCTCATAATACCAACATGGCTAATGAGCTGCATCTTCCACAACTAGACAGAGAACAACGGCTTGACTCGGAGTTGGGAGGCGAAGGGGATAAAAAAGCCACCCTGAATCTTCTAAATCTAAAATGTTTAAAGTAAGAAACTGTATATATTATGACATAAATCTATATTTATCACCATAAAAAGATATCCAGGGAACATCAAAATATGTGAGGCAACACGGATAAAACTTTAAGAAGAAATAGATAAATCCACCTCAATAGTTGGAGACTTTAACACCCCTCTATCAGAAATGAACAGATCCAGCAGGAAGAAAATCAGTAAAGACACATTCTTCTCAATTTCACATAAAATATTCACTAAGACTGACCATATTTTGGGACAAAAACACCCCTTAACAAATTTGAACAAGCAGAAATCATACAATGTGTGCTCTCACCACAGTGGAATTAAACTAAAAATCAATAATGAAAATATAGCTGGAAAATCTCAAAATACTTGGAGATTAAACAATATACCTCTAAATAATAAATAGGTCACAGAAGAAATCGCAATAGAAATTTTACAGTATTTTTTACTAAATAAAAATATAACAACAAAATTTGTGGGATGCAACAAAAGTAGTCCTATAGGGAAATTTACAGCATTGAATGTATATACTACAAAAGAAGAAAAATCTACAATCAATAACCCAAGCTTCTACCTTAAGAAACTAGAAAAAGAAGAGCAAACTAAATCTAAAGTAAGCAGAAAAAAATAAATAATAAAAATTAGGGCAGAAAGAAAAACAACAGAGAAAAATCAATGAAACCAAAAGCTGGTTGTTTGAAAAGATAAATAAAACCTATAAGCTTTTAGTCAGACTAGCTAAAAGAGAGAGAAAGAGTGAGAGAGAGAGAGAGAGAACACAAATTACTAATACCACAAATGAAAGAGGAGACATCACTACCGATCCCATGGACATAACCCTTCCAAAATAGAAAGCATCAGACCAGATGGTTTCACTGGTTTCACAAACATTTAAGGAAGAAATTATACCAATTCTCTACAATTTCTTCTAGAACATAGAAATAAAGGGACTACCTCCTAACTCATTCTATGAGATCAGCATTACCTAATATCAAAACCAGACAAAAAGATTACAAGAATAGGAAACTATCAAGCAATAGAAACATAGATGCAAAAATCCTCAATATTAGCAAATTGAATTCAACAATGTATTAAAAAATTACACAACACAACCAAGTGGGATTTATCCCAGGTATGCAAGGCTGGTTCAACATTTGAAAATCCATTAATGTAATACATCATATCAACAGGCTAAAAAAGAAAAATTACATGATAATATCAATAAATGCAGAAAAGCATTTAACAAAATCCAACACCCATTCATAACAAAAACTCTCAACAAACTAGGAAGAGAGGGAAACTTTCTCAACTTGATAAAGAACATCTTCAAAAAACCTACACCTAATATCATACTTAATGTTGGAAACTAGAAGCTTTTCCACTAAGCTCAGGAACAAGGCAAGGATATCCCCTCACCACCATTTTTCAATATTGTATATGATGTCCTAGCTAATGCACTAAGACCAGACCAGACAAAATAAGACAAGAAAAGGCATATAGATGGTGAAGAAACAAAACTGTCTTTCTTCACTAATTACATATTTTTAAAGAACTAACAACAACAAAAAAGACTCCTGGAACTAATAAATGATTGCAGCAAGATTGTAGGATACAAGGTTAATGTATAGTCAATCATTTTCTGACATACCAGCAATGAACAAGTGGCAATTGAAATTAAAAACACATTACCATTCACATTAACACCCCCAAAAATGAAATACTTTGGTATAAATTAAATATGTATAAGATCTACATGAGGAAAACTACAAAACTCTGAAGAGCGATATCAATGAAGAACTAAAATGGAGAGATATTTCCATGTTCATAGGTAGGAAGAATCAATATTGTCAAGATATCAGTTCTTCCCAACTTATTTAAATTTATTTATTAATTGACTCTATAGATTCAATATAATCTCAATAAAATCCCAGTTAGTTATTTTGTGGATATTGACAAATTGATTCTGAATTTTACATGCAGAGCAAAAAGACCCAGAATAGCCAACATAATATTGATGCAGAAAAACAAAGTTAGAAGACTGACAATACCCAACCTCAAAGCTTACTAAAAAGCTACAGTAATCACAACAATATTTTATTACCTAGCAAAAGAACAGGAAAATATATCAATGGGACAGAATAAAGAGCACAGAAATAGACCCACATAAATAGAGTCAACTGGTCTTTGACAAAGGAGTAAAGGCAATAATTAAAGCATAGACAGTCTCTTCAACAAATGGTGCTGGAAAAATAGGACATCCACGTGAAAAAAAAAATGAAGCTAGACACAGACCACACATCCTTCACAAAAATTGACTCAAAATGGTTTATAGACCTAAATGTGAAAGAACATTAAAGTCCTAGAAGACCTAAGTGACCTTGAGTATGGCAATGACTTTTTAGATACAACACCGAAGCACTATCCCTGAAAGAAATAACTGGCAAGCTGGACTGCATTAAAGTTCAAAACTTCTGCTCTGTGAAAGACAATGTCAAGAGAATGAAAAAACAAGCCACAGACTGGGAGAAAAATCTTTGCAAAAGACACATTTGACAAAGGACTGTTACCCAAAATATACAAAGAATGTTTAAAACTCAAAAATAAGAAAAAGAACAACCCAATTTAAAAATGAGCTAAAGACCCTCTCTTTCCCTGCTGCCAAGAGTAGCATGGAGGCGGAGTCTTGGATGCATGCAAGATTCGTCTCCACCCGTAACCCACCACTGCGGCCCAGGAAGGCATTGCTGTTGGAGGTATAAAGAACGTTAATACTGCTTTACAAGACGTGCTGAAGACTGCCCTCATCCATGAGGGCCTAGCACATGGAATTCACAAAGCTGCCAAAGCCGTAGTCAAGCATCAAGCCCATCTTTGTGTGCTCACATCCAAGTGTGATGAACCTATCAATGGTGGAGGCCCTCTGTGCTGAACACCAAAATCAACGTCATAAAGGTCGATGACAACAAGAAGCTAGGAGAATGGGTCGGCCTCTGTAAAACTGACAGAGAAGGAAAACCCCGAAAAGTGGTTGGTTGCACTAGTGTGATGGATAAGGGCAATGGCAAAGAGTCTCAGGCCAAAGATGTCATCAAGGAGTACTTCAAAGGCAAGAAATTAACAAATAAATGTGGTGTTTGTTTTTTTAAATAAATAAATAAATAAATAAAAATGAGCCGAAGACCTTAATAGATTCCTCACCAAAGAAGATACACAGATAGCAAGTAGGCATATGATGCTTCACCTCATATGCTATTAGGGAAAACAAATTAAAACAATAACGAGATACCACTACATGCTATTAGAATGGCCAAAGACCAAATCACTGACAACAGCAAATGCAGACAAAGTTGCAGAGCAATAGGTCCTCTCATTCACAGCTCATAGAAATTCAAAATGACACAGCTACTATGGAAGACATTTTGGAAGTTTCTTACAAAACTAAACATACTCTTAGCATAGGATCCAGCAATTGTACTCTTGGTATTTACTCAAATGAAATGAAAAGTTATATCCACACAAGTCATAATTGCCAAAACCTGAAAACAATCCTATAGTACCGAACATGTCTCTTAGTAGGTGAATGGATAAATAAAAGGTGGTACATCCAGCCAATGGAATACTATTCAGCACTAAAAAGAAGTGAGCTTCCAAGGCATAAAAAGATATCATGGAAAACCAAATGTATATTACTAAGTGAAAGAAGCCAAATTTAAAAAGTTATATATATTGTATGACTCCAACTGTATGACAGTCCGGAATAAGCAAAACTATGGAAACAGTAAAACGACCAGTGGTTGCCAGAGGTTGGGGGGATGGAAGAGGATGAATTAGCAGAACACAGGGGATTTTTAGAATAGTGAAACTACCCTGTATGATACTATTATTGTGGATACATGCACAACACCAAAAGAGAACTCTAATATAAACTATGGACTTTGGGTGATAATGACGTATCAATGTAGGTTCACTGATTGTAACAAATGAATCATTTGTGGACAGTAGTGGGGAAGTTGTGCTTGTTGAGGAGCAGAAGGTATATGGGAATTCTGTATACATTGAATTTTGCTGTGAACCTAAAATTGCTCTAAAAAAATGCAGTTTATTAATTATTTTTTTAAAAAGCTATCCAGGGCATAGAATAAAAACAGAGAGAAAGCATGAATATGATTTATGCATCTATATGCATACATATTTTTGTATGTATATACATATGACACACACACACACACACACACACACACACACACACACACACACACACACACAGACATGCATAAAACAATGTCTAGAAGTCCATAATGTTAAAAGTGGAATTTCTAAGAGATGAAATATTTTTACTTTTTTCGAGCCTCTTTTAAAATAACAAAATTATTCAAAAATAAACTGCTCAAATGAAAAATTTAATACACAAAACTACAAATGTGCCCAGGTTATATTAAATTCTAACAAAACAACTAAAACTGCTTGACCAAGAAATCTGCCAAGAAGACATTCTATTACAAAATCCCTAAGCAACCCATAAGAAATATAAAAATGCTGAGACAAAGTGCTTTTTCCTTTTTAAGATAAACAACTTTATTCTTGTGGTTCTTAAAGACATTTGATTCAGCTATTTAGTCATGTGGAAAACTTTAACTTCCTCAATGTAACTCCCCAAAACAACTTTGGCTGAATAAAATGATTTGGCTGATATCCCTTAATTCATAACTTTTGCTTCTCCTTAAAACAAGTGACTTGGAAAGAGAAAAAAGAATAAATTAATACTTGAGTCCATCCAGTCCATTAAAATATTTTCTTTATATCTGTTAGACAAGCCAAGGGAAGGCAAGACCAACAGTATTTTTAGTTTAACTACAAATGAGCAAAAAACACAAATGAAGAAACTACAATGAACTTTATGAATAGTAATCTCATTGCAAAATTCTAAGCTATCCTCATCCACAAATTCCCTTTACAAAAGCTTTCTTAATTAAAAAAAAATTAAAATGCATTGTCTATCAAGTATAAAATGAAGTGATAATTTACCCATTACCCAGCATACTTCAATCTTCTACAGTACCTAAAATACCTGGTTTGACTGCCCCAGTGACCAAAGTGATACACCAAATTTCTTGTGTTTATTTTTGTAATGTCAGAGCCTCGGTCTGGAAAGTCATCAAAATAACATTCTCCACAATTTCCAAACACTTTTTAGAAGGGATTTATGGTTTATTTCTTAAAACTTTAGAGAAATTAATCATTCTTTTCTCAAGTAAACTTTCTTTACTAATGCACACTACAACAAATCTTATCACCCACCATTTCCACATTTCTGCTCACTGCTTACAATTGTGACAAATCCATTATTAATTAAAGATAATAGCATTAAAGAGGGGAAAACTCTATTTTATTTTATCTCAGTAAACATAGATAACGCTCCCAGATGAGGTTTATTATTATACTCAACTTTATTGCTAATGATGTGAGAATTAAGCAGAGTCCTTTTGGAAGGCAGAGCTAGAACATTTGATATGAAAATCATCGACTGAGAGCCAGATGTCATTTCCAGAGAGTCACTTTTCTAACCACAACCACACATTAAGACTGTCAATAAATTATAAACTGATAAATCTAAAGGGTACTCCTATCAATGTCCTTGAAGGGCAGATGAAGGTAATCAGCCTCTCCCATATGGCAATAGATGGAATATTTTAACCACTGAGGATTTAAAGCCAAGTAAAAGCTCCTGAAAGACAGAACTTCAGGGACTGCTTCTAGAGAATATATCTGTCACATAGTACAACCGATAAAAACATTGCAGACTTCCAGGATTTGCGTATGCTTGGGCTTCCTCCCCAAATGGTATTTACGGCAAGATGAAATATAGATACTGATTTAGAATTTTTGATGTGCTTTTAGCGATACCATCCAATAAAGTGAATGGTGAGTTCTGCTCTAAGTTTTTCATCTACTGCAACCTTTTCTACCTGCTTGCATTGTTAGTAACAAATATCAATCCCTTGTCTGACCTCGAATGTCTCTCAACATGTTGGTCTGTCATCTCTGTTCGCATTTCTTCTCCCCAGTTCAGTTCTTTGTTTACAGAAACTTCAATTGTTGCACCCATTTCTATTCCTTCTCTTTACCTATACTTGCCAATCTTCTATCTTCACACACTGAACTTTGTGTTCAGTTTATAAACCCGGCATTTTTATTTTCTTTTAAAGTGGCAAGTACGGAGAAAAGGATAGCACTGGTAACATTTATTTGGATTGCCCCCTTTCAGAGCTAAGGGTTAGGCAAAGTAGATGGCACTAACAGATGAAGACAAAAAGACTGAGAAAAGGAACAGCAACATGATAAAGACGCACATGGTAAGAACCTGGCTTTTAAAAAGGAACAAAGAACTGGTAGCAAAAAGACTCATAAAGTAGTTTTGCCTCAAGGATACATCTTATAAACATTGTTAGAATTCCTAAGGTTCACATCCTCCACTTAAAAACACTAAATCAATGCATAGCTACTTTATAATGATGTTTCAAAGAAAGTGTACTATTTGTGTTTTTCTCTTATTTCTAAAAAGTAAAAACATCTATGAAATAAACTACTTACTAAGAAGATATTCATTTACCCCCTTCGATCAAGTTCCTACAGCCAAAAATCTCCACTTGTGCAGCACTGAGTATTACATGTTCACACACTGTAAGTAAGGCTGTCAGAACCAACCCAAAAGGGATATAAAGAGTAAATGACGTCAATCATTTACTTGACAACTACAATCAGCATCATTAATGATATCTGGCTGTCTTAAGCATTCCTTGATCTTATCTCTAAGAACATAATATTTACTATAGTTAAATAGAACAATTTTAATTATGTCAGGATCTTAGTAACCTCTGATGAGTCCAAAGTAACTCTGAATGTTTACAGCCTCTGTGATTTATTTTTAAAATTAATTTTACTAACTGTATTTAATGGGGTGACATTGGTCAATATGATGATACAGGTTTCAAGTGTACAATTCCATAATACTTTATCTGACGATCACATTGTATGCTCACCGAACGTCAAGTCTCCTTCCATCACTATGTTTGACCCTCTTTAACCTCTTTACCTCCTCTCCACCCTTCTTCCTCTCTAGTGACCACCATACTGTTGTCAGTGTCTATGATTCTTTTGTTTGTTTGTCTTGTTTGTTCATTTGTTGCTTTCTGTCTTATATCCCACACGTGTAAAATCATATGGTTCTTGAATTTTTCCATCTGACTTATTTAACACTTCCACTTGCAACTGCAATAAAAGAATAAAATGCTAGGAATAAACTTAACAAAGGGTGTGAAATACCTATAGACTGGTGTGAAAATACCTATACACTGAAAACTACAAGATGTTATTAAAAGAAATTGAAGACATAAAGAAATGGAAAGATATTCCATGTTCATGAATTAGAAGAATCAGCATAGTTAAAACGGCCATATTAAAATGGCCAAAACAACATACAGATTTAATGCAATCCCCATCAACATCCCAATGGTATTTTTTAAAGAAATAGAACAAAAAATATCATCAGATTTGTATGGAACCACAAAAGACCCCAAACAGCCAAAGTAATTCGGAGAAAAAAGAAGAAAGCCAGAGGTAACACACTCCCTGACTTCAAATTATACTGCAAAGCAACAATAATCAAGACAGCATGGTATCGATAGAAAAACAGACACATAGAGCAAAGAAACAGAATTGAGAGCCCAGAAATAAACCCACATATATACGGGCAAATAATTTTCAACAAAGGAGCCAAAAACATACAATGAAGAAAAGAAAGCCTCTTTAATAAATGGTGTTGGGAAAACTGGAAAGCAACATGCAAAAGAATGAAACTAGACTGCTACTAGTCACCATACACAAAAATTAACTTAAAATGGATCAAAGACCTAACTATAAGACCTGAAACATTAAAATACATAGAAGAAAACACAAGTGCTAAACTTATGGACCTTGGTCTTAGAGAGGATTTTATGAATTTGACTCCATATTTTAAAATCCAAGTTTGAGAAATGTTAAATATGCAGTTTACATTTAAGAAGTAACATATTGAGTCAAATCATTTAGTCAACAAAATAAACTTAATCTCTACAAGAACTGAAGGATGTCAGAATCTCAGAGTTGAAAGGGAACTTCCAAAGCATCTAGTAACTAGTAAGCAGTAGTATTAGTAATAGTTTTTGACCATTTTCCCACACAATACACTCCACAACATCAGTAATCACTTGGGGTAGGGAGGAGCGTGAAAAGAAAATGTGTAAATGTGAAAGACTGAAAGAATATCACTCCCATCCCCAAGGAATCTGCTCTGCCCTCTGGTTCAGACACAGTAATCACTACCCAGGTGTACCCGTCCATATAGTAGTGAGATCTCCTTTACACCATCCTTGCCTATTCACCCAACCTCTGCGTCAACACTTGTAACAGGGAGCTCAGTACGCAATGAGCTTGGTACTGAGCTGAAAACACAGCTAGAAGTTTGAAAGCCTGATAACGTTTTAAAGTATTTTTTCTCTACTAATGTAACTCTTCTAAAGTATCCATATAACGACATGATACCGGTTAATTTTAAACAACTATACTTGCTTCTAAGACACCTAGCACCAAAAGTCTGTGTCCTTTAGTTTCCGTGAACAGATCCTGGTTGTGCCCTGACACTAATCCCGCTCCCATTTGATAGCCCGTCGGATATTGAAAGACTTACCTCCTACTCCTCCCCGCCTCCACAGTCTCTTTTCCAAATTAAATATTCTCAGTTCCTTCAATTAGTTAGAAGACTGTTATATATGAGGGCCTCACTCCGGGTACTGGTAAGGGATAAGAAATAAGGAGATAATAAGCAACAGGCTGAGATGGTAGAACTAGTGAGATCATACAAATCCATATGTTTATATGCTAACATACAGAGATTTCAGGTCTGATGTCTAGGAGGATAATGATGGCATCAACAGAAACAGGGAACCCAAGAGGAAAAGGCTAAGGGGGTGATGGAGAATTCAGTTTGAGACACAGTGAGTTTGAGGTTTGTAACAAGTAAATACGGGTAAGCTTTTTTCCTAAGTCCTATTCCATTAATTACTTTTGCCAAGAAAAAGGTATGTCCATATTATTGAGTCTAGTAATTACAAGTCATTTAGGGGGCGGCCGGATGGCTCAGTTGGTCAGAGCGTGAGCTCTCAACAAGGTTGTCAGTTCAATTCCCGCATGGGATGGTGGGCTGTGCCCCACGCAACTAAGATTGAAAACGGAGACTGGACTTGGAGCTGAGCTGCGCCCTCCACAACTAGATTGAAGGACAATGACTTGGAGCCGATGGGCCCTGGAGAAATACAGTTTCCCAACATTCCCCAATAAAATTTTAAAAATAAATAAAAGATCACATTTATTTATTCATCAAGTACGTGTACTATTTGAGTGGTTACTTACGTAATGTGCTATGAGAGATACAATGAGCCATGAAATCCAGTTCCTGTCCTGATTAACCTGACATTCTAATAAGCAAAATGTTTATAACTAACCAGAATTCAAGACTGTATATGGTTATGTCTCACAATAGAAATAAAAAGTGCTGTAATTAGTAAGAGAAATATTTCCCCTTTCCAATGAGACTATTCACACATGAAAAAATATCACAGGGTAACACACAGTTACAACTGGCATTCTTCAAATACAAAGGACATACAAACAACATAAATCTTTCTATTCTGGGTATAAATACAAGAAACTAGCCATATTTCTCAGGAATGAGTTAAAGTACGATCAACAATTATGTATATTGTTAAAGATTAATGCTTGAATTGTATCATCAGTCAAAAGAACATTGTTTCAAATGTTCACAAACACGATTGTTTTGGCTTACAAACGGAATTGTTTGATATCATTTTTCTCATCATTTCTCATTTTAAATAATATATCAATTTGAAAATAGAGCTACAAGTTTAAAGCCTTAAAAAGATAAAAACTGTATAGTCTCTATCTGATACAACCGTTCTGGAGTTCCCTAAAACTATATATTATGATATAAAGTCTTAAATTATAATGTCTACTTTAGTAGTTTTACAGATAACTGATTTTATAGAAAGGATCTATTAAAAGTAGTTTAGTAGAAACTGTACTATATTTCAAATTGATAACATAATCACACAGAAAAAAATAATTCAAAAAACTTTGAATACCTACTTTGACTATACATCGTTAGTGGGATACACTCTCAGGATGTAAAATGGCACAGAAATCTTTACTTGGTAAATCTGTTGTTACTATTGGCATAGTAATTCCAAAACTATCTTATATGCGTGTTGTAGGACAGATTAGATGAGTAAATATATTGATGTGGTTGAGAAACAGAATTCTCCCTGTACAAAAAGGGATATACAAATATGAACTGAGAGAAGGTAAAAATGAACTCTGTGGTTCTGAATTTGAATTTAAGGTATCTCCTATAAACTCATGATTTCTTCAAAAAAACCCCAAAGATATGTGTGTGTGTGTGTGTGTGTGTCCATTGACAGGGCCTAGAAGCAATGATACTCCAGTAACTATGAGAACACTTCACCCTTGAACAACACAGGTTTAAACTGTGCAGGCTCACTTATATGCGAATTTTTTCAATAAATACTGTAAATGTATTTTCTCTTCCTCATTACTCTCTTAATAACATTTTTTTCCAGCTTACTTTATTGTAATATAGTATATAATACATATACAAAATACGTGTCAATCAACTGTTTATGTTTTCAGTAAGGCTTCTAGTCAACAATTAGTGGGCTATTAGTGGTTAAGTTTTAGGGGAGTCAAGCTATATGCGCATTTTTTACTGCAATGGGGGTCGACACCTCCAACCCTTAAATTGCTCAAAGGTTAACAGTACAGTCAATGACAAATCTGGATTTCTAAGCACCGTTTACCACAAAAAGGAACCAGGACTCCAAATTAAATGGCTGATTCCAGGTCTCAAGCAGGGAGTACGCAAAGTGGGCCTGGAATATCTTATTGTACAAAAAGTAAGAATGTGCCCAAATACCAACGGTACTTGGTACCAATATCTGGACATACAAAGACCAGAGGAACCAGTTTGAAGGGACTAACCAAACGAGATAATTTAATCATCAATAAGAAATACAGTCAAGTGTTGTAATACAGTGGATAAATTTTTTTAAAAAGAGAATCTTGGGTACAGACTGATACTAAAATAAAAGGAGAGAAGAGAAATAGCTCCTTTAGAGAAAATAGCCAGCAAACACATGTAGAAGGATTTAGAGAACTGGAAAACCACTATTTGGCAACCACTAGTGCAATGAGTGATTCAGGGAAGGACCATCAATGGCTACTAAAACCACTAAATAGAAAAAAAAAAAAATTGCTGGGAAACAAAATATCCAATGATCTCAAAGTATCACCCTCACAGATTAATTAAGTACAAAAGGAAAAAGATACTTTTAGAATACATAAATCTGGCTAACCCAAGTGATCAACCTTAACATCACCAATAATGGGACAAAGTACCATTTCATTAGTCTTGATGGGATCAAATGAAATGTTTAGAATATCTCCTGTGCAATACTTGCAGTCTTGAAAAAAAAAATGATTTAACCTGAAACGATGAGGAAACAATCAGACAAATTCATTTTGTGAGGCATTCTACAAGACAATTGGCCTGGACTCTAAAAATGTCAATGCCTTGAAAGACCACAAAAAAATAAATAAATAAAAAGGAAGGAAGAAAGGTGGAAAAAGAGAAAACATGGGGATTGTCTAGATAAATGAAAACAGAGAGAAATGACAACTAAATACAATTCATAATCTCTGGTAGGATTCAGTATTTAAAAAAAAAAACAACTATACTGACCTGTGCCAAAGAACAGCTACATAAATGTATTCTCTTCCTGGTGGACTCAAATAAAAGAAAACTAATACCTATAATTCCTCATCAGAAGACCACCACTGACTGACAAATCTGATGAAAGAAGAAAGTCTGTAAAAGAATGCTGACTGAAAAGCATTACTCACAGTAGTCAAGATAGAAAACCAACTGAAGTGTCCTTCTATAGATGATTGGGTAAAGAAGATGTGGTATATATACACAATGGAATATTACTCAGCCATAAGAAAAGATGAAGTACTGCCATTTGTGACAACATGGATGGATCATAAGATGATCATGCTAAGCGAAATAAGTCAGACAAAAAAGTCAAGAACCATACGATTTCACTCATATGTGGAGTATAAAACTGAAAGCAACAAACAAGACAAACAAACAAACAAAAACTCACAGATAACACTCTAGTGGTTACCAGAGGGTAAGAAGGGAGGGGAAAAGGCAGAAGGGGGTCAAATATATGGTGACAGAAGGAGATTTGACTTTGGGTGCTGAACACACAATGCAATCAACATACTGATGATGTATTACAGAATTGTACATTTGAGACCTACATCATTTTATTAACCAATGTCACTGCAATAAATTTAATTTTTAAAAAATAGGCATTTAAGCCACAAACACACACAAAAGCTATAAAGACATTTTTGGAACATTTGGGGAAATTTTAATTTTTGAATATGACCTATACATTAGATAATACTATAATACCAAGGCTAAATTATGTGGATATACTAATGGCATTATAGTTACGTAGGAGAATGTTCTAATTCTTAGGAGATGCATAATGAAGTATTTAGCAGTGAAGTGTCATAATGTCTCCACCTTACTTTCAAATGGTTCAGAAAGAAAAAAAAGTGTGAGTTTGTGTGTGTAGAAAAAGGGAGAAAGCAAATGAGGCATAGTGTTAAGTACTAGTGAATCTAGGTGAGGCACAGAGTATTGCTGTACTACTCTTTCAACGTTTTATAGGTCTGAAACATGCAAATGAAAAAAGGTGGGAGAAAAAGGTAGGGTGGGAATTAAGTTGACTTTAGAGCAGCTGATCAGACTTTATATTATAAAATCCAACTACTCCTTCATCCTATCCATAAGAGCAAAAGGTTTGGCTAAAAATAAAAGTAATAATCTTAATAAATAATAAGCTATTACAAACCAATCTAACATTAATTTCCTATGATAGGTGCAGACTAAACATAATCTCTGATAAGAATCTGTGCAAGATGACATGTGATGACTCATCCAGCATGACTGTGAATAAGCACAGTTATCTTATATATTTTCTCCAAATCCAAATATGGCTACCGAATGATTTTTTTCTCCAGTTGAGAGCTATTAGCTATAGAGAACTCTAAAATTAAAAGGTTGGCACAGAATTCCAGATGATGTCAGACCCCATATCACTATAATAATAAACACACACACTCTGTACCAGGAGTTTTGTTAACATGCATATATATCATCTCATTTAATTCTCACAAGTCTATAAGGCAGGTATTATTATTATCATCATTTTATAGATTGAAACAACAAAGGCTTAAAACGACTAAACTTCTGCAAGGTCATACTGCTAGCAAACAGCAAAACATACTTTTAATCCAGGCAGTCTGACTCCAAAACCCATGCTCTTTGCTCTATACACTCTACTGCTTTACTATGAAATGTAAAATTTAAATAATAAACTGATCATATTGATTCAAAATCTGTCAAAAATTACACAAAGGAGACATTTCAAAGAAAAATCAAAAGCATGCCTTTTTTCCCTGATACAGATTTACATTTACATATACACCAATTGAATAAGGTTAAAATCTAACCAGATGCCCAATTTACTGCCAAATCACAAGTGAAAATAAAGATGAAAATATACTGTATTACTCACTTACCTATTTATATTATATATGATTGAATGCTACATATAAATTCAAAACAAATACCAACGTATTTCCAAATGCTTTCATCTAGAACTTTATCTCTGCTCACTCAAGAAAAAAATACTGAAAACACTTATTTCAAGTACACCATTCCTCAAATACACTTAACTGAAATAATGGCATAAAAGAAAAAAAAAGAATAACTAAGAAATTAACTTTGAACACTAATGCCACAATAAAAAAGAAAATATTAACAAAGCCCGCCAAACCTGGCCAACTTACAGTTTTCTCTATCTCAGTGAACTATACCACAATCCATCCAGTTACATAAGCCAAAAAGCTAGTGGTGGCCGATGGCACTTTCTTCTCCCTCATTCCTCATATCCAATCCATCACCCCGTCACCTCCTAAATATCTCTAAAACCCATCCTCTTCTATCTAGCTTCACCACCACTTTTTCCAAGGTATTAATATTTCTCATCTGGCCTGTCCCCATCCACACTCCTAATCCCATCTGTAATCAGTTTTCCTCCATATTACATCAAGTACTTTTTCATAGCCTTGTAATTGCTGCAACTTTAAATTTCTTTGATGGAATATATGATTTATGACTGCTTCCCCTGTTATGCAATAAGTACTATGAGGGTCGAGACTGTATTTACTGACCACTATATCACTGTGACCTAGAAGAGCACCTAGTTAATAAATAAATGTTAAATGATTGAATGCACGTCAAAGATTACAGATTTATTTATAAATAGTCCAAAAACTAAAGTAGTTATAAGGCTCATTCATGAACCATCATAAGATGTACCTTATTTCATCATTTCTGGGTCACACATTTTTACATTTTAACTCTAAAACTGAATACATCATACAGTTGACAATGTTGTTTAGCAATATTTTTTCATAGTTTTTAATAAAATAATGATGCATCTTGGAATTTTAAAAAAAAATCTCATGATTTGATGAAATAGGAAAGTCTGTAATAACACCTGGCCCACTCGGTTCAAATCTGGTAATCTAGCCTCTCTTCTCCTTTGGAAACCACCGTGCACCAAACATTCCATAATTAACAGAGCCTACTGGTTCTTTCACTAACAACTATCAAATCCATTCCTTTTTTTCCATTTCCACTACAATAATATTAGATCTACCTAATGTCTCATTGCCTCATAGCTGAGCTCTTGCTTCAAATCAACCAACAATGTGCAACTACGATGTACAAGAAACTGAAGATATAAAGCAGTCCAATTACCTGTCCCTGCTTCTAATCTCTCTCCCGTACAATTCAGAATTTTATTCATTTGATGCCTCAAGCTGGAATTACTTTCCTCCCAATTCCTACCTATCAAATCCCTACTTGCTACTTAAGTTCTAGATCAAATCTCATCTTCTTCATGAAATTTTCCCTAACCTCTTTTCAACTTTAACATTCTAGAACACATAAAACCTAATGCATATTGGCTATATTTTATGCTTCTTGAAAGCAAGGTTTACATCTCATATATTCTGTTAGAATGAAAGCTCCCTGAGAACAGGGCTTTTATCTGTTTTGTTCATTGTTATATCCCCAGCACCTACAATATCTGATACATAATAGCTGCTCAGCAAATATTTATTGAATTAACGCTCTTTATATATTCCAGGGTAGAGAACAAATTTTTGCAGCTGTGTAAGCCAATCTTTACAATAGGAAAAGTAAAGAACTGGACTAAATAACTTGCACTCTTCGAGCTTCAGTTTCTTCATCTGCTAAATGTAAATAATGTTCAATAGCTCACTGAGTTGTTATAACAATTAAATGCAATAATGCTTTAATAGCATCTAGTACAGACCTGTGTATAAAAGGATGGTCTCAATAAAGATTTTGATGATTTTGTGTCAATAGTTAAATAGTAAGAAGTATTCAATAAATGCCTACTAAATAAAATCTCAGGAAAAATATAAAAAGTTTGAGTAATATCGAGCCTCTTATTAGTTATCCAATAAAGAATTTCATAAGTGAATTAATTCTGAAATATTTATATTTAGCCCCAAATATTAAGCAGGGCTGAAACCATTCCTGATTAATTAGGAATAATCCCAATTTTACAGGGTATAAGTATTAGTAGTATTTGTATTTTACTGACACATGTAGATTATATTTGACAAAACAATAATTTTACTAATAGAATTTCTACCGTGCAATAATCAGAATAGAAGTTGCAAACTTATTTGAGTTACATAGTCCCCAAAAAGCAAGGAAGTACAAAAATTTCTGTCTACAAAACATTAGTGAATAGTATACAATGCTGTTTTACCAGATCATTTACCAGGACTCTCTCATAAATAATTACAACAAATAAATTTTTCAATATATTTGCATTCATTTTATAGAAAAAGAACATCGGTTAAATGGTTTTTGAAACCTTTTATTAAACTACACAATTCCATATGTTGGCTACTTCTTAACTTTAAACTGTTATTTACAGTGAATGAACTGATAATTAATTCAATATAGCATCAGATTATTGGACTAAGAAACTCTTCCTTGTTCAGTAAAAAGGCTTTATTAATTTGTAACTGGGAACATCCACAGACTTTACCTTTCAAAGCCGTTCCAACCCCTCTGCGTACTTTCAAAGACTCATAATCTAATTACAAATCACCAGCAACCAAGGAGGAAAGAGTATTCCCTTGTGTCTATCTGCTAGTAATTGACAGAAAATCACTGCAAAATTCTACTGGGGACATATGTCCTGAGTAGGAAAGAGGGGGGTAAAATCCTGTGTAAGCAATCCAAATCACACGAGATGTAGGACCAGCTTTTCTCCTCTAACCACAGGGTCGTAACTAACTCCTTGCGGGAAAATTAATGGATACAAAACGAAACCGTAAACCAATGAAATCTTAATATAAACTCAACACGCAGAGTCCAGCTGAGTGGACCACTGACGTCTTTCCTATTCACCAGCCATCGTAAGAATGCCTTCGAGCCTCCAATCTAAACAGACCTTAGAAGCATGGAGATGGAGGTGGAAGAGTTGAGGTTGAACGAGAACAAAACAAAGTAACTGACCGTCAATGTCTGGATGGGAAAGCATTGAGATATTCAGGAGAGCGTGGGAACGTCTGAAGCAGTAAAAAACAAAAAACAAAAAAGAAGAAAAGAAAGAAAAAGAAAAGAGAGAAAAAAGAAAGAAAAAAGGCCAAATAGGGGGAAATGAGAATATTGAGATGTAAGGGATTCGGGTTTGGGGTTTTTTTTTTTTTCTTTTTGTTTTTACTTTTTTTCAACGGGAAGAAACAGGAGTTAAATGGATGCGCTATCTTAGGGTCGGAGAGGTCGTGCCTGGAACACCTAAGAAAAGCCACCAGGAGAAGGGGCACAGCTGCCCGCGGGCAGGCTCTGCAGCCCAGAAAGGGCAAGGAGTCAGGAGACAAGCGACACTAAAAGGGAGGGGAGGGGAAGAGCCCAAGTCTTCCAAGAGCCCACACGGTGAGCCACGGGGGGGCCCCCACTCGCCCCCCACCCCCGCAAGAAACCCGGTCTCTCGGGGACCCAGACGGTCATCCCCAACCTTCTCCTGACTGCGCTAGCCCCAGGTCGACCCCTCACCGAAACAGAACGGGAGAAGTGCCAAGAACGTGCAGGAGCCACCACCCCGGGAAATGGTCCGGCTCGAACGCAGGCCGCCGCGAACACAGCCCGCTCCCCTGCAGACGCTCCCACCTCAGCGCCGCCGCCACGGCACCTCCAGCCCCGGGCCACCGTAGTAGGAGGAACGGCCTCCCCTTCAGACCCAATGGGGCAGGCACTTCCGGGGCACTAAATCCTTTCGATTGGTGGCAGCAATAACAGCCGCCTATGGGCTGACTTCATCCCTCTTTCCTGGTTCGCCACTCCCAGCCCCTAAGTCATCACTACGGCAAGCGCAGAACCAAGGGAAAGTATCCATCCGTAAGCACTGTAATCGACAAACCACATGATGCCTACCGTGAGTTCCTGTTGAATAAATCATTGGACTTCAACTCCCAGCATGCCGTGCAACACCACACCCTCTCCTTCGTCGCAGGAACTACAAGATCCAGCATGCAGAGCACCCCTCTTTCTTCACTCAGCCCCCGATACCCGCAAATCCCAAAAGCGATTTCAGAGTCGTTAAATCCCGTAGACTTATGTTGACCTTCCTATCAAGCCTCACTTTGGTAAAAACAGCAGTATTTCCTTCCATCCTGTTGTGAAGATAACTAAGCCAAGCGATAGTTGGGATTATAGGTAAATACTTAACAAAATATCAAGGAATGTGTAATCCTGTCATTTTGCTGTACTGCAAGATTGTGTTGGGACAAGGACTATCAGATACGCTCCTGAATTGCATAGGAAATTGTAGTAATAGCTAGAAGCAAAAAATATTAACTGTCTGTATTACCTGTCTGTGAAACCCCATGGGAAAGAAAATCAGAATACACAGATAAAAAGTCCAAAATTAAATTTGAAAATATTTTTCAACTTCTTAATGTGTTTAATGGTTTGAATTACTTTTTTATTGTTCTCACAAAAACATGTAACTGGAATATTTATTTTCTATTACGTGGTAGGGCAACTAAGTAACCAATCACATAAAGGATGTAGCAAGATCACAAATGTAACATTTACTAGTGAGAGCAAACAAAGTGACTGATTGCCTTTAGTTAGCGTGTGGTTCCACATTATAAAACACAAAAACTCTGTTTTGATTTCTTAGGACAGATAATATGCATCTAACAAGCTGTCTGGATGTCTTTTTGTTACTTTCATTAAGACTTGGATTACAAGGATGAACATATTTCATTTTTGATATTGTGCATTAACAGGCCCTGAGAAACAATGTTTGGATTCTGAAAATAAACTACATGGTAATTATACAAAATGAAATGTGTGTATATTACAAACATTGGTTTTCTATGGGTTTACAGAAAATCAAATTTTAATTGGTAGGGAAAAAAATGGATTAGAATAGTTCCCTTTTTAAAACTTCGCATAGAAGTCACAGAGGGAAATTATATCCTGTAACACTGAGATGGCCTCAGCTACCATACAGACTGCATTCAAACTCCAGTGTGCTAAATTATGCAGCACTAGCAAGTAAATATTTAAAATCTATGATCATGGAAAACAAGCTGCTGCTCTCCATATTCATGCACCAAAACAATATGAACACAGTGAGAGAAAATATTTCCTTTGGAATGATTCAGAGGTAATGATAAACTATAATTAGGTCGTCTGCTATTCATAGGTGTTTATAGTAAATAAACACATAATTTCATCCACTTATTAGGGATGTTATTAAGGTAGCTTTAAAAATATTCTAAATATTTGATACACATATTTCTAAAGCAGTTTCAGTGATCAATTGGGTAAATGAATGTGGAAAAGAGTTTAAAGAATACATAATTTATGTAACAGAATTTAGGGTTTTAAAAGAGATTCTTGCAGCTGCAGTGCTCAGCAATACTCTCTCCTCCAAATGTGTCTTGACTTTCCAATTCAGTCATTTGCTAAACACAGAAGAGTTGCAATTGGACAAGATGTTCATTTCAGTTCAACAAACACTATGCTGATGCAAAACACTCTGCCTAGGCACGAAGCACAGATAGTTTTGATTATTAGGAAAGATTGAAAGGAAAATGAAGAGAAGAAAAGAAATTTATCAGAATGGAAAACAGAAAGTAAAATATGTGTAACATCGACTTTTAATAATCACTTACACACCTGGTTAATTGGAACTCTATAATAGCTTGTATATGTTCTAAACAGCAACAACCAATTCTTTAACATGTGTGTCTCTCAGCTCTAAGCACAGTATTTTGTGCAGAGTGATTGGCTCTCCATTAGTGTTTGTGGGAGTTCACAGTGATGAATGAGGCCCTGAAACTCCCTTCTCATTCATACTTTGCAGTTTTAGCATAAACTATTATTTTTTAATTAATAATTCAGATTATATAATAAAGTAGCTATTAAAACCAGAATATTTGATTAATCAGAATGACACATTCAAAAGTCAATAAAAGACAGCAATTTACCACTGTGTGTTCCAATATATGTATATACCAGTGGTGCCAAAAAAAGTATACATATTTTAAGAAAGGAAAAAACTGTATTAAAATTGTAATAGTCAATATATATCGGTAACAAGATGAATACAAGTCATATTTATACATTTTTGGCACACCCCATATATAATATTTATCTTAAGTTGTCAAGCCCTTTCTAAAATGTCATCATATCCCAGGCATATACTCTGAAAGCATATAAGTCATTCTAGGGTTATTGATTGTAATAGAGCTCCAGATTTTTGTTAGTAAACTTTTAATCCTTAACTTCTACCAAGAATCCTTCTTATCCATCTGCCTCCGAGACCCAGGGAAAGATGAAGGTTCTGTTTAATAAGCAAATGTGTTCCATAAATGCCTGATCAAAGATATTTTAAGATAAACTGAACTCAGACTTGGTAAGATGAATACCTTGTAGACTTCTAAAGGCTAAAAAATTATTTTAGGAAAAACTTGGTGAAAACGTTTCTCATGTCCAAGTGACCTTATTTCTGTTACCTCTCTTATATCTTCAATCTCTCTCCACTGCCCTCTTTGCCTCAGCTTACAAACATGCACAAAATCTCCACAATTTTGAAAACAACTTCGATGAACTCAGCTTCCCTCCTAAATTCAATGTTATTCCATTCTCCTTTTCCTTTCATAGCCACACTTCAGCAAGTGCTACAAAGTAAACCTTAGCCTTGAAATGCAACACAAGAACACAAGGGTGTCAGTTAATTTCAAATTGTGGGATCCTAGAGGAGGAAGTTCTGAGATAACTTAAATGATAAAAATAATTATTAACTAGCTTCAGAAGAGGGAGATTTAACCAGTTTAGGACAACCTGTAAATTTATTACAGCCAGAACAGGAGAGTGGGGGAGTGGTACAATATAAGGCTAGAAAGACTGAGGCTATTTCATAAAGGGGCCTTGTACACTATGATAAAAATCTTGGACTTTAACCTATAAAGTTATAAAAGGAACCATTTAGGGAATGATATAATTAGATTGCATTTTAGGCTGCTGGTTGCAGTATTACGAAGAATGACTTGGGCTGGAAAGACCGATTGGGAGATTGTTTTCAAAATTTGGGTTTAAGAAAAACCGGGATATCTGAAATAGTGATGAGGGAAAAGCAAAAAATTGGTCAGCAATATTAGGATAATAGAATTAAGAGGAGGTGTCAGGGGGAGACGGAATCCAGCGAAACTCCCAGGTTTCTGTTTTTTTTCTACTTTCCGTGTGTTAAATTCGGACTGCTTCAAAGTTGTCATGTTGCCACGCCCAGGAGGCAGTTAGACTTGAAGTTTAAGAGGAAGAGTTGAGCTGAATATATAGCTTTGGGGGAGGGGTCATCAGTCTTAGATGACAGCTGAAACCATGGGCCTGGAATGTGAACCAGGTAGGTGGGAATCTGAGCTAGTCAGCAGGAAGCCAAAATGTGACAGAGAGGAGGTAGGCAACTGTCATGAAATCCTTTAAGGAACACGATTTTTACATAAAAGCAAAAGGCTACTGATCAAGATGTAGCATTGAATAACAAGGAGATCGCTGAACTCATCTCTAGATAGCGTGTTCATAAATAATGAGACCAAAAAACTCAAGAACGTTCAGGGGGACAGAATCTTCAGAGAAGAGTCAATATGCGGGAAGACCAGGAAGTGAAGCAAAAATTCTGTTAGGAGAATCAGGATGTACAAATTAGAGCATCAGAGAAGGAATGGAAATTATTTTGAAGGGAGAAAATGAGTGGGAGATTGGGTCATGGGAAAGAAAGCACAGGTGAGAACACAAAAAGAAAGATGATGATGAAAGATGACAGGAATACGAGATAGTGTTCACCAGGCTCAAGGCTTCAAAACAGAAATCCTGTATAAATCTGTGGTTCACCCTAACCTGTGTGTGAAGTTTTCACTGATCTTGGCAACAGGGAGTGTAACTGACTTGTTTACAACACTCACCTCCTTTTCTTATAATGGAACCCTCCCTCCTCCTCAAAGCCAGGAACTTTAGGGGAGGGACACTTTCCCAAACCCTACAAGGCATAAATTAATGATTTGCCTAAAGTTTGGACTCTAAATCAAACATTGTGGCCTATTCTCTTGGTTTAGCCATGAACATGTGACATAATTCCAGGAAATGAGACGAGGGGAAATCTGCTGGGGAGCTTCTGGGAAAAGTTTTTCTCCCTAATGAAAAACAGTACATGCTGTATACCCATGTTCATAGCAGCATTATTCACAATAGCGAAAAGGTGGAAGCAACCCAAGAGTCCATCAACAGATGAATGGATAAGCAAAATGTGGTATACAGATACAATGGAATATTATTCAGTCTTTAAAAAGTAAAAAATTCTGATGCATACTACAACATAGATGAATCCTGAGAACATTATACTAGGTGTCAGTATAAGCCAGTCACAAAAAGACAAACACTGTATGATTCCACTTACTAGAGTAGTCACATTCATAGAGACAGAAAGTAGAATGGTGGTTGCCAGGAGCTGGGGAAGCAAGAATGGGGAGTTATTGTTTAATGGGTATAGAGTTTCAGTTTTGTTAGGTGAAAGGAATTCTGAGTTCTGGAGATGGATGGTGGTTAATTGTTGCACAACAATATGACTATAATTAAATACGCACTTAAAATGGTTAAAATAGTAAATTGTATATTATGTGTATTTTACCACAATTAAAAAAATTGGAGACAAAAAGCAGTATATGCCAAGACCACTCAATGGCAAAAGAATAGTCTCATCAGCAAATAGTAGGACAACTGCCTTTGTACATGCAAAAGAATAAAGTTGGATTGCTACCTCATACCATATTCAAAAATTAACTCAAAATGGATCAGAGATCTAAATATGAAAGTTAAAATGATAAAACTCTTTGAAGAAACCATATAAGTAAATCTTCATGACCTGGATTTGGCTATTGCTTCTCTGATGGGACAACAAAAGCATAAGCAGAAAAGAAAAAATAGGTCTATTGGACTTCACCAACATTAAAAACTTTCATGCATCAAAGGACACTGTGAAGAAAGTGAAAAGACAACCCACAGAATGGGAAAAAATATTTGCAAATCATAAATCTGATAAGGATCTACTATCCAGAGTATATAAAGAATTTACAGATCAACAAAAAGATAAGAACCCAATTAAAAGATAGGCAAAGGACTTGAATGAATATTTTTTCCAGAGGATATATACAGATGGCCAATAAGCACATTAAAAGATGTTGCACAAGTAATCATATTTTATGACAGAATATATTTTGAATGTTTAGACCTAGATATTTATACATTTGAGAGTAATATATGATTTTAAAACTGCAAAATGTCTCTCAGCCATTGTGTTAGTTAAGTATTTTTTAATAACAAACTACCCATCTCTTAGCAGTTTTAAAGAACATTTATTATCTCATAAATTTTGTGGGTTAGGAATCTGGGCATGATTTAGCTGGGTCCTCTGCTTCCTGGTCTTTGACAAGGCTGCAATTAAGGTGTTGGCCGTGCCACCCGAAGTCATGACTGGGGAAGAAATTTCAAGTTCTTTCAGTGATTGTTGACAGGATTCAGTTCTTTGTGGGTTGTTGGACTGAGGGCCTTAGTTTCCTGCTGGCTATTGGTCATAGCCACTCTCATTTCTTTGCCACATGGGCCTCTCCATTTATAGCAGCAGCAGCTTGTTTCATCAAAGCTTGTGAGCCAAGAAAGCAATAGAGAGAGTCTGCCAACAAGAAGGAAGTCATAGTCCTAAAATCCAATCGTGAAAGTGACCTCCCATTACTTTTGCTATATTCTACTTATTAGAAGCAAGCCACTAGATTTAGCCCTGACTCAAGGGGAGATGATTACACAAGAGCATACATACAAGGAAGTGGGATTCACTGGAAGCCATTTTAGAAATACCTACCACAGCGACCACATACAATTGCTGCAAATACCATGCTAATTTCCTAAGTACCTTGGAATCACCAATTGGAACAAGAACAGAAGTAAGAAAGTGAATGCCTAGCTCTACTGAGAAATGATTCTTTGCTAGGCAAGAATTTATTGCATTCATGCGTTCTGAGAGAAAAGTTTTGACAAAACTTCTTTTTTTTTCTTATCTAAACATTTTGCTGCTCAAATCCTCTCCATGCTCTGAAGCAGTGTTTCTCTGTTAGGTTGCCACTACCCAAACCCAAACCATTATGACAGCATTGGAACACAGATGCCTTTGGTAGAGCAAAAGATGTGGAGAAGCATTTCCCTGGGGCCAGAATAATGCTAGTCATGAGAATGGATGTTTAGGGTGAGGGGTTGCACTGGGTTCATGCTGAGAATGAGGGGGAGAATGAGAAAAATATTCGTGTGTGTTTTTAGTATGATTTTTGTGGCTATATTATATGTAGGGCCCTTAAGGCATGGGGACAGAAAACTAGCTCCTCTTGCTTGGGGCTAGTGACAGAACTGATGTGCTTAAGGCAGAAAAGCAGTAAGAAAAAAATAATCGTTCAAAATGTCATCTAAAGGCAACCATTGTTCACATTTTGATCTGTATTTTTTGATATCTTTTCTTCTAAGTGTACTTTTTCATTTGGATTTTTGACAGAGTTGTGATTGTTTCACAAGCATCATTTGTTATCCAGCTCTTTTCACTTACCATTGAAACATAAAGCACATTCCCATGTTATTATGAACTATTCATTAACATTTTTTAAAAACCTGTACTCTTTTTTCTACCTTACACTGCTTTCCAGGAAAGACAGCAAGTTAAATACTGCTCATAAACATTACTTCAGTTAATCTAAATTTCAGTCTGGCCCAATTTCAGATTCTTCTGAATCTAAAAATAGTCTCTTCTCCTCTCTCTCTCTCTCTCTCTCTCTCTCTCTCTCTCTCTCTCTCTCTGTCTCTTGCTATCGCTCTCGCTTGCTCTCGTTTGGAGACTCAGGAATTCGGTGAGATTGAAGAAAGAGGAAAGAGGAAAGAGTCTAATACTGACAGTTTGTCATTTGTCATTTGAACCAAAAGCAAGGTCTCCAACTCCAATCGGGTCTCCAAGGTCTCCAATCGGAAGAAGGGTCAAAAAGGGGCTACTCACTTAATATTAATATTAAATTGATATTAATATTAAATCTTGATATCACAAAACTGTAGTTTTTTAAAAAAATATATGAAAATATTAGATTTATGTATTTTTATTTTTTTTAAATTAATTTATTTATTTATTAGTTTCAGGTGTACAAAACAAGGTAATACTTAGACGTTCATCATTTATATCCCTCATACTGTGAACCCCTCTCCCCCCATCCACTATCCCTCCGACCTCACACTGAACCATCACATTATATATATAAAATTATAGTTGGCATTCATTAATGTTTAGCTTCTGGTGTACAATGCCATGATCAGGTATCCACAGTATCCCTGAGGTGGTCTCCCAAATAGGACGCATGTCCATCGGATACCCAACAAAATCTTTACAACATTATAGAATACCTTCCCCAAATTAATTTTCAAAAAAACCCTGAGGCCATCTTGTGGTTACCAGCTGCTTCCAAATCCCTTCATCTTTCCCCTTATCAAAAATATGGAACGCTTCACGAATTTGCGTGTCATCCTTGCGCAGGGGCCATGCTAATCTTCTCTGTATCGTTCCAATTTTAGTATATGTGCTGCCGAAGCGAGCACAGATTTATGTATTTTTAAAGTCAAAAGGTATCCAGAAGAGAACTTCTCTTAATATTTATTCTTTTTGACTTCTCTACAGGAACACAAAAGCTGGGAAGGATCATATTTGTTAAGTCCCAAGACTTCAGTGCAAATATCGACATAGTAAAAAACAACCATAATGTCTTATAATAATTATTATAAAAACAGTTTTGACTACAGACTTCTTGAAAGGGTTTTGAAAACCCCAGAAGTCTGCAGACCACACTTTGAGAGCTACTGCTTAACACTCTTAGTCATTTACATCTTAGCAGGTACTTGTGTATTTTAGTCGCAGCTCTCCATGTTGTTCTTATTTTAGAAGCTGAGAGAAGTTCACTGATTTGTTTAGGATCCCATAGGTATAAAAGAAAGAAGTAGAATTTGCATCTAGAATTGTCTAACTCCAAATCCCAGTCTCTCCCGCTACTTTATATTCCTAGGATAGTAATGCTTGAATGCCTAACCTCTTATTTTCTGATTTGTAAAATACAGTGCTCGAAGTATTTGTTGTACCTTTCCTCAACTGGGTGGTCAAGGGTACATATGGACTCTTGATAATCTGTTTTCCTAGGTATAAAAGTAACAGAGGTAATCTTTTGAACAAGAAAACCCCAAACTCTCTCACGACAAAATAGAAATGCTGAGTGAAAAGCAGACAATAAATAAATAAAGCCAAGGGTAAATGTATGTATCTTATTCTGGAATGTGGGAAGGAAAAAAAGAAGGGGGAGATTTTACGAATTTCCAGAATTTGTCGTTTGGGCCTGCCCTCACTCAGGTCTGGTGTGACACTCCATGCATGGCAGGGATCCTGGAGTTGGGAAACTGATGTAAAATGGATCTAAGAACCAAAACATCTTCCCCCCACCCCCTACAGCTTAGACAGTTACACTGAAACTACCTCCCCTCTCCCTCCCCACACACATACACTTACTCTGCATTAACATGACTTTACTCTTTCATTGTCTACATAACCTTGTTTTATGTGTATTTCTATTTAAAGACACCTTATATATATATATATATGATTCATTTATTAACATTGAACCTATGAGCAACAGCACTATAAGTCATGCCTTGAATGAAGCTTTTCTAACACAGATATTTTCTCTGTAAGGCACATCGTGGCCTCTTGCACTTAGGAACACTAGACACAGCACTTTAAAACTAGCTTGGGGGCCATTTCATACAACAAAATTGCCAACAAAAAGCCCAAGAATGTGAAAAATGAAAAATGTAGCAATACATATACCACAAAAGGGTCACTTGTTTACCATATGAGAGCTGAAACAAGGAAGCAGAGCATGATCTTGTTTGACCTTAGCTGGGAATGTGCACAGGAGACTGATATTTTTCACCGCTCTGTGTATAACTGTGTCCACCAATGACAGAAAAAGAGCCATGAGTATTGATTTGGGGGTCACACATTTTAGCAAGTAGTTGAATTTGCAAATATGTAATCCACAAATAATGAGAATCAACTGCAATTGTAAAACTTTCCTAAAGGAACATGCCTTAAAGTCAGGCCACCACAAGATTCCTATACTTTTTAAGATGTGATCACAATCTGGTTACAAACACAGGAGGAAACAATTTATCATGACTGAGGTAGCAAACACAAGTACTTACAGTAGAAACCCAAGAATATCTGGAAATATAATTACTCAATAGGAATTTTATTTAAAAATAAAGGAAAGAAGAAAGAAAAACATAAAAGACCAGATAGATTTGAAGACCAGACAGAATTTCTAGAAATAAAAAATGCAGTCAATTAAATGAAAAACTCAATGCAAAAGCTAAACAGTGGACTAGACAGTTGAAAAAAGAATTAGTGCACTTGAGAACAGATCAGAAAAATTACCTTTCTAATCAGTGCAGAAATCAAAAACAGAAATTCACAAAGAAAATGTAAACTAAAAATCATAATCTAGTTGCCAAGTGGTAACTTTTTGTTAATATTTTTGTGTATACCCTTCCATATATACATACATTTATGCATTTGTGTATACATATATATATTTTATAGCAAACGATAAAATACTATAGCTTAATTATTTTGATTTGGTAATTTGTTTTGAACATTTTCCAGTTAATAACTAGGCTTCTTCAATGTGACTTCAGTTGATTGCATTGTACGAGGTCTGCCAATTAAGTTTGCAAACTTGCCACCGTGAGCTTACATTGGCAGCCCTGTACAAACAGCTTGGTAAGGTTTTATAACCTTGATATATCAGTGTCTCACAGCTGTGTTTCGTATTGACGTGTGGCGGTGTCTTGCTGAGTGGCGTTCCTTATTGTTGTTGGGTGTTTTTGTGTGCTATTGCGAGAATTTTTGAGCTTGAATTAGAGCAATGAACAAACATTAAATTTCTCGTTAAACTTGGCAAGACTGGAAGTGAAATCAGGGCATGTTAGTCCAAGTTTATGGGATAATGCCATGAAGAAAACGGCAGTGTACAAATGGATTAAACGTTTTTCTGAGGGGAGAGAATATGTCACTGATGAAGAGAGGTCAGGGCGGCCAGTAATGAACAGGACTGATGAAAACATTGCAAAAAATTAATCGAATTGTGCATCAAAATCATTGGCTGACGGTGAGAAGCATACTAAGTAAACATCGATAGAGAAACAGGAAAATCTTAACTGAAAATGGCATGAGAAAGGTTTGTGCAAAAATGGTCCCAAAGGAGCTCACTGATGAACAAAAGCAAAGGAGAGTCGAAGTTTGTCAAGACCTTTTGGAGAGGCAAGACAATGTTTTGGGCCGTGTTATCACTGGTGATGAAACATGGGTGTACCAATAAGACCCTGAAATAAAGCGTCAAAGTGCACAATGGAAGTCAGCCAGTTCTCCACAACCAAAAAAGTTCCATCAGTCCAAATCGAGAGTCACAATGATGCTGCTAAACTTTTTTGATATCAGAGGGATTATTCATTATGAACTCGTACCAACTGGACAAACAATTAACCGAGTTTTCTATTTGGAGGTGCTGAAAAGGCTGCGTGAAAAAGTTAGACAGAAAATGACCTGAACTTTTTGCCAACGATTCATGACTCTTGCATCACAACAATGCATCAGCTCACACGACAGTGTCTGTGAGGGAGTTTTTAGCCAGTAAACAAATAACTGTATTGAAACACCTTCCCTCCTCACCTTATCTGGCCCTGTAATGCAGAGACTCAGCTCCCACTCCCCACACCAGAACACAGCATATGGTGAAGCCAAAAAGGAACACCAACAGAGCCATGGATAGGGGGTTCATACCACTATATTCTTGCTGGTGGCTGGGTTGGAGACATAGAAAGCAGGAGCCGCAATCTGCCGTCCGCTTCTCTGCCAACCAACTACCCAACTTGCTAGCTGCAATCCACGCCTGCTGGCATAGCCACAGCAGCTATATCGGTGGCCAATGGCTAACTGGTTTCAGCTGATAGCCATCTGATCACAGCTGATGGCCATCCACTATCTGAGCCAGCACCTTTCCACGTGAGATTGAGAGCCTGGAAACTACTCTCTAGGACTCTGCCACACAGGCCCCCGATAACTTCTTCTTTACTCGAAGACAAAGAAAATATTGAAAAGAAGACATTTTGATGACATTCAGGACATCAAGGGTTATACGACGACAGCTCTGATGGCCATTCCAGAAAGAGTTCCAAAATTGCTTTGAAGGGTGGACAAGGCAGTGGTGTTGGTGCAGAGCTTCCCAACGGGAGTACTTCGAAGGTGACTGTAGTGATATTCAGCGGTGAGGTATGTAGCACTTTTTCTAGGATGAGTTCATGAACTTAATTGTCAGATCTCGTACATGGACCAGTGCTAGACATGTAACGTCTGCTCTTTCTACGTTTACTTTACATATACCCTGTCATCACCATTCTTAGTGTAATAGCCAAGTTGACTAAATTTCAAAGAATAACTCCAAAGTATGGGTATCTATGTTTCAAGTTATAACTATTATATTACAGATATCCTCCTTCATACAAAGTATAGCATTAACATTGGTCAGAATTTATCCAGAAAGTTGATCACAGTATTACTTTTGGAAGTGTATTTGGCATAGAAATCCAATGAATTAAACAAATTTCAATGAACTGCCAGTAGATGGCTCTCTTAATTTGCTATTTTATTTTCAGTTCAGATTTATGCATTTACGCATCGTCACACCATCAAAAAAAAAAAAAAAAAAACCGGGTAAGAGGGTAGAAATGGCTCTCCAGGAATTATCTATTTCATTTGTCTATCTTCTGGTATGATTTACAATCCACAGTTGTAAATTCATTTTTAAATTTGAGTAAAAATTTGAGTAATTTGAGTAAATTTGAGTAAACCCTTGAGTAAGAAGATAGTTGTTTGTAGGGGTGGGAGATAGTTTTAATAAAACACAAGGGAACACATTTTTGAAAAAGTTTTAGTTGGAGCTTAGAATTTTTATTATGTTTATTTGTCATGATAGACAGATGAACATAATTTGTTTCTTAAATATTCCTTGAAAAATTAACTTCCAATTTTTCTTGCTATTTCATTTCTCCATTATAACTTTAAACCTGGCTAATTCTTCCCTCTGTTTTTCTCTGCATTACATAGTTAAGTAATGACTTATAAAAAAAAAATCTATCTTTTCTTTACTATATCAATTAGTTGGTCAATTAGTACCTTTATATCTCCACATTTTACCTTCATTTTTTCATGCTGTGAATTTTTTTGGCATTTATTAGTTGCTCAAATGTTTAAAGAATACATCTACACTTTATTCTCCAAGATATTTGTTGCTGGAAGATATATCCAGGTATTCACCAATTAAACTTTATATACTGTAGAGTTTATAGCCCTACCACTGTTTCTGCCAAGTTCTAGAACTTATTTCCTCAGATGATGTCTCTAAACTCCTAAATATACCTGTGTTCTACAGTTCCCTTTCATCCTAGGCTAATCCTAGAGGGAAGCCCAGTCTCTTCACTGCTTTCACAAAAAACCCACTTACACACAAGCACTTGAAGGAGATTGCAGGGTCCTAGAGAGGTGCTTGGTTTTTCCTTAGTTGAAACAGTCTTCTGATTTCACTTCATATTTCCTCCTCTTTGCTTCTCTCCATTTCTTCCCTATACATCCAGAATAAGAAAATTAACTCAAGCCTCTTCATAGAACAGATACGACAAGAGTCAGACCTTCTCAAGTTCCTCAGACTCCTCAACTGACCCCATGGGTAGCTCTAAAGCTGGAATGGCCCTTTCATATATGTCTTGAATCAAGGGAAGAGGTTAGGCCTTGGTATCACTCATTGGTCAGTCTTTGGATGCAAGGTGCTCCCAGGGAGGAGACATAACTTTTGAGTGAGGCACCTCCCCTTGTCTAAGGGCAATTTCCCGAGAAAGAGTCAGCTTTGAGCCATCAGTAGCCAACACTCCCCAAAGCTGTGGGTGAAAACCAGTGCTTCCATCCTACAGGGGGCCTCTAGGTGGTACACCGCAGAACCAACTTCAGAGTCCATTTCAGAAGAAGACGAGGCCTAAACAGCAAGAAATAAATCCAGAAAGAAATAGAGATACCCAACAAGAATACTTGAGTCCCTCAACTCAGCTCTATTGCTTGAATTTCTAGTTACATGAGCCAACAGAGTCCATTTTCTGCTTAGGCTATTTGAAATTGGCTTTCTGTCACTTGCAACTGAAAGTCCCTAATTAATAACACCTCATGTTTGCAGAAAGAAATAATCACTATTTTCTTCTTTTAGTACTTACCTCAATGCTACATTATGATTTGTTTACACATCTATCTTTCTAATTAGACTGTAACCTCCTTATAAGATATTTTATCCATCCTATATCTAGCATCTATCTATAGCAGTGCATAAATGAAGGAGATAGTGAGTAAATAATTGTTGAATTGATGAATATGAAAATACCAAAAAAAAAAAGAGAGAGAAGAAAGAGAATACCAAAACGATAGACAATGCACATGCATAGACATGGATTAGTTCACAGAGCACATGAAGTAATAAAAGTATAGTCAAAAATTGACTTGAAAGGCACAATATTTAGTCTTTCAGATTTCACATTTCCTCTCTTAGGCTACTCTTAATTGCAATTTAACCCAAGATATTCAGATTCTTTAACATCAGTTAGCTTTAGGTTGACATTTAAGCTAAGTTTGGTAGAATGCTCATTCCTTCTTGAAATACACTGCTTGACTTCTTATGATTCTGAGCCTCGCGTTTATTCTTGGTCTGTAGATTTATTCACTGTGTATTTGGCCCCAGGCTCTGTGCTGGACTCTGGGAATACAGCAATGAGCATGATAGAAAGGCTTGCACCCAGGGAATACATATTCTTAAAATAGGAAGACAGATTATAAACAAGTGATTGCGAATGCAATGTGTATTACAAAACATAATTATGGGAATGTGTAGTAGATTAACTGTGAAATTAGGGAAATTGTCTGAGAGAAAATGACATTTCTACAGAGAACTGAAGGAAGAATAGAAGTTAGCTCCTAGAAGCCCCAACAAACATTTTATTGTGTTTCATTGAAGTCATCAGTATGGTCAGAGGAGTAGGTGAATTCACTAATTAAACAGGAATTCACTAAGTAGCTATGCTAACCAGAACCTACTTCTAGAACTGAAGATGAGGCTAATCCCACCTAAATTATATGGTTGAGAATGGGAGAGGAATTTTCCACAAAAGTAGATGTTTGGGTACGGCTACAAATAAAAAGTGGAAATGGGTGCTGGACAGCAAATACCAGCTTCCCATTATAGGGAGCAAAACGTGATTCAGGGGGCCACCTAGATACCTTATGCAGCACATCAAATGAGAGATAAGAATGACTTGGATAAGGAGAGGTCAGTGAAGGTTGAAAGAATGGACAGGACTCAATAACTAACTGGCTGAGAAAGTTAAAAGTAGGGAAATTAGTCAAAGATGACTCCAAGATTAAAGTTTTTTCTTGCCCAGGCTGTGACATAGCCTGGATGTCTTAAGAACGTCCTGGCTGTGGGTCAATGAATAAGAAAAGATTTCCCTAGTTTACCATCAGCTGATGATTCCCCTGTGACTGTCTGGTAAGAGATTCCAGATTCCTGGTCACAAAAGAAGGCACATGATCCAGATGGGGTCAGCTGAAGTTCTTCACTCCCCTAGCCACAGTGATTCATCCAAGGGATGGGCTTGTTATTCCTTCCCAAGGATTTTTTCAAACTGAAGCTGAGAAAAAGAGATTCACTTTTCTAAAAAATAACTAAGCTTGAAAAAATGCAATTTCAAGTTGCTTTGCCTGTGTGTACTCTTTATGAATTCAGCTCATGTCAGGAAAGACTGACACCAGTGTGCAAAATCTGCATAGACAGAAGATATGGAAAGAGATACAGAGACAGAGACAAAAAGACAGAGATCTTAAATTCTTGCAGCATTTATATTCTTGGATCCTTCTGTCCCTGGAACCAGTTCTACTTCTACCTTTCTGTAGTTTGGCCATGTGCTCTACAAAAGCAAAGATCCCACGTGCCTGTCACATGATAGGCCCTTCAAAAACAATTGTTGAGATACAGATTTCACTTTGGACCAAGATGGTGTGACAGGGGCCATGTTTACCCTCTTGTCTGAAATAATTTAAAAAACATACAAGTTATATGAAAAAACAGATTTTAGATATTGGACATCAGACAGTACAGAACAGTATGATTTCTGAGAGAAAGAAAATAAATGAAGTAAGTCCCGTCATCACCCCATTTTACTGTCTGGAGAGAGTTTCCAGACTTTGTATTACAAAGAAGGGAACCCAGGAGGAGTTGAGCAGATGGAGCTGGGGTCATGGGAGGACAAGACAGCTAGAGTTCTCAGAGCAGCATCCCAGAGAGGAGATTGCTGCACAGAGAGAGTGCTCTGGATCTGCACAGGGCTCCCCTTTATTGTTCAGCTGAGTATTGATCAGAGCATGTAAAGCAGGAACTATCTGAAGTGGAACTGTGGAAAAGAAAGCATATCTTTGAGCATATCTGTGTCCCAACTTGGGAAATAAATACGTCATTATAGTTTCCAATGAACAAAAGCTCTGATAGTTTAAAAAATTCTTGAATGAATATAAGTCAATAAATTCTCCCTTTTCCCTTAAGGTAGCTCTAGTTGAGTTTCTGTTGCCTGCATCCAAAGAATCTTAACCAATACACCTTATAATTTCACTTCCCAGAGTTTATTTTCAGGGATAAACAAAGGATTCCAAAGAGTTTGGTTAAAAGAATATCTATCATTGTTAATGTTTATAAATGTCAAAAATCAGAAACAAACTAAAGATTTTTCTATGCCGATTTTGATAAATTAATCTAATAAAATACTATGCAGTAACTAACATGACATTTTAGTTTCGTACTTGACATAGAAATATGTTTATGATAGATTGATGAATTTGAAAAGCAGATTACAAAACAGAATGTCTAGCTTTTTATTGTACATGTGTATATGTGCATATAAAGTGTGGAAGGATATCTCTTAAAATTTTAATAATTCTCATCTCTAACTAGTGGAATTTCAGGAAGATTTTACTCTTTATTCTTTTTATTCTTTTTATACTTTTTATTCTTTTTTAAGTGTCTGTATTTTCTGATTATCCTACAACAAATTTCCTTCAGCTCTTTTTTTGTATGCTTGTCTCCTTAGTTGACCTCTGAGTTTCTGTTTTTGATCTAAAATTTACCTCTGATTTTCAGTTTATTTACGAAGCAGAGGAGATTGACACACTTTTCATCAGTTGAATAATTAAGTCTTTTCCTGTTCAGATTACAGATTTCTCCTATTTCTCCAAATCTTCTTCCAGAGCTCTAATCATTACAATTTCACAATATAACAACATACTGACTATACACATACTACAGGCACAATAAAAATCATTAAGGACATCGTTATTCTCTCTCTAATATCCTAACGGAGAGACGTTGCATAGTCAAAGGCGTATGTTCAATAAAATGGGGCCAGAGAGGTTTTAAATTTTTACCAAAACACACTGAAGCAGCTCAGTTATTAAAGTTTAGAAATGTTTGCTAGTGCCTGCATGATCTAATGCTTTGGCAAATATTGAAAGTGACCTATGTCCCCAGGGGTAAGCACATTATGCCTAATGATTCAATGTCCCAGATTTTCCAGAGAAGACCTGATTTCTTTCTTTCCTTTGTTTTTCCATAACAAAGGTCATTCCTTTATTGGATTTTAACTTTTATGTCTCTGGAAGGTTTTCCCTGTAAATTATTAATAACTCTTGCATTCGACTAAAAGATCTTTTGCTAGATTACAAATCCAAATTTTTAATTTAGAAAAATGATCGCCAAAGCATCAGGGTTGAAACAATTAATTCTCAGGTAGGGTAAGGTATTATTGATGACTCCAGCAGGATCAGGGAGAGAGATATGAATGTTGTGAATATTAAAAATCTAATTAGGGGCTCATACTTTGGTAACCACACGAAACTACCAACTTGAATTCCCAGACAACTTGCACCATAATTACTTCTGACGTTGTATTCTAGTCCCAGTTATAAAGCTAATTAGCTCTATAAAAGAGCAATCAGTCAATAATTTTGTTGCTTTCCATATCCTTATCTCTCAAGTAGAATTTTTAAAAATGATCTACCAGCCTTGATGGGTTATTTTGAGATTTAAATGAAATACTGAATATACAAACGATTTAAAAAGTTTTGTTTTTATCAAGGAATCCTTTGTTAACATCTTACTATGAAAGTTAAAAAATAAAGCAGAAAAGCTGAGCTGCTTTTGGTTGAAGAGGATATAAAGGGCAGAAGCCCTTTATACAGATTTGATATGTTCCTCTTGCTTCTTCCTGTGTTTATTAGAGAAAAATTAGAACAAGAAAAAAAATCACTAACAATTCTGCCACATAGAAAACTGTGGACAGTTTTCAGATGTTTCAGAAAGGTTTTGAACCTTTGCATGCATAGATTGGCAGTTACTAAAGAAATGTTTTGACCTAACTATCAGAATCATATCTGATTTTAATATATCTTTATAGATTTGGTGAAGAGAGGGAAAAATAGACCAAATAATATTATAGTAATGTTTTTAGACAACTGATATAGAAAAACCTTTATTTATTTGGGCCTTAGAGTATTTCTTTCAAGTTATAATTCTTGTCTTGCCCTGGAGATATAAAAAAGTAGGAGAAGGTAGGGGGTAGACCCGAAAGACTATCTTTAAAGAAACTTGATCAGGTGACTGGTTGAACAGAATGAAATCTCTTCCTTATTGTTCCACGGGGCCAGTATAAGTGAGATTATGGGCCAAGCGTCAAAGTGAGGAAGGCAGATTTCATCCTCAATTCCAGGAGGCAATGAAACACATGGCCAGAAAGAGGAGACAAAGGCCAGAAGCTTCTGGCTAATGGATCTGATTGAGAAGGTGACTGAAACAAACCTAGAGAGCTCTGGCTAATAGTTAGAAACAGGACTAGAATTCCCTTAGCTTGTTTTTTATTGTCCAGTATCTGTAAATTCTTGGTTTAATCAGATTAGGATAAAGTTATCAAGATAATAAAACTTAGAATGTGGCCATTTTGTTAAGCGTATAAAACTGCATTCTGAATTTTTTATTCAATGTTTTAGCTGCTGTAAAAATGTTATTTTCTTTATTTTTCTTTTAATTAAAGTTTATTGGGGTGACAATTGTTAATAAAGTTACATTGATTTCAGGTGTACAATTCTGTAATACATCATCTATATCTATATCTCATATTATGTGTTCACCACCCAAAGTCAGTACTCTTTCCATCACCATATATTTGACCCCATTTACCCTCTTATGGAATCCCCCTCCCCTTTCCCTCTAAAATGTTATTTTCAATATACTTTGAATTATAAGAGTAACAGAGATAATTTTGTATATTTTTAATTTAATGGAATGATTTTCAAGTTTCCACAAATACAGTAATTGTAAATTAAAGCATTAAGCATTTATTTGTAAATAATGTATACATTTCATTTCAAGGAGTATGATATGTGAGTGAAGTTGAAATAAATGCTTTAAAATTTTTTTTAAAAAAGAGTAAGAATTAGAGTGAATATTTCCCAATGCCCCCTGCCTTCTCCTACTTTCTTATATCTCCAGGACAAGACAAAAACTATAACTTGAAAGAAATACGTTAAGGCCCAAATAAATAAAGGTTTTCTATACCTGCTATTTAAAAACATTACTATTATTTGGTTTACTTTCCCCTGTCTTCACCAAATCTATAAAGAGATATTAAAATATTAAAACCAGATATGTTTTTGTTAGGTCAAAACTTATGTTTAGTAACTTCCAATCTATGCATGCAAAAGTTCAAAATCTTTTGAAACATTTGATTATTGTTCTACATCCTTCATGATCCTCCTGCGTATGTTTAGCCATTCTTTACTCTTAGAAGTCCTTCCTGACCCATCCAGACTGGATTAAATGCCCTCCCACATGCTCTAAGCCCTACTATGCGTATTTCTATTATTTCTACTTACCACCGTGTGTTGAAATTATCCGCTTATATCTCTTTGGATGACCCGCAAGCTTTTGTATGGAAACCCTTCATAAACCCCTGACGAGAATGAGTTCCCCTATTACAAGCGTCCATGATTCCTTACAGTTTTTCGTTATAACACTGATGGGTGTGATTATTTTTGAAACAGGGATGGTAATTACCACTCTCCATTACTAACCACATAACCATTTGGGCTGAAGCTTTCCTTTACATACCTCTATCACTTTCTTCACTGCATTCCCTTTATTTTTGAAAGATCATTTGAAAAAAAGAAAAAAAGAATATTGGGTGTTTCTTGCCCTTTTATTAAAACAATATCTTTGTACAGAGACTTAAAAGTTAAATAATATCAAATATATGGTGATGAAAGGAGAACTGACTCTGGGTGGTGAACACACAATGGGATTTATAGATGATGTAATACAGAATTATACACCTGAAATTACGTAATTTCATTAACAATTGTCACCCCAATAAATAAATTTTAAAAAAAAGTTAAATAATACCATAAAACATATTATTTTTTTTAAAAAGCTGTACACTGTTCTTCCTTTTCAACTCCCAATTTCACTTTTTTTTTTTTCCTGATTAAACTTTGTTTTAGTGGGTCTTAAAATTTTGTGACAGATTTTTTTGGTTGTTTCCATTAAAAAGTAATCATTTTAAAAACTGATAACTTAAAAAACTGCCACACACACACACACACACACACACACGGTCCACAAAACATTCTCCTTTCCTTCTGGAGGTTTTACAATGCTTTACAGTCATTACCCAGTCTTTGACTATTAATTTAAATGGCCAATTGAGACAAACAATTCTGACACCGTTCTTCCACCACTGATTAAGACTGGGGTGGCAGGCATTGGGAATAATATTCATTTAGCCTTCTGAGCTTTCTGGCAGACTTGGTGACCTTGCCAGCTCCCGCTGCCTTCTTGTCCACTGCTTTGATGACACCACAGCAACTGTCTGTCTCCTGTCACGAACAACAAAACGGCCCAGAGGAGGGTAGTCAGAGAAGCTCTCAACACACATGGGCTTGCTAGGAACCATGTCAACGATGGCAGTGTCACCAAATTTCAAAACTTGCTGCCATTTTTCAGCTTTTTTCCCAGAACAATAATCAATCTCCTTCAGCTCGCCAAATTTGTAGGCAATGTGAGCAATGTGACAATCAAGCACAGAAGCATATCTGGCACTGATTTGGCCTGGATGGTTCAGGATAATCACCTGAGCAGTGAAGCCAGCTGCCTCGACTGTGGGTCATTTTTGCTGTCACCAGCCACACTGCCACGACAAACATCTTTGACAGACACATTCTTGACATTGAAACCCACATTGTCCCCAAGAAAAGCTTCACTCAAAGCTTCATGGTGTATTGCAACAGACTTTACTTCCGTTGTAACATTGACTGGAACAAAGGTGACCACCATGTGGGGTTTGAGTCTCCACTCCCCCCTAAGGGACAGCACAATATCACCAATTTTGTAGACGTCCGGAGGGGCAGATGCAGAGGCTTATCAGTGGGAAGAGTTGGTGGCAGGATGCAATCTCTAACTTCAAGCAGCGTGGTTCCACTGGCTTTGCCATCTTTACGGGTGACTTTCCATCTCTTTAACCAAGGCATGTTAGCCCTTGGCTCCAGCATGTTGTCATCATTCCACTCAGATATTGGCTCAAATACCACTGTGTCAGGGTCGCAGCCAATTTTCTTAATGTAGGTGCTGACTTCCTTAATGATTTTCACATACCTCTTCTGGCTGTAGGGTGGCTCAGTGCAATCCATTTTATCAACACCAACCATTAGTTGTTTCACACGCAGTGAGTAAGCCAGAAGGGCGTGATCACGGGTCTGCCCATCCTTGGAGATGTCTGCTTCCAACTCACCAACACCAGCAGCAACCATCAGGACAGCACAGTCAGCCTGAGATGTGCCCATAACCATGTTTTTGATAAAGTCTCTGTGTCCGGGGGCTTCAGTAGTGGTCACATAGTACTTGCTGATCTCAAATTTCCACAGGGAGATATCAGTGGTGATACCACGCTCATGTTCAGCTTTTAGTTTATCCAAGACCCAGGCACACTTGAGGGAGCCCTTTCCCATCTCAGCGGCCTCCTTCTCAAAATTTTTAGTGGTTCTTTTGTCAATCCCACCACATTTGTAGATCAAATGACCAATAGTGGTAGACTAGCCAGAATCCAATGATGACAATGTTGATATGAGTCTCTTCCTTTCCCACTTTGGTTTAGATTTAGCACTTGTGTTCTGGCCACAAGCCTATTGCGAAAAAGCCCCCAATTCCCACTTCTGAAAAGCAATATTTTTTCCATTATGTTAGCTGAATATTCTTCTGGTGCTTGCCTCCATTTTCATAAATAACATCCTTGTATTGCTGCTATTTTAAGATTGTTCAGTTTCATATCTTTTGGCTTTCCACGAGACTGCCCACTCTGTCCCCCATCACACACACTTTCACATACACTGTTTTCCTCCTCCATTTCTCCCTATATGATTATATTATCCATAACTATTGGTTAACTTTACATTCCTATGCAGTATACAATTACACTTCCTTTCTTGTACAATATTTTTGTTTTTTCTCGTTCTCTATAGAAGAAAGACCCCTTGTCTGAGGACCTAAGGGATAAGAATTAAGCCCTAGTTCTGCCCTGTCACTGTGTAACCTTCCCCTTTCCTGATCTCAGGTTCCATATTTGTAATACAATATGTAATAAAATAAGACCGGGGGCTTCAACTAGATGACCCTTAAAATTTCTTCTAGCTCATTCATCCAGTCAGTCCAAACATGGTCACTCAAGAATCACCTCCTCAGGGCCAAAAAACACACACACACAAAAACAAAAAAACGAAAAAACAGGGGTCGGCCCGGTGGCTCAGGCGGTTGGAGCTCCATGCTCCTAACTCCGAAGGCTGCCAGTTCAATTCCCACACGGACCAGTGGATTCTCAACCACAGTGTTGCCAGTTTGATTCCTCCAGTCCCACAAGGGATGGTGGGCTCCGCCCCCTGCAACTAAAATTGAATACAGCACCTTGAGTTGAGCTGCCTCCTGGATGGCTCAGTTGGTTGGAGCGTGGGCTCTCAAACACAAGGTTGCCAGTTCGATTCCTCGAGTCCCGGAAGGGATGGTGGGCTGCGCCCCCTGCAACTAGCAACGGCAGCTGGACCTGGAGCTGAGCTGCGCCCTCCACAACTAAGACTGAAAGGACAACAACCTGAAGCTGAACGGCACCCTCCACAACTAAGGTTGGAAGGACATACTTGACTTGGAAAAAACTTCCTGGAAGTACACACTGTTCCCCAATAAAGTCCTGTTCCCCTACCCCAATTAAAAAAAAACAAAAAAACTTAAAATAAATAAATAAATAAATAAATAAATAAATAAATAAATAAGAATCACCTCCTCAATGCCAGGCCCCATGAGAGCAAGATGCCATCTCTCCCTCAGAAAGCTCAACTGTAATAAAACCATTGAAGTTTTTTTTCTGGAATTAATAATTGTCTTTGCTTAGTTTTCTATGTAACTAATTCATCCTCAAACATTCCTCCAGAATTATAAATTTCCTCTCATAATTTTCAGATACATCTGGTTGTTTTTTATTTTTATTCATTTTGTGGCAATATCCCTGACGGAGCCCTCTTCCGCCTTGGCCCAACACAAACACATTATTCTCTAGAAATGTTGTGCAGGTACCTCTCTGGGATCTACTTCATGCTCATCCTGGGATCCCCTTCTCCACCCTGTGTTGGATCCCCTATTTTCTGGATCTTCTATCTTTCTTCCTTGTTTTGCCTCCTTGCTTTGTAGAGTACAAACTCCAGTAATTCCTAAGAAAGAGTACATGTTAAGTACAATCTTTAAGAACATGAACTGAAAATATCTTTATTCTAGCCTCACACTAGAATGAAAGTTTGCCTGAATATAAATTCTAGGTTGAAATCATTTTCCTTGAATTTCTAAAGGCGTTGCTCCATTGTCGTCTTGCATGGAGCATTGCTGGAAGAGTCAATTATTTCCTAGTTCTAGCTCTTTGTTTGTGGTCTCTGTTTTCTCTTTGGAAATGTTTAGGAACTTCTTTCTTTCCTACTAAATAAAACTTCCCATGCGGTGTCTTGGTGTGGATCTTTCTAAATCTGTTTTGCTAGCATTTCTTGGGCTCTTTTACGCTGGAAAGTCATGTTTTTCAGTTTGGGAAAATTTTCTTGAATTACACTTTTCATAATCGCCTCCCCTCTGTTTTCTCTACTCTTTCTTCCCGACACTCTTATAATTTAGATTCTGAACTGTTTAATTTTCTGATGTTTTCTATTTTCCATCCATCACTGTTACATTTTTATTTTTTTATTCTACTTTTCAGAGATTTCCTCCAATTTTATCTACCAGTCCCTGAGATTTTAGGAAATTCACAGCATGAATCAGCTTGTTGTTACAGACAATCCCTGATTTACAATGGTTTGACTCATGAATTTTCAACTTTACAATGGTGTGAAAGCAATAAAATCTGCACATTCAGTAGAAAGTTCAAATTTGGGATTTTTCCTGGGCTAGCAATATGTGGTACAATACTCTTTTTTGTGATGCTGGGCAGTGGCAACGAGAAGGTTTTGTCCAACTGTAGGCTACTGTCCATGTTCTGAGCACATGTAAGGTAGGCCAGGCTAAGCTTCGACATTTGGTAGGTTAGGTGTATTCATTGCATTCACGACTTAATGAAATTTTCAACTTAAGATGAGTTTATTAGGACAGAACTCTATCATAAGTTGAGAAGTATCTTCACCTTTCTGCTCTGCAAGTTTAGATTTGAGCTTTATCTACACTAGCATATTAGTTCTCACTCATCTACTTTCATGCTTCAAATTTTGTGTTGCTTTCTCTTCCATTCTTTTTTTTTTTTAAATTTTATTGGGGAAGGGGAACAGGACTTTATTGGGGAACAGTGTGTACTTCCAGGACTTTTTTCCAAGTCAAGTTGTTGTCCTTTCCATCTTAGTTGTGGAGGGTGCCGTTCAGCTTCAAGTTGTTGACTTTTCAGTCTTAGTTGTGGAGGGTGTAGCTCAGCTCCAGGTCCAGTTGCCGTTGCTAGTTGCAGGGGGCGCAGCCCACCATCCCTTCTGGGATTCCAGGAATTGGACTGGCAACCTTGTGGTTGAGAGCCCACTGGCCCATGTGGGAATCGAACCGGCAGCCTTCGGAGTTAGGAGCACAGAGCTCCAACCACCTGAGCCACCGGGCTGGCCCTCTTTTTCATTCTTTTGGTCCTTCTTGGTTCATGCCTTTTTTGGGTAACTTTGTGGTGAATGCTCGTGTTCAACCCTTCATGTATAATCACTACCATTGATTAGTTCCCACATGTAACCGTTTCAAGGTAACATGGATACCTCTGAGTTACAGGGAAAAGATCAAGTACAAAGAATGGAGAAAAGAAAAAGTGCAAATATTAATATCTCAGGATATTATCTTATAATATTTCCAACAGTGCAGAAACCAGCTCATATTGGCTCACAAAATGGATGGTTTTATTTTCAGGAATTTTGTGACCCAGTTGTTAAACAACCATTATAAATAACCTTACAATTTTTTATATAGCTTACAACCTTGGAATGAAATTAATTATGTTAAAAACAAAAATAATAAATACTCAAAACTCATCACTTCCTCATTATTTTAGTGTAATATTATGTAATGATGTGTGATAATATCACTTTCTAATTCCATGTTCAATGAAATCATATTAGTAGCTTGAAAGTGGTCGCAGTGGGAGTATTTATACCACAGAAATCAAGAAAAGCTACAAGTGACACATTGATATTATTCTTTTCATTGTCTAGACTTAGGAAAGTGATGGAGAAAAATATTAATAATTCAAATTAAACTTAAAAGTGTGTTGTGTCTGTGGCAGTTAGAATGTGAATAGTACAAAAAGTTGAGGATATATTCTTCCACTATTTGAAAACTATTCTCTCAGTCAGCCAAGAAATCACTCAGTCACTGAAAAAAGTGAAGTTTTGATATTCTTCTTTTTTGTTTCACTTTCATCTTATTCTTTAAATGAAAAGATCAGCCAACATTCAGGTCAGACCCACACGCATTTGTCAATTGCAACCGTAGGTTGGGCATGGATACAAGAATTCTGCAAAAATCAACATCATTCTGTGAGAATCAATTGGCTATAATGATTTTAGAATAAAGTACATATTGTTATTTATAAATTGTGTGCTACACATCCTTTATGTTAGTAAAATTTAATACACACACATACCTTTTTGATTTATTTTTGGGAGAGCTAGTTCTTAAACATTTACCACTGTCTATAACTTTTCCTATGCTATAAAATCCATGAGGGCAGTAACTGTTTTGGTTTTATTCCCCAGGCCTCACACAGTTTCTATCACCCCGTAGGTACTCCATAAACATTTACTGAATGAATGATTGAAAGTACAGGGTCTCTTCCGTCTTCATTTTTATATCCGAGAACCAGCACAGTGCCTGACACAGATTAAGTCCTGCAAACAGCTGTTTGCTGACCTGACTTGAACTTGAATCATATTCTTCTAATTCTGAAAAGCCATCCCATGATCAACAAACACATCGAGAAAAAGGATGGCTTATTTTTTCAGTCACAAGGCTTGTGTTTCATGGTTGCTTTGTAAGTTAAGTCACTTGCTGCAGAAAGTCCTGGGTGAAAGCCAGATCTCCTGAGTCCTAAAACAGTGCCCTATTCATTAGATTCCCTATTTCTCGGGGGGACCCGTATTTTCTGACACTAATTTTGGACAGCAGAGCTGGTTTCTTGCTTTGTGGCTGCAAGATTTTTACTGAAGATAAATGACAATAAACAGAGTCAGAGGGAATCACATAATGATGTCTATCATTTAATGAGCCCAAAAAACCTAGTGCAAAACAGTGCTTTAAATCAAGTACCTTGGTTTCTGTCAACAGTGCTATAAGGTAGGAGCCATTCTTACATTACCAATGAAGACACTGAGATTTAGAGAGATTTATGAACTTGCCTAAAGTTCACAGCCTAAGGTAGCAATACTGGGATTCCAGATAGTTCTGAGTTAGATGAATCCCTGTGTATTTTAATGTGACAGTGTTTCTTAAACATCAATTGTTTTATACACAATTGTTCACATATTATTTTCAGGATTTGGCCATATTTGCATGCCATTTATATTATCATTTACTTCATATTTATCTTGGACCTTTTTTGTTACTGTTTAGCCTATTCTGAAACAATAATATCCATGAAATGATGGGTTGATATATTATCTTCTTCTAATACATAGTAAAATGAATGCATAATTATTAAAATAAAAAATTTGCCTGCTTATCAACTAAAATGACCTTAGGTACTATCAGAGATAGGTAAACCTCCTGAGGCAAACACAGCTTCTCACAATGCTGCAGATTTAACTTGTACTGGGGTAGGAGCAATAGTGATGGTCATATTTTTAGGTTTGCCTTCCATTTGCACCCTGAAATAAAAGGAAGTAAATCAATCTAAATAGTTTGGGAGGGAGCCTGACTAATACTTCCTGAGCAAATTCCCACTGCACAAAACAAAGAGGTTTACAAAACCTTCTTCCAAGGTTACTGAAACCTTCCAAGCAAGTGAATTGGAATTAAACTTGGCAAAGATTACTAAATGCCACTAGCGTTAGACTATTGAAGGTTTCTGCAGCAAGAACAGAATTCAAGAAAAATAAAACCAAATTGTTGGAAAGCACCTACAGAGAGAGTCACGCAGGATTCAAAAATCTAAGAAAAGCTTCCTGGCATTTGTGCTGTCCCAGCTGGAGTTGATAGAATTGTTTCTATTTTTCTTGTAAGTATGTTGGAGGAGGAAGTAGTTAGATTGTCTTTTTTGGCTTTTGAGTGGGAGGTATAATACAGCATTGTCAGAGATAATGGCAAAAAAAAGGTGGAGGGGATTTTTTCATGAACTGCTAAAAACTAAATTCATATTTCTGTGGCAGAATCCAGATTTGGTTAAGAAGATAATTTGGAATGTTGTTCAATGCATTTCAAAGGGAAAAAATAAAAAGAGCATCAGAAATCATAACAGCCAAGACCACAGGGGTAAATAGTATAGATCTTTTTTAGAGCTTGTAAAATATAAATGTTTACATGTGGTTCAGTTTTAATATATCTTCTTTATGGTTCCTACAAGTCCCTCCACAATATGGTTTCTACCACTTATTCAGTCCACTCCTTCCCTTAAACATAATGTGTTTGGGTCCTATACCCTATAGCAACCTGAGCTCAGCTCAGGGTCACTGGCCTGAGGATTTGCCTTACATCTGGACTTTAAGTGGACCAGAACTTAAACCTTTTATGTAACCTTTTATTTCTTAAAAAGAAAAAACCCCTATAGGATTTAGAGCCAGGAAGAGTACTGTTTTTCCTAAGGAAACAATCTTTCACTGTTTCCTACTGAGAACATGATTGAGTGTGTATTTCATCTTGCCCTGACTGACCGCGTGGCTAGCAACCTAAATGACAAAGTCAATGATTCTCCAGTTGCTGTAGAATTAGAACAAAAGAATGAAATACCATTTTTCCTCCCTTTCTGGGGGGAATGCGGGGATGGAAGAGGGGAAAGTAGCCAGGACTATATGTGTTCTGTTTGGTGAAGTCTAGGCTTCCTTCACCTAGTTAAGAGAATGTTGTTTTTGAAATCTAAGTTCTTCGAGACTTGTTGAATTGGCCTAAAGGGGGAGAGCTTCCCGTTTTAAGAGAGGAAGAGCTGGAGCAGAGATGGATTATCCAGAGCAGGCAGGTGGACAGGACTAGGCCCTCTAGCTGTGGGGCTCTGCACTCTGCTTCCTTATAGTGGCCTGGAAGTCATAGAAATGTTGATGGGCTGTGGCTTTGTGGGGGGGGGGGGGGGGGGGGGATTGCTCACTAAGTTGCAACCTTTCCTCTGTAGTGAAGGGTCCCAGTTGCCAAATTTGACACAAAGAGGGTAGATACTATCTTCAGCAGAGGCAGTCTATTCACCTTTGAATAGACTATTTGGACTATGTGGGTTTCCGCAGCAAATCAATGCATTGAGGACTGTCTCCACACCTCTTCCCTACATCCTTTTTCCTGGATTACATACATCTCAGAGTTCTTATGAAGAATGAGCTAGGGCCCTGTAACAATAGCTATTATTGAATTACCAACCCTGATAGGTGAGAGCCCAAAGGATTTCACTGAATCAAGGAAAATAATGAAATGTGGTATTTCCTACACCTTAGTTTGATTAGTTATCTATTGCTGTGTAACAATATTATCACAAACTGAGTGGCTTAAAACATTATTCATTTATTAAAGGCTTAAAATGTTACTCCTTTATAAAACAATTTTTTCTGGGTCACGAATGTAGGCATAGCTTAGCTCAATCCTCTGTTCAGGACTTTTCACAAGACTGTGGTCAATTGTCAGCCAGGGCTGAACTCTCACCTGAGGTTCTCCTGGAGAAGGATCTTCCAAGTTCACATCATTGTTGGCAGCTTTCTTGCAGGTTGTTGGACAGAGGCCCTCAGCACCTCCCACTGTTGACTAGAGGTTTTCCTCAGTTCCTCCCACGTGGGTCTTCCCACATGGTGACTTATTATTTCATCAAAACCATCAAGTGAGCCACAGGATAGATAGCACCTAGCAAGACCACAGTTACAATTTTATGTCATGCATAAGGAGCTGATACAAGAAAAGATTTCTGCCCTCCAGCTGTTTGCCTAAAAGCAGGTTGTAAATTTGTAAAGGTATTTTCCCTCCCCTCTCGCCCAAGAAGGACAAAAGTTGATTACTGGAAATAACTCTTATTAGCCCAGAGAGGCATCAGAAGAATCTACTAACAAACTACTAACTAGCCCTTATCTTGCATTAGTTTCCCTCACATGTTTGCCTTCCCACAGTTTGTCACCCTTAAAATTCTAAGTCCTGGGGGCTCAGGCGGTTAGAGTGCCATGCTCCTAACTCCAAAGGCTGCCGGTTCAATTCCCACATGGGCCAGTGGGCTCTCAACCACAAGGTTGCCAGTTCAATTCCTCAACTCCCACAAGGGATGGTAGGCAGCGCCCCCTGTAACTAAGATTGAACACGGCACCTTGAGCTGAGCTGTGTCCCGGATGGCTCAGTTGGTTGGAGTGTGTCCTCTCAACCACAAGGTTGCCAGTTTGACTCCCGCAAGGGATGGTGGGCTGTGCCCCCTGCAACTAGCAACAGCAACTGGACCTGGAGCTGAGCTGCGCCCTCCACAACTAAGACTGAAAGGACAACAACTTGACTTGGAAAAAGTCCTGGAAGTACACACTGTTCCCCAATAAAAGTCCTGTTCCGCTTCCCCAAAAATGTTAAAAAAAAAAATTCTAAGTCCTTTCCTTTGTCTTGTTGCTTCTCTACAAATTATTGGTGTTTTGTTAAGATGCTATATAAGCCCAAATTCTAACCACCTCTTTGAGTTATCTCTGAGTGTTGCCATGTATATGCATGATGCATATGTTAATAAACTTCTGCTTGTTTGCCCTTGTTAACCTGTCTTTTTTCAGTCTAATTTATATAGCCTCAGCCAATTGCGATAGAAAAATTATAGGCAATCAAAAAAATGGCCGTGGTAGAGGGAATTAAGGTGGAGACCATAACAAAGCCAGAGGAAATAACATTAATAGCTAGCTAATAGATCCAAGCTGCAGAGTCCATCAAAAATATCAGCTCAGGTGTAGGGGGGAAGGGCCAATCAGTTTGTAGTTAACAATTTCAAACTGCAGTGAACATGCGCAGTCTGAAGAGGGAACGTAATAGCCCCTTGTCAATCACAGGTGTCAATCAAGTGGTCCCACACCTGGAGAGGAACAGCACATCCCAGGTAAGACCCCCCCAACAGGCTCCTGTGAGCCACATCTTTTTGAGCCTTGCCTTTGCTCGGCTGCTCCAAACACTTTGGATATACTTTCTCTTCTAATAATGGCCTTCATCCATTGCTTCCGGCCTGGGTCCACTTTTTTTGAAGTGTACGTTTTCTTCTAATAAGCTGCTTTTTCACTACTTCACTACTTTACCTTGGTATCTCGTTCAATTCTTTGCTCCAGGTGTCAAGAACCTGGACATCACACTGAAAAGGACCCACTCTCCTGTAACATAATAAACCAAAGATAGGTAGAGGGAAAAATAAATTTTTTCCTCCCCTGCATTGCTCAGCAAATACTTTGGAATGGATGAGTCATTATTCCCACTTTTCAGATGAGGAAAGTGGCATAAGAGAAGTTGAATAACTTGTCAAATGTGACAGTTCATATGTAATGGAGCCAGGATTTGTACCCAGGTCTGTCTAATCTTAAGCCTATGCCCTTAGCTCCCATTACCTTTTTCATTTAAAAGAAAAACAGTAATAATAATCAGTTGCCACCTTCTTAATAGACAATATTTCCCCAGAGTATAAATATGGTTTTCCTCAGCTAGCAAAATAATCCATTCAAAATGGTTTCTTGGAACATATTGTGGAATTGTAGAAGCTCATCCTTGCTGTCGTCTCACTGCATTTTGTGCTTCTCTATCTTTCCTCTGGGGACCATCTCTGACACTTCTTTCTGAGGCATATTCTGGGTCAGGGAAGTCTTTCTAGTGCCCCTCAACTGCTTCTGTTATAAGGCTGGCCTTGTCTCCAACGCACATCAGCTTCTCAAGGGGTTAGTCTTCCCCAGCCACAAAATGTAATAACTATTTTCCTTTTCCTTTCTTCCCACATCAGTTTCTCTCTGGTCTGCATAAGTGGTTCTTCCCAGCCTGAATATCAAAGTTACAATGTATTTTAGAGAAAACTCTGCCTCTCTGAAAACATCTTGTCCTTGTGGCAGGCCTCTGACTGCTATATTCAGATTCTGCTATAGTTATCACTGTTTGAAGTCTCACAGCTGACTCCACTGACTCAAGCAACACATTAAAGCCAAAATTCTGGCCTACAAAACATTTCCTCAATAAGCCTGACAAGAAACAAAGACAATCACTTTGAGGCCTTTGACCCAGGCTGCACGAGCCCCTGGAAGTTGATTGTCTGATGATTTCCTGTACTTGAGGAACAAATGCTTCCTTTTCCAACAATAGACACACTCAAGCTTCAGTCAATGCAATGAAATTAGGGACTTGAAGGGCAGCCAGTACTGACTGGTAATTTAGGCTATGAGGGTTACAAAACCACAAAGGGAACTACAAGCCCTCCCAGGGTGAGGATTCTTGATTATAGTTGTGAATATTTCTGGAGGGGCTATGGCCCTCCTCTGAACAACTCCTTGATTTTTTATTGCACCCTATGGATTTCAGAGCCTCTTTCTTACAAAGGAGAAACAGGTGGGTGAGGATAGTATGCAAGTAGATCAAACTCCTAAGCACAAAACGGAAGAGCCTTCATGAATTGAATTTTGACTCACCAACAGTTTTTCCTTCTGCCTCATCTTGACAAAGCTGCTCTCCTTGACCGAATTTTAGTTATGCTCCTCTAAGTCTTCTTCTCAACTAGTCCTTGACCTTGGGCTTCAGTGTCTGTCTTTGTCGGCCTGCATTGCCCAATTTTAGCAAGAATCCTGTTAAGTCAGTTTAGAGAGAATCCCCCACCCTTGATGTCTGATCAAATTCCTCTTCTGTCACCATCTCCCAGGTGATACCTGATCACCCTGGCCTACATTCAGCAAGAAGCCTATTAGATCAGTGGAGCAAAAATGATCCTACCCCCTTAGTAATTTTCCAATCACTGACTGACAACACCACCTATCTCCAACCCCACTCCATTCTGCACCTTGCCTACACATCCCCGCTTTTCCTTACAGTCCAAATTGAGCCCAGCTCTATACTGAGGTCTTTTCCCCCCTATCACAATAGTTCCTAAATAAAATCTGTTTTACCACTTTAACTACTGTCCAGCACTGGTTTTCCTTTGACATTCCCCTGTAGTGATCCACCTGTGTTGTAGTCACACTGAATTATTCTCCACTTCTCAGAACATATCTTGCTTTTCCACACCTCCCTGCCTCTACAGCTGCCTAAGGATGTCCTTATTTTACTTCTTTGCCTGGTTGACTCCTAGTCATTCTTCAAAGCCAAGCATTATTAGCCAACTCCCCTTCTCTCCATTCCTAAAATCACTGTCACAGCTCAGACCCTCAAAATTTCTTGGCTGAATGACTTCCAACAACCTACATTCTTCAAGTCTCTAGGGTTGAAACATTTCAAATCCATCTTCCACCCACTAGCCAGAGTAATTCATTTAAAACACCAATTTGATCATCTTATCCCTAACTTGAGTTCTTAAAGTCTTTCCCTCAACCACAAGATAGAATATAAACTCATTAACATAGAATATGAAAGTGGTTATTGAGCTTCTTCCTGCGTATGTCTCTGCCATTTCATCTTTCACCCCTTCTTTCCTGTTAGTTTTCCCTCTAGTGAGACCAAATTGCATGAGACTCCCTCTAATACACATTCTCTGCCCTTCTTCACTACCAAATGATTTTTCTTTTATATCTGTGCTTATGTTGTCCTTGAGAAATCTTCCCTAACTGCCTCTCTTCAAATATATGAAAATATTATATATAACATATACATTTAGGATAATGTATATTCCTTACTGTACATACAGAGTGTGCCAAAAAATGTATATACATTTTAAGAAGGGAAAAAACTGTATTAAAATTATGCTGATGGTAACCACTTTGAGTACCTCTTGTTATTGCAGAATTCAAACGTGACTTTATTCATCTTTTGTTATAGGTATATATTGAATACAGTTTTTTCCTTTCTTAAAATGTGTATAGATTTTTTTGGCACCCTCTGTATCATAGGAATGCTTTGTATATACATACGTACATAATACCCTGTATATACATCATCATTTCTGCATTGACTGTGTTATTTTATGTTTATTAACTTTTATCTGTGCCCAATGAGACGATCATATTCTAAGGTCATGAACCCAGGTCTCCTTAGTTCCTAACCTACTATATGGCACATTGTAATCTCAAAAAAAGAAAAAGAAAAAAGTGTATTAAATGAAGAAGTAAAAGGAATACTAGAAATTCCCTTATTTTTTAAACATAAGCTCAAGATTTTATTGTCTTCATAATAAAACAAAATATGAAGTTTAGAACTGGAACACCAGGCCCTTTCTTTTCTAATCCCCTCCCAGTTCAAATGCTGGCATCTCTAATAGCCAGAATTCTCTTAGATCAACAGCGAGGCTCAACACATTCAAGCCTCAGCACAATCTTTGTAGTTTTAGCCTTTTGGCAGAAAATTGGCTTAGTCTGCCCACTATAGCCACTCTACTTCCTGTCATAATGCCACTGTCCCTGTGCATACAGAGAATCCTTGCCCTTTTCATATTGTATCACTTTGTGGGGATGGTGCTTGCCACATTTCTTACAGATAGTCCCGCAGGTTTTAGGAACTTCATATTTGTGAGAGTGCTCTCAGCATGGAAAGGAAGAGCTACATAGATGTTCCCTTATTTTAAAAATATTTTTCTCCACATAAATATTTCAATAACTGGGGGGTTACTTGGGTTATTAAGCTTCTTTTTTTCATTGTCAACTCTCAAAGAGAAAAACCATCTGTCATCCACACTTCAGTGTGAATTACTTCAAGCTGCTGAATACCTGGCTTAGATCGCAGGAGTTGAGAGGTTAACTGGAATACAGTAGTATATTTTTGTTATTCTTATTGGCTGCCCAGCACCTTTGAATATTCTTCTTATATTTGATGATTTCTCTACCCTATTAAATAGAAGTCAAACTTCACTTTCTCAGTCTCTCTTGCGGTTAGGCTCCTCTAATCAAATACAGTTGCACCAGATTTTGAAATGGAGGCTAGAGAAGTAAAGAAGCAGGCAAGATCCAGTTTAGCAAGAGCAAAGCAGGTACATTTGGATTCCTGGGGAACAGTAGCAGAGGTTCTACTTGGAGAGTCCATGCCCCAGATTAGAATCAGTCGTAGAAGCTGTGATGGTTCTGCCATGTCATTTGGGCATTGGTCCTCCAAGCCTGGTTCTCTCACCTTCCAGAAGATTCCGTGTTCTTAATGTCCTTTAATAAATTTCTTTTCTGCTTAAACTAACTAGAATATATTCCTACATGGCCTATCTAATATCATTGACTAATAGAAGTAGGAAGAAAGAAGGGAGTATTTATCATGGTGCTTTGGTGAGGACAAACCAGAGGAAGGATGGAAGACCTTAGACAGGGGAACAGCAGTATAAAGAACATGAATCCTTGGAGGAGCAGGGGTGAAGAAGCAAATATGAAGGAAAATGAGAATCACCAAAGTTTGCCTACTTGGTGAATTTTGCCTATGGTCCTGGTAGGAGCCATCATGGACCTAAATATAATTCTTTATCTATCTCTTGTGAACAAGGTGTATGCTGAGAATACTGATATAACTATTGGTTTAGAAAGCTGCAACTTTAATCTTCTGCAATCTGCTCAAAATTCCTGGTCCAGAAAACCCCTGACTCTTTTAATGCAGATCAGTCTCTCTAAATAGGTACAACTCTTTCATCTGTAGCTCCTGCCCCTCTTTCCATGAAGAAGAAGAGAAGGGTAGCAGGGAAGAAAAGCAGCAGCAGAAGCACAGTACAAAGAAAGGAAAGAAGGAGAAGGGGAAAACAGTGTGTGGAGAATAGACAATGCTGGGGAGAGTGAGATGCGCAAATGTCCATTTGGAAAAGGAGCATCATACTTTTTCTTCTAACTACCTCTTCTCTTTTTAGCTTTCTTCTCCTTCTAAGATATCCATTCAGTGCTAAGGATTTTCCCATTTGAAAAATCTTCCAGAACACACTTTGTTGCAAATATTAGCGCTCTTCTATAAACGCTAACTTGATATAGACCATCTAAATAAATGTGGGATTTTCCTTTTTAGAAAGTACATTCATTTATCCAACAAATATTTATTGAGACCCTTTATGTGCCATGCATTAAGCTTGGGAGCAGTGCTGAATAAGATAGATAAAGGCCCTTGGGAGCTTTCATTAGTATTGAGCTCATCTATATTATCATGTTTCATAATCTATTAAAATAAATGTCCTCTCTTGAAATCATAGCAGTGGTAAAATGGCAGATTAAAGTGTCTATCTCAAGGTTACATACAAGTGGGTGCTTAGTACAATTGCTTTGTAATGATAAAGTAATGATACTATTAAAACTCTGAGTATAGGCAGAGCAATTTTTGAACTTTATAAGGCAATGGAAAAATAAATTTTTATCAAGAATATTATAAAGAGCTATAAATCAATCAATTGGGACCTTCTAGATAGACAAATAGGTGTATTTAACCTGTGCGTATGCTATTAGTGTTATTGAAGATACTTCTTACCTGTTCCTGATGTTTCTTCCATTTGACAGGAGCCCATTAGTATATATATCAGTATAGTGCTTCTGATCTCCTGCCAACTCTGCCCTCATTCCACCCTGGGGGTGACGTTTGTAAAAAGAAACTGTGCATGAACAGCACAGCTTCTTCCTCTTGGGATAGAGCTGAAGAAATTGAAGAGAGAGTGTGTGTTTACCTCCCTGCTTTTCTAGGAACAGGCACGCTCATGCTGGGGGCAAAGGAGGGTTCTGCCCAGTTCTGGCACTGCCTGCAACTGGGTTGGTGCGTCTGAACAATCCTGGATTCAGTATTAGGAAGCCCACTTGATCAGACATCAGCTCTCAACCTAATTTTTATACGTAATAAAAGTGATTTATTTTGACTCCCTCTGTCTTACTCGTATGTCTTATTTTCCCATAGATTTAGAAATCAGATGAGGAAAAAGGGCTAATTATTGGCCTTTCAAATTAAGTAACAATTGTCCCAACAATTAAGTAAAGAAAAATGTAAGACAATGGAAAGAGCCCAAGCTCTGACATCAGCCCTGAATTTTGAATCCTGGCTGTGAGGTCTTAGTTAAGACACCTACTCACGGAGAAATCTCATTTCTTCTTTGATACCCGGAGAATACTATGTCTAGTACTATTGCAAAGATGACAGATAACATATGTAAAGTACTAAGTACAATGACTGGCATTTAATAAACAGTAACTGGTTGTGGTGGTGGTGATGATGGTAGTGGTGATTTGGGGTACCCAACACTGGGATAGTTACAAAAGTATTTCTGCTTTCCTGAAAACTTATCTCTTTAAGGATAACATTAAACTTTTTATGTTTAATTTTTTTATGAATTATCTAAAAAATTCATTTCTCATATACAACATTGCATGCTTTAAAATCATTTGGTCACTCAATAATTTCTTTGGAATTCAGGAGAGATAATGAGGACAATTGGAGTGAATGTGGTTATTTCCAGTTTAGTAATCAGTTTTGATTATCGTAGAGAAAAACTTTGCTAGTAATAAGGTCTTCCTTTAAGTCAGGCATGATGAGAGGAGTGCTGGGAAAGAACAAATCAGGCATGTTACTTCTGTAGACTATTTGTGTCCCCTCATTTTTAAAGTTAATGTTCCATGTATGGAATTGTCTGTGAGTCAACATAAGATATTTGCTTTTTTTCCCCTCATAGGCATCTTTCTGAACATAGTTTTATCATCCTTGCCTATCTCTGCTGATTTCAATTCATCACTGGCAAAGGTGTGGAGTGTTTTGTGGTTGGATAAGAGATTTATGAAAATAATCCAGATATGTTTCTATTATTTTTCTGATGCATGCTTTCCAAGGTTCATTAGGTTTAGAGATTTTCATGTTTAGCTCAAATAAATAAAAAAACTCCTATATCAATTTGTGACCTATAACTCTACTGAAAAATAACATAAATTGATTTAATTTAGATTATGCTATTTGTTATGAGGATACTCTTTTCATATTTTCTTAGCTGTGCTGCAAGCTTATATTTAGAATATTTTCTCTGCAAACCGATTGTTTAGGTATAAAGCAGGTAAGAATTTTCCTTTTGTCTGTTAGTGCTTTCATAATTTATATCATTCTTAAACAAAATCTACCCATCAGCAACAGCACAAATAAAACTAGAATTTTAAAAAATGAAATAAATTTTTTGTGCTCACAAGTGGAAACCATGTGTTTTTGCAAAGCACTAATGAGCAGTTTCTAGATTATGGTTTAGCATTCTATTATGGAGGGGTCATAGAAGGAGCCAGGCTATGCAGACAGGGCGTTCTTTTGGACGAGAGCACTCAGCCAAAATGGAAGTCAGGAGAATACATCAAATGCATCAAATAAATGACTGCAAACATATATCTGGTCAATTCAGATGACCAGGGATACTTTAGTCATTGAATTCAGTTTGATTTTTGACACTAGCATAATAAAATCAAGTGATTTTTTTCTCCCTACTCTTGAGCAATTTGCCTAAGCAAAATGTTCTCTTATTGGCTCCCAGGTTTTCAGACTGCTTTGTCTCTAGCATTTTCTCTAGTTTCTCCTTATGAGGAATGACATATTTACTGAACTTATTTAGCTGAACATATTAATTAGAACTCTTCTTGTGGCAAGCATCAAAAACTTAACTCAAAATGGCTTAAGCAAAAATGAAACTTTACTGGCTTACGTTAGTCAGACATAGACAACTTTAGGCATGGCTGGAGGCAAGTACTCAAACCAATTCTGTTCAATATAAATGCAAAAAAAACCACAAATATGAACCACATATGTAATTTAAAATACTCTATTAGCCACACACACACAAAAAAAAAAGGTGAAATTATTTTTTCTAATGTATTGTATTTAGCCCAATATATCCAAAATACCATTCCAACATGTAATTAACAGAAAATATTAGTGAGAAATTTTACATTCTTTTTTTTTTTTTAACTTTTATTTATTTTAAGTGTGTTTTTCCAGGACCTATCACCTCCAAGTCAAGTAGTTGTTTCAATCTAGTTGTGGAAGGCACAGCTCACAGTGGCCCATGTGGGGATGGAACAGGCAACCATGGTGTTAACGAGCATTGTGCTCTAACCAACTGAGCTAACCGGCCACCCCAGAAATTTTACATTCTTTTATTCACATTAAATCTTTTGAATCAGCATGAATTCATACTTATAGCACATCTCAATTTAGACTAGCCACATTTTAAGTGCTGACTAGTCGTGTGTGGTTAGTGACTACCATATTGGACAGCGCAGGTTAAAACAATGCATTAGGAAGGTATGTCTTGCTATTGCTCCACTCTGCTTTCCTTTCTGTTGGCCTTAGCATGCAGCTTAGTCTGACTAACTTCCTAGTTATTCTCAGTTTTCAGTTTTACATATTCTGTCTATGGTGATCTTTTCTCCTACTCAGCCTTATTTACTAGCGACATAACAGCATGTAGTAGTGTTCGAACGGGTGTTCTTTGTCATAAAGGTTCTAAGGGAAAGGATATACCAGTACAAATTCATTATTATTAAGGGAAAAACTCAGGTACTAATCCACACAGAAGATACAATTTTATCAACTCCCCACTCAGACTCCTATCCACGATCTTTCTTTCAGATGTAGAAAGGACGCCAAAAGTTGGTTGTGTCATCTGCACAATAAAAGAGCATCATTTATGGAACAGTAGAACTATGTCTACATGGAGAGGGAGAACGTTATTTTTTACATTTGTTCTATCTCAAGAGAATTTGGGAAATTTTTTTCTTTAAAGATTTGAAATACAACACATGGAACAGTGAACTCCAAAAGGGAAAAACACTGTAATGAGAGTTGGGGAGGCTGGAATCAGAGCAGTAACAGATGCTAACATCTGTGTTAGGTGCTGTACTAAGCACTTTATATACATTATCTATTTAGTCCTCGTATCACTCTATGATGTTTTTACCTCTTGTGTGATTATAATTCCAATTTTATAGATAAAGCTACTGAACTTTAGTGAAATTAAAAAAAAACATTTCCAATGTGATAACACAAGAATGTCTCAGTGTTGACCCCAAGTTCTTAATTATTATGCTATAAAATCCTCTAGTTAATGTGATGTCTTTTAAAATATGTAAGGGGACTCAGAGTACAGCTATGTCTAACTACAGAAAGAACAAGGATTCAGCAGAGAAAAGCTTTTAAAATGGCTGGAATCTACTCAGCCAAACTTGATATGTAGTAGTTGATTTTATTATATATGAATTTGAATGATAGCCAGATACACTGACTTGATGTACCAATACAAGAGGGTTGCAAATAGAGTTTAGATTTCCCCGGTGCTGTTAATACACTAGGCATTATTCATTGTGATAAAGAAAAATGAGAAATAATGAGAGGGGAGGAGGTTGGAGGGATATGGAATAGGAGGTGGATAACAAATAGTTATTTAATAGATTCCAAATAATACTACTAATAATTATAACAACAATAGCAAAAATAGCTAACATTGTTGAGCACTTGCTAAGTGTCAAGTCCCTGAATTATTTAATTTTATCCTCCCAACAGTCTATAAAGTAGGTGCCATATTGCTCTCATTTATGTTCCCTGACTTTAGGAAATAATGGATAAACCATCTTATTAGAAATCTCCAGCTTGCTCATCAATTTCCTTGGAAATTTCTACCATAGTGCCCCTGAATAATTTTTATTGTTCCTTCTTCTTTGGAAGCTCTCCTTCTTTGGCTTCTATGACATCACTTCTCCTCTTTCTCCTCCTAATCCCACTGCCCTTTCTTCCTACCATTTTCCTTGCTATTCCTTCTCCACTTCTCTTTTTAAAAATTTGGTTTCTGCCCTCAGCCTTTTCTTCTTTCTCTCAGTTGACAAATTTTCTCTACTCTCACACCTCAAATAACATCTACTTTCATACCTTGAATGTCCATGTAGATTCTGGTAATTCTAAAGTTGGCCCACTGGGTGGACATTTCTACTTGAATACCTTACAGACAACTTTGAACTCTGTGCAAAACTGAATTCTTTACTTCTTCTCTAAATCTCTTCTTCTTCGTATATGCACTTACTCAGTCAATGTTATTCACCATCATCCACCCAGTTTCCCAAGCCAGAAAGCTAGGTATCATCTCGAGCACCATCCTGTCCCTCGTTTCCCATAGCCAATTAATAGAAGAGCCAACTCTACCTTCTAATTACCTCTCAAACTGGACCACCTCTCTTCATTTTCACCACCACTACCTTAGTTCAGGTCCTTTTCTTTTCTTACTTAGTATGATAGAAACCGTTAGTTGTCCTCCAGAAAATTCATTATCCTTTTGTTGATGGTCATAAACTCCTGTTTTTTAACTGGGCATATGGCCTCAAAGGATAAAAACTACATTTCTCAGCTATCCTTGTAGCAAGGCAATAGTCATGTGTCTCAGTTTGGCTAATGATATATGCACAGAAGTGATGTGGACCTTCCAAAGTGATGTGGACCTTCCGCATCATAAACTTAAAGGGAAATATATCCCTTATGACCTGGAACTGCTCTACAAGCCTTGAATTGCTTATGCCCAGGCTCAGTGTGGAATAAAATTTTATCTTGTGCCTGTTATGTGAGTTTCTGTTAGAGTAACCAGGTCTATAGACTAATACCCTTGGATTGATACAACAGCCATTTGATTGGTCTTCTTGCCCCCACCTTTAACTTCTCTTCAATCTGTTTTCTTCACTAAAGTCAGAGTAATCATTGATCAGACTGTTCCCTGTCATCCTCTCCTTTCCCATGCCATTTCTTTCAGTGTGTGCTTTATACGCCATAGCCTGCACACCAACCCTTTATTAAGGTGGCCTCTGCTTTATCTCTCCAGTCTCACTTCTTATCATTCCCTACCTTGTATGCCAAGCTCAAATAACATAGAACACAGAATAAGCAAAGCTCTCGTACCTCAGTGCATCTGTACATGCTATTTGCTCTACCTAGGTGCCCAGTCCCACCCTTATTAGTACCTCTGCCTGGCTGGTTTCTCCTTGTCCTTTAGGAAGCAGATCACCTCCTATTGGAAGTTTTTCTTGCCCACCCAAGAATTGGTTATAGTTCCCTCTGAAGTATTCTGTGCATACTTTTATCAAAGAATTGTTTGTTTACTTCCCTCCCTCCTTCTTCCCTATCAACTTCCTGGAGAGCAAGGATTATTTTCTCATTAAGTGTATCCCATACCTTAGCATAGACCCTGCCATGCATGAACATTCAAAAGATATTCATTCAGTGAGTGAAGAAGTCAGTGAATGAATGGATACCACGGAATCATGAAAAAAGCATTTGAATGGACTACAGAGATCTGCATTGTGTACCTGGCTCTGCCAGATCCTGGATGGTTTTAATTGAAATCATTTCGCTCCACTTCAATTGAGCTGGATAAGTTCTCAGTTTCCTTCCAGGTCTATGATTTACAAATACATTATACAGGGATAAGTAAAGGTACGCAAACTTATAAAGCTGACAACTGTAAGGGGCTGGCTGAGTAATTCTTGTACTAAAAAATGTACTTTGAAAAAAACATGTCAAATAAAAGTGAACTTTTACAGCAATATTTAAGTTCTTCCTACTTAGAGTTTTTAAACAATTTTTTTTGTAGAATCAATTATTTCACAAAATATGTAATAAATACCTATTGTTATCTCTGTTTGAGAAGTAGAGAATGTGAAATTCAGTGATATTAGGTGAAAAGCTTTCCTGGACCCAATTCCTCAGTGTGTGTGTGTGTGTTTAGGCTTCTCAACACCAACAAGGAATTCTCAGGTACCAGCACGGTGTCCAAGAATCCAACTCAGTTCTGACACTGTCTACCTGGAGATAAAAATAGATTCCCCAGGCAAAGGGCTCAGTCCCACAAGACCACCTTCTACTGCAGACACCACTTAAAAGCTGACGTTGTTACCTGTCCTTTTGACTGACTAGCTATAAATCAGAGGTTCCAACAACCCCCTTTTGGGTTTGATTCATTTTCTGTAATGGCTTACAGAACTCAGGAAAACCCATTTACTCACTAGATTCCCGATTTATTACAAAGCATGCAAATCAACAGCCAGATGAAAAGATGTATAGGGCTAGGTCCCCAACAAAGGAGCTTCTGGCTTTGTGGAGCTTAGGGCCCGGCATGGTGGCAAGTGAAAGTGGTCTATTTTTCCAATGTGGACGCTCTCTGAACCCACTCCTTTTGGGTTTTTATGGAGAATTCATGACATTGGCATGATTGACTCATTGGCCACTGGTGATTGATTCAACCTCTATTCCCTTTCTCCTCCCTATAAGTCAATGGGTGGGACAGGAAGTTCCAATCCTCTATTCATGGTTGGTTCCTCCAAAAACAAGCCCCAATGCTTAGGTGCTTTGCAAAAGTCACCTTCATTAACATAAACGCAGTTGTAATAGAAAGGTCTTGTCAAGAATAACAAGACACCTATTTCACCTTTATGGCTCTGAAACATTTTCAGGAGCTGAGGATAATGGGCCAAATATTATATCAAAAGATGCTCCCATTGTTTTTATCACTCAGGAAATTGCAAGGGTTTGAGGAGTTATGAGCCAGGAACTGTAGATAAAGACTGAGAAATACATTTTGGTCATCTGCATAAATAAATAAATACATATCTATATTTCATATATATTTATTTCATATATATATTTATTTCTTATAAATAACAACATTGCATTAGGTAATTTATTACAGCCAGCAGTAGAGACAAAAGCCGAGTCAGAATCTGATTCAAAATTGTCTTACTAGTGTCAGGAAGAGGGAGAATTCCTGCCACTACCCTTCTTTAGTTCTTACAACTGAACTAACAATAAAATTGACACAAGACCAGATTAACAGGAGAAAAAACAATTTAATATGTACTCACAGGAGAATCATAAATGATGTTCAGAGAAATGATGAATCAGACAGTGTTTTACTTTTTAAACAGAGAAATATTAAATTTTGGTGAATTGATAGGACAGAAAAAAAATGTGCTCATTCGAAAGGAATCTAAGCAAGGTTTGGGTATTCATTAGTGAAGAATCTACACAAAGTTTGGGCTTGGGAAATAAATTAATAAAGCGGCAATAAGTTTTGTTTATACAGACTCTTTAGCCACGTGATAAGGCTGTCTCAACGATCCTGGAGCAGGGAAGGCACCTTTTACAGGACAGATTTATTTCCTGTATTCAAAGAGACAAGGGAGGGCCAAGGTATGCTCTGGCACTGGCTGCTTGTCAGGTAACTATTTCAAAGTAATCAGTATACCATTATGGGATATTTTGGGTACCTGTCTTTGGCCCCAACAATAGAATATCCCATCTATTGTAGAACAATTGTGTGATATTACAGAGCTAAAACAATAAAGAAAGCAGTGAACTTTAAAACAAATTGCAGATATGTTAAACAGCAAATATCAAAGCTAAAGGGTAGGATGACGTTCTATTTTAGAATCACGTAATTATGGAGTTTGGCAGCATTCTTAAGGGGTAATCTGCTTTCTCCCTACCTTTAAGCAAGGCTACATCTAGTAGTCCCCAAACAGAGCAAGTTATGCAGTTCTCTATTATATTTAGAAAAATAATATTCTACAACTCTTTTTCACACTTGCGCCAATACCATATGATACTGATAACAGAGAATTTTTATTTACCTTAACAATCATCTAGTTTCATCACCTTTATTTTATAGCCGAGAAAAAAGGGGCACCAAAATGTTATGATTTGCTCAAAGTTGTATAGTAATAATGTGGCAAAGTCAGAACTAAAATCTCAGTCTTTCTGATTTCCAGTCCCCTGCTCCAACTGTGTCAAGAGGGATTGTGACCTTCAGGACTGTCGTGGAGGGGACCCTGCTCGCTGCGCCATTTGTGGTGCAGGGTCTCAGCTCCCACTCCCCGCCCAAGAATGCAGGACACGGTAAGGCCAAAAAGGAATACCCATGAAGCCGTAAGTAGGGGAGTCATACCACTATATTCTCACTGGCGGCATCCGCCTCTCTGCAATCCGTTCTTGCTAGCCCCCATTCCATTCCTGCTAGTGTAGCCACAGCCGTTATATTAGTGGCCAATGGCCTATGGGTTACAGCTGACGGCCAACTAGCCACAGCTGCTGGCCATCTGATCACAGTTGATGGCCATTTACTACCCGAGCCAGCACCTTTCTATGTGAGGCCGAGAGCCTGGAAACTGTTTTTTGGGGGATTTGTGCCCACAAGGACCTTTCCCATTTCACTCTCAATGTCTCTTGGTAAGTTTTCAACATTGTTCCTGGCTCCCTATCCAAGGCCTCATCTTTTAGTTCATAGGCTGAACCTGTTCTAGCAATGATCCCATACAGCCAAGATTCCCATCCTTTCCTAGTTGAGGTAGGCAGAATTTTTTTTTCTTTTTTTTTTTTTTAGATTTTATTGGGGAAGGGGAACAGGACTTTATTGGGGAACAGTGTGTACTTCAAGGTCTTTTTCCAAGTAAAGTTGTTGTCCTTTCAATCTTAGTTGTGGAGGGCGCAGCTCAGCTCCAGGTAGGCAGAATTTTAAGGCCTCCAAAATTCCTGCCCCTGGTGTTTTGTGTAAGTCCTCCCTAACTGTGTGGGTGGGACATGTGCCTAAGATGAAATAGTTGCTCCCTTGATAGGTTTCATTATGTGAAAAATATATGATAGTGGTCTCTTTTGGTTATATAGTGATAGGAAACAAATATATCAGCATTACCTGGTTATATTTAGTGAGAAAATGGAATGCTCTCTGAATGTAGCTCCCTCGATTTCCCTTATTTTCACCTCTAAAATGCTGTATTGTTTTTCATCTTTTTCTTTCCTCCCAAGGTAGGAGATGGAAAGTACCTCTTTCCCTCAAGGTTATCAAAAGTGTCTGTCTCATATTTTCAATTTTGCCATCTCCAATTAGTCCTTCCACACAACCTACAAACATGTGGGTTCTCCTACCTGACAGAACCTTTTCATGACTCAACTTTTTTGAACTTTGGTGCTTCTTCCTTTCTCTGTATCAGATATGTTTGTTCCAGATCTACCCTACTGTTCCTAAAAAACACTAAGGTCAGCTGGGCCTAGATTCAGAATCAATAATCCCCAGTAGGTTTCAGATCCTAGCCCACGGAAATCAAATAAGAACATCACAATAGGACACCACTGACATTCGTTCCAAGTGGGCCCTTGACCCAGCATTTTCTCTACTTGCTTTATTTTTACTTAACCCTTGGCTGCTTAGATCATTTAGTCTGGCTACACGATAGGGTAATTTTCTGAGATTTCAATTCTCTTTCTTCTCTAATCAGCAGGTTGTCATCTCCCTTCTGACATACTAATTTAGGCTTTTTTCTTTCCATTTTTTCAACCTAGAAAGAATGATATCATGAACCCCAGCATTCTTATCACCCAGCTTCAACAATTATCAGCATAAACCCAATGTTAAATTATTATTTTGTGGGTGTGACTAAAACACATAACATTAAATTTACCTTCTTAACCATTTTAAAGTGTAAAGTTCAGTAGTGTTAAATGTATTCACATTATTGTGCAACAAATCTCTGGAACGTTTTCATTGTTTGATATTGAAACTATACCAAACATTAGTCATGTTGGGTTATTTTTAAAACAAATGTCAGACCTTGTATCATTTAATTCATGAATAGTTCAGTATGTATCTTCAGGGAATAAAGGCCTAGTTCTCTCTTTTGATATAACCACAAAACCCTTATCACACTCTATCAAGGTTTCAACAGGATGACACAGTTAAGATAAGATAACTTTAGGAGGGTTTATTTCAAAGTTTGTTGGTATAGGGAAACCACAAGGTGGTACAGTAACCTAGGGTTAGTGGCTAAGTTGGTAGTACTACTTCCAGGCCCATATGGATAAGGGGAAGGAGTGGTTAGCAGAACATGGAAGGAGACAGAGTCTAGAGAGTTGGTTGGCTGCTTTGACAGAAGCAATGTCCTTCGGTCCAGAGACACAACAAGCAAGAAGTGAGCTTGTAGGGAGGGAGGCAGGGGAATAATACGCTGACATTACTTTCCTTAGTCCCTCAGTTCTCTTGCCAGTATTTCTCACTGGCCAAGACCATCTAATAGCTACAAGGCATGGGAGACATGCTGATACAGTTCATATAGCTAAACCTTCTGGAGCAGAAAGCAGGGTGGAGAGTGTATTTGGAGGAACAAATGGAAGATATCCAGAAAATAATAATTCTTAGTATTACTTAATACCCAGTCAGTGATCAGAATTTGCTGTCTCACAAATGCCTTTTATTTTATAGTTGGTTTGTTTTCTTTGGACCCTTCAAAACTCCATACACTGTATTTAGGTTGGTACATGTGATGGTTAATTTTATGTGCCGATTTGACTGGGCCACAGGGAGACCAAATATTTGATCAAACATTATTTTGGGTGTTTCTGTAAGGGTGACTTTGGATGAGTTTAATATTGAAACTGAAAGACTGAGTAAAGCAGATTACCCTCCCTAATGCGGGTAGGCCTCATCCAATCAGTGGAAGGTTTGAATAGAACAAAAAGGCTGACCTTCCCCTGAATAAGAGAGAATTCTCCCCGTACAATGACCTTCGGGATGGGACATCATCCCGATTTCTACCTTCAGATAACTCAAAATGAAATATAAGCTCTTCCTGGATCTTGAGCCAGCTGGCACTGGGACTGGAACTACATTCTCAGCTCTCCTGGTTCTCATGCCTTCTGACTTGGACTGGAACTGCATCATCCGCTCTCCTGAGTCTCCAGCTCGCCAACTACAGATCTTGGGACTTAGCCTCCATATTTTCTTGAGCCAATTCCTTATGATAAATCTCTCTATCCTATTGGTTCTGTTTCTCTGAAGAACACTGACTAGTATAGTATGTCTCAAGTCTGTTTTATTCTTTTTTAATGATTGCTTTATTGAGTATATTTGTATACTCATATAAGTATGAGTACCAAATAATAAGTATATTTGGTCTTTGTCTCTGATTCCTAACACAGATCTTCTAAAGGCATTAGAATTTCCTGAGTGGTAGAGGTGATAGGTATATCTTATGTTATGTGTAACAACCACCTCCCAACCCTGTCTGAATTTATGTAAATGAGGTGACTCTTGGTAGGCCCTTAGATAGCTTCAGGATGTTGGCTGGTTGCCAGAGGAACCAACCATGTGATTAGAGTGTTGGAATTTGCAGCCCCACCCACAGACCTCTATAGAGGAGGGGCTGGAGATTGAGTTCAATTGCCAATGACCAATGATTTAGTCAATTGTGCTTACAAAATGGAACTTCCACGAAACCCCCTAGATGGTAGGGTTTGGAGAGCTTCTGAGTTGGTGGACACACTCATGTGCTAGAAGACTGGTGCACCCCAAATCCACAGGGACAGAAACTCCTATGCTAGGACTCTTCTTCACCTCACCCTAAGTACCTCTTCATCTGGCTGTTCATTCCCATCCTTTATAATGAACTAGTGATAGTAAGTAAAGTATGTTCCTGAGTTCTATGAACCATTCTAACAAATTATGGAATCAGAGAAGGGGATTGTGGAAACCCACTGAATTTATAGCTGGTTGGTCAGAAGTAGAGGTGGCAACCTGTGACTTTCAACTGGCATCTGAGGTGGGGACAGTTTTGTGGGATTGAACCCTTAACTTGTGGGGTCTATGCTAACGCCAAGTAGTGTAGAATTGAATTGGAAGTCACCCAGTTGGTGTCCAGAGTTGGAGCATTGGTAGGTGTGGGGAAAAAAACTCCACACATTTGGTGTCAGAAGTGTCGTATAAAAACTGTTCAAGATATGATTCATATACCATATAACTTACCCATTTAGAGTGTACAATTTATAGTTTTTAGTATTTCCAGAGTTTTACAACCATCACAGTTAATTTTCATCACTGACAATTAGCAAATGACATTAGCAGTCATCTCCTATTCTCCTTTTCTCCCAGGCCCTGGAAACCATTAATTTACTTTCTGTCTCTATGGATATCTATTGTGGACATTTCATATAAATGGAATCACATGACTGCTGACCTTTTGTGTCTGGCTCCTTTCACTTAGCATGTTTTCAAGGTCTATCCATGTTGTAACACGTATCAGTACTTTATTTTTTTTTATTGTTGAATAATATTCCATTGTATGGATATACCATATTTTATCCACTCATCAGTTGATGAGCATTTAGGTTTTTCCACTTTTTGGCTATTATGAATAGTGTTGCTACAGACCTCCACGTATAAGCTTTGGGTAGACACATGTTTTCATTTCTCTTGGGTATGCTTGTAGGAATGGAATTGTTGGGTCATAGGGTAACTATGTTCAACCTTTTGATGGCCTGCCAGACTGTTTTCCATACTGGCTGTACCACTCAACATTCTCACCATCAGTATACAAGGATTCCAGTTTCTCTACCTCCTCATTACTTATTAAATATCTGTTCTTTTGATTCCAGTCATCCTACTGGGTATGAAGTGGTATCTCAATGTGGTTTTGACTTGCATTTCCCTGATAACTAATAATGTTGAACAACTTTTAATATGTGTGTTGGCCATTTACACATCTTCTTTACAGAAATGTCTACTCAAATGGCCCACTTAAAAACTGGATTATTTCTCTTTTTATTATTGATTTACAAAAGTTGTTTATATATTCTGGATACAAGTTTCTTATCAGATAAATGATTTGCAAAACTTTTTTCTATTGTTTATTTTTTCACTTTCTTGATAGTGGTGTCTTCTGAAGCACAAAAGTTTTTATTTTGATGATGTCCAACTTACCTTTTGTTGCTTGTGCTTTTATTCTATTTTTAACTTTTAAAACAATTCACGACCATTTATTTTGTTGAAAGAACCAGATCATTGTGTTCTTTAGAATTTCCAATATTCTCCTTTTTGCTATTTGCAATACTAGGGTGTTGCTTAACATGTTTCTTCATCTTTATATTTTCTATAAACTAATAATTAGCTTTATAGCCTTGATCAAATTTGGGTTCAAATTTCTAACAGGAATATTTCATAGGTGGTGCTGTATGTATCCTAAATAGCTCTACATCACGTGAAAAGGAACATAGGAACTAGTTGACTCTTTTATTTGTGAAGTTAAGATTGATCAGTGTGTTCCAATCTCATAAGTCTGAACAAACCATATAAAATTCCTTATCAGGCTCTTATGTAATGACTTATCTGCTATAATCTGTGGATCAGTGCTGTCCAATAGAGCTTTCTAAGATGATGGAAATTTTTTATCTGTACACTGTCCAAGTAGCCTCTAACCACATGTGGCTATTGAGTACTTGAAATATGCCTAATAGAACTCAAAAATGAATTTAAAACTGTATTTATTTAAATTTAAATGGTCACATGTGGCAAGTGGTTACTGAATTGGACAGTACAGGTCTGGGTTAATTATTTCACCAGACGCTGCCTCACCTCTGCATTTGTTAGCTAGAATTCTTCTAAAAGAACTTTCCCTCATCAAATATGACTACCTGGAAATACAGCTTATTCAGGAAACGCATATTATGTATGGGCTGCTTTTTAAGTGAGCACTGAGTTTGCATTACAGGCTATTTTAAGGGGGGTTGCCTGGCCTTTTGGGCTGTCCCGGCTCTGTAAAGCAGCAGAACCATGAGGGGTAAATAGACTCTATACTGGTACGATTGCAATTGTGGTTTCTGCATCGCTTTCATGGGGTCTGTAATAGATATTATTGGTGCCACATATTTCTTCCCCACAGCTTATCTGTGATTTTAGCTGCAGCTGTGGTGGCCAGTTATATACACGGATGGCTTCCCACCTTAAGTACTTACTATATCTCTCAGCTTTTTGTAGCATGGATTGTGGAGGTAACGTCCCAGGATCAGCCTTCAACCAAGGGGTTTAGAAGTCATTAGCTAAATACTTACCCTCAGGGGGACAATTCTGAGTTGCATATTTCAGAGGGTTGCACGTAGGATTGGGCCTCATTGCCCACAGTGGTAACACCTCCACGACACACCCTTTACTAACTTTCTCTCCTGTTCCACTCTCTCTATTCCCTCATTCCAGCTTTGTAGGATCACTCCCTAATAAACTACCTGCTTCTAAGTCCTTGTCTCAAGTACTGCTTTCTGAGAAACATAAATTAAGGCAAGATATCACAATATTTTAGTTCATGGCATTTATTCACTCAAAAACATTTACGGAGTGGTTATAATGAATCAGGGAGTGTATTAAATGCTGGAAATACAAAATGCTTGAAGAGATCAAGTCTAATGGGGTACATAGAATAATAGGCATTAGTTGAACAGCGTAGTAAGCAATATAATAAACATGGGTGCCATTAGTTGTAATGTGTGGGCAGGTTTAGGATCCCTGCATTGTCCCTTGCAAAAGTCACATTTGCTAGGTCAAGGCAGACAAAAGGATCCATAGGTTGGACTTTGGGCCCAAGTCCTAGATTTCAGTTTGGGATTGCGGTAAGCCCAAGTGGCATGTCCCAGTCCTCTCTTTCTCTGGACTACTTTTATTTGGCCTTCATAGAGCCTTCCAGTGGGGGGGGCCGCACGTCAATCTTATTGCATGAATCCAGTGGTGCTTCATAAAAACCCAAGCTTGAAAAAAGGAACCACTCCCTATCCCTGCCAAAATACCCAAAGAGAACACATTCTCCTGAAAAGCCAAAACTTTATTCCTCATGACACAAAAACCCTTGCCCCTTTGTACCATGGCCTTAGAACCTTGATCTTGCCACAAACATAATCACTAGTGCTATATTAAAGGGGGAAAGTTGAAATCAACATGTAATGTAAAACTATATGACCCCCCTTTTTTCCTGCTGTACCCTAAATCTTCTGCTTGAAGGACTTTAGAACACTGTATGTATCTAATGAGAAAACTGTCCTGAGGCTTTCGTGCCTAAAACTCACCATTTTGACGCTACTCTGCCAAATCAGTTCTGGTTCTTGGTAAGTAGTTTCTTTGCCAGTATCTTCAATGGGAGACTTGGGTTCTGAATCCATCAATGGCTGAGCCATTGATGCTCCGGAGTTCCAACCCGTCTCCATAAAGTTTTAACAGGGTTAAACATGGAGTTAAAAGTCCATCTAATTTTTCACCACCTTATAACAAAAGAACAACCTGGTGATCATCTTCAATTGATGCTGAGAACTGATGCTATTTAGAACTTGTATGTAGAATCTTGAATTTTTCCTGTTAGTACTTAACATACTTTTTACTTGCTTATCTCTTCAACCAGATTCTAAACTCTTTGAGGACACAAATAGTGTCTTATTTACCATTATATTTCTAGGGATAGTATTGGTTGACTAAATGAAGGCATATATCAGGTAAGATTCTTTTAGTTGTTAATGGCAGAAAAGGCCCAACTCAAATTAGTTTAAGCATAAATCACAAACCAAACCCAAACAAACCTCAGTATATTATTAGTTCATGTAACTGCAAAGTACAAGGCTCAAGTAATGTTATAAGGAGCTCCTTATAACATGAAGACCCTCCTCGTTTCCATTTTTTGCTCTCCTCTATTTGACTTCACTCTCAGGCAAGCCTTCTTTTGATCATGGGCTCCAGGTAGCAAATGTAATTTTTAGTTCTGATTTGGCCCAATTGTCTTGATTTATATGCCTATCTCTAAACTAGTTCAGAAGTCAGGGGGAAAATGCTGCTCTGCTTGCCCAGGCCTAGGCCACACACTCATCCTTGAAACTGGGAGGAGAGGGGGATCAGTTCCATGAAGTATGGGGATTGAGACCTGTGTGTGTGTGTGCAGGGGGTAGTGTGGGGAAGCATGGATGCTGGTCAGCCAAAGCAGTTCCACTCTTACTGACTTTGCTGAGCTCTGTACATTTCCCTGAAGTTGGACTCCTGTGGGACATGGATATTTGCCCACACTGGACTTATCTGTGACTGTCGGCTTTTCCGCAGAGGTGGGGGCCACCATTCGCACTTGGAGTATTCCCCAGACTCTGTCTACCCCGCGTACAGCTTCATCCTGCAAGTCCTCTTCCTGCTCTAAATGTTCCCAGCAAGCTGCACAGTGCATGCAATGTCTTTCCAGACACTTTGGCAACTAGTGAGTCATGTATACAAAGAACTATTCAAAACAGAATGTAGTCAGTTCACTAAGAGAGTGGTTAAAAGATGTTTGGAGAGCAGAGATAAAGGCATACAACATCTGGCTGGGAGCTTGAGAGCAGACAACCAATTCAGGGACTATCAAGCACCCAGGACAAGCTTAAGTGTAGGATGAATAAGGATAATAACAGTGATAATAACAGCAGTGGATTCATATAATACTTACCATATGCTAGGCCCTGTTCTAAGAACTTCACATGAATTAACTCAATGAATCCTCACTAGACTCTTTCAAGTAGGTATAATTATTTCCCCCATTTTAGAGTTGAGGGTAAGTAATTTGCCCAAGGTCACATTGTAAGGAAGTTGCATTGGGTTCCTGTCACAGAGGATCTAAAGGCCAGGATACAGTGTCAGCCTTGACTTACAGCTCTTTGAGTAGCTGTTTCATCTTTTTCAATGCAATCAAACTTGAGAGAGGACTGAATCTAGTTAACTTTTGTGTACTCTAGAACACCTATGGGGCTCTACACTTAGGTAGAACCTACATATACATCCTCTTTGAAAAGACTATTTTTATTGGAATGAGCACAGTTATACAAAATACATAAATGAAGTCTTCCACTGGTTAGAGTACTGGATAGGAAGTCATGGATCTGACTAATTGAGTCTGTGTCCTCTGACAGTGTGTGACTCAGGCAAATAACCTAATGGCTGCATGCTACAGATTTTCCAACTATAAAAGAGAGGAAAACAAGTATCCAACGTACTTCACAAAGACACAGCGAGAATAATAATACACATTAAATTCTTGCACTATTAAGGATGAAAGGTACTACAAGAAAACAAGGTATTTTTATTTTCACTATAACTTCAGTAATCAGCAAATATGCATTAGGAACCAAATAATCTACACACTACGGGATTACAACAGAATAAACATGATTTCTGCTAGTCCCTATTTAATCGGATTTAATGGGCCAGATCAGTTTGAGTAGTAAACAGAGATTATTTAATAGAATGTCAAAATGGTAAAGTACATTAGAGTTCATGTCGTTCAACATGTGTAAGTGGAAAATGAGATTCCAAAGGGGGAAGTAATAGACTCAGGAAGAGTATTACTAACGTGGAAACATTTGTCTTCAAAGAAAAGGCCTGGGCTCTGATCGGGGTTTGAAACCATCTGTGTACCTGGGGCCAGTCGCTTAGCTTCTCTGAACCAATTTCCTTGTCTCTAAAATAGTAATTGATGGTAACTTACTTCAAAGAGCTGTTGTGAATTTTGAGTAGGATCGCGCACGTAAAACTTTAATCCAGTGCCTGGCTAAGCACCACAAGTCAATTATTATTATTGTTACTTCTGTAGGAGAAAGGTCTTTTCTGGCTCTTTTCCTATAAGAAAAACCATTCATTCTCCAGGTCCCATTCACAAGATGGAAACAGAACAGAAAGCTTTCAACGGCTTGGAGATGGGCGCTGCAGGAACACGAACCGAGCCATCCTGGGCGGCAGGGCACAGCCACCCTCCGCAAAGCCCATCTTCCATTTCCTTTCCTTCCTCTTCGGGAAAGGGCGCCCCCCCACCCCCCGCTCGCCCGCGTTAGGTATCTTATTATCCTGCTTCGCTAGGTTGCTGGTCCCTCTTTGGCTTCTCTCTGCGTCCTATAGGTCGTGCGGGCCCAGCGGCAGAAAGGCGGCAAAGGCTGGAGTCTCGTTCCCTCCGAGCCCCATTCTTCCGCTTGGCTCACGCCCGCCGCAGCGGCGTGGGGAAGCCTGGGTTCCCGCGGGGATTGACGCGCGGGGGGGAGGAGCGGTTTCTCGCTGCGCGCCTCTCAGGAGCATTACGGCCGGGCTCGTTCCCGGCTCCGGCCGCCAGCCCCAGCCTCCCGAGTTCGGGGCTGGGACTGGCAGAGGCCGCGAGGGAGGGAGCGCGAGCGAGGAGGCTCGCGCCCGCCGGTCCGCGCCCAGACCGCTGCCGCCGCCGCCGCCTCGGCAGCCATGGCCGAGCGCCGCGCCTTTGCCCAGAAGATCAGCAGGTAATCTCGGGCGTGGGACGCGCCGCCGTCGCCCGAGGAAGAGGCAGGGAGTCCTCCCGGGCCGGGCCGCGGAGGCGGGTGGGTGTGGCGACGCGGACGCCGCGATCCCGCGATCCCGCGGCCTGGCCCGCAGCTGGGCGGAGGGGCTCGTGGCCGCTGCCGGGGTCGCCGAGGCCTCGCGCCGCCCTAGGCCCCCGGCCGTCAGCCCGCGCGCGCAGCCGAGCCGCTCGCTGGGGCGCCTGGAGAGCCCTGGGCGCCCGCCTCCAACGGTTCCTCGGCGGCCCGGGCCTGGAGTTTGCGGCTGCTTACTGAAGGGCGGGTGGGGGAGCTCGTCGGCCGGCCGATTGGCGCTTCCCAAATTCTTTGTATCCCCACCCCCGGCGCCGGAGGAACCGCGGCTCCTCGCCACCCCCTCTCCCCGCCCACTCCCCGACGGGCCCCTGGAGGGTGCGGGGGTCCGCCCTCCTCCCCGCGCCAACAAAAGGAGCGGCGCGCGGCGGGCTGCTGGCGGGTGCGGGGCCGCCCCTCCCCGACGCCGCCGCCTCGCCTGGCCCAGAAATCTGACAGCAGCCCGGTCCGCGCGGAGGAGCCCCGTGCAGAGTGGGCGCGTGCCCCGGCGCGTGCACCCAGAATTGAGAAGGTGCACGAGCCCCCGGGAACGGGGACCGCTGGTGGTCTTCACCTTGCGTGCGCGGCTCCCGAATGTTGGGCGGATTTTAGGTGGAAGCCTGACGCGCACACTCTGTGAATTTCAGTGTGCACCTGTGTTGCTCATAGCGCGGGAGGAAGATGGATGATGGTAGTGTGCTTTACACACAGTCTGCAAGTTAAGGCAGCGACCAAAGTGGAGGTTCCCCAGCCGTTTACCCGTTCCGTGATGGGATGGTGTCCAGCTTTCTCACCCTTCACAACTAAAAACTCAATTACGGCGGCGAGTCTAATAGTTGTAGAATTTTTGTTTTTCTGTGGCATCTACGAATGTAAGATACTAGACTTTTTGGTTTCAGTAAGGCCACATTTCTGTGAATTATGATGTCCCAAGAAAAGAAACATTCACCTGTATCTTTTGACAGTGGTATTTCTGTGGCTCTGAGTCTTTTTAGGTTGCTAACCTTTCTTAAAGGTTTTTGGATCTACCAAACGGGTCCTTTTTTAGCCACCCAAACTTCCATAGTGGTACTCTATTTTGGCTCGTTTTTAATTTAAAACTAACATCTCTTTGATTTAAACTTTGTATTTATTTATTTTTTTCTGTTGAGCTTTCAAACACGTATTTCATTTTCTCCTTAAGAGGCAAAATAGTGAGTGCTTAAAAGCATGGGCCCTAGTGTCAGACTGTGACATTGGTTCAGATCCTTAGTTATTTTCTAACTTGATGTCTTAGCCAAATTGTTTAAGCTCTCTTAAGTTTTACTTTCCTCATCTGGAAAATGGGTATAATAACAGTACCTACCTCATAGACTTGTAAACATTGTCGTAATTTGAGTAAAGTGTCTAGCATAGTGCATGACCTATGTTGCTATCATTGAACACTTGGAATGTCCTAGGGAGTTGTGATAGTTAATAGAAAATTACTATTATTATTTTGTTTTGTAAAACAACTGGGTCTTGTTTCTGAAGGCAATACCATTTTTAAAAAATGTATTACTTGACACGCATGCTTAGTATTCATTTCTCTTTAATGGAACCAAAAGTTCCTCTCCGAGAACAATGTGCTGATCAAGAAAATGCACGTTAGGGAGTTAGATCTGAAATATACACAATGTCTGTTTTCTACTTACAGAGTTCGACCTCAGATGTGCCAGAACACACACACACACACACACACAGATGGTCAGTTTTGTAAAAAAAAAAAAAAAAGCCCCACAAAATTCAAATTAATATAGCCTTGTAAAGTTGTGAAGTTAAGTAAGGCAATGAAATGAAGAGATGCATTTATTGGAAAGATCCTTAGGAAGTAGACGAGGCAATGATCGGTAATTGATTGAATGTGGAAGGTGAGAAAGAGTGAGGAGTTTGGGATGAGCCTACATTTCTGACTTGGGCGACCAGGTGGAAGATGGAGGCAATCACTGAGGTAAGGGAGTACAGGAGAAAGAAGGGGTTTGAGGGTTGGAAATGAGGTGGAATGGAGATGATGATTCCATTTTGGTCATGTTGATTTTGAGATATTCATGGCACATTCAGAGAGAAATGTCTACTAGGTTGTTGGTGTAAGTTTAAGGTGCAGAGAGAGACATTGGGCTGGAGACATAGATGTGGGAGTCATCAGCAAGTTGATTGTAATTGAAGCCAGAGGAGTAGGTGAAATAGTTCAGGAGAAATCTGCAGACTTAATTTGGAGGGAAGACCAACGACAGAACTGCTACAAATGGTGAATTATTATCTGCTTATTGTGAATGAAAGGTGCTTTCCTCCTTGTTGCCAAATACGGCTGAATAATGGTTATGAATAAATTCTTGTTCTGCTTCTTAGTTTCCTATTAGAGGAAGTGTAGCACAAACGCTGGAGACAAACTGCCTGGGTTTGACATCGTAGCACTGTCCCTCATTGAATAAACTTGGGCAAGTTACTTCACCTCGCTCCTGCCTCATTTTCCCTATATAAAATGGGGATAATAGTAGGACCTACCTTATAGGATTGTTGTAAGTATTAAATAAATCAATACTCGTACAGTGCTTAGAGTAGTGCTTTTTACATAGGAAGTGATCAGTAGCTATCAACTATTTTTTATTATTATAGTATTTATTTATTTATTTTTTATTGGGGAACAGTGTGTTTCCAGGGCCCATCAGCTTCAAGTCGTTGTCCTTCAATCTAGTTGTGGAGGGCGCAGCTCACTGGCCCATGTGGGAATCAAACCGGCAACCCTGTTGTTCAGAGCTCACACTCTAGCTCTAACCAACTGAGCCATCTAGCCGCCCCCTATTATAGTATTTATAATGTGGCTTAGAACCTTTTCTTGGAAGTGATAATCCTTTTTATGATGTGTATGTATGAAATTTGTTGTTCTGTGAAATGCCTGTTGCTATTTGAATCTCCTCTCCTCTCCTCTCCTCTCCTCTCCTCTCCTCTCCTCTCCTCTCCTCCCCTCCCCTCCCCTCCCCTCCCCACCTCTCTCCCTTTCTAACAGTCAGAAACCTTTACTTTACAAAGAATTATACTGATTTCTTTTCTGGCTTAGTTATTTCCTAATCCTTTGCATTTAGTGGTGTTATTTTTTGAAGCTTGTAGTTTGGTGATTTCTCCAAGCTCTTCATTTTGTATCACTGATCATACTACGACCTCAGCTCATCATAGAAAAGCAGCATGTGTGTGCATTTTTGTCCATAACGGGTATTGCCTCTTATCTCCCTACTTTTTGACGACAAATCACATGTATTTTCAAACCTTTATAATCACTCCAGCATTTAGTAGGTACAATTTATGGAATGTGGATTGTAAATTAATGATCTGGGATTTTGTTTGGATTATTTTGTCCTGTCAGTAGATATTCAGCAGTAATGATGAACATTTGTGTATGCTTAAAATACTTTTTCCTACATTCTCATCTTCATAACCCAGAGAGGCAGAAGAACATAGTAAAAAAGAATATAGGCTCCAGGGCACATGGCACAGGTCGAAATCCTGCCTATTCCACAAAATAGCTATGTGATTCTGGGCAGTTGATCGAATCCCTCAGTCTTGGTTTCCTCATCAGTAACCTAGGGATAAAAGCTTCCATAAGGTTAATTTGAGGATTAAATGAGTTAATACATGTAAAATATTTAGAACTATACCTGAAACATAATAACCATTCAAAAAAATGTTAGCTGCTGCTATTATTATTCCTATATTATTTACTATTACTATTCTCCTAATCCCGATGAGGAATTGAGGCCTGCAGAGCATGAGATTATTTGCCTCAATTGGGGCGCAAATCCGAGTCCTCTGATTTTGGATCTTACATTCTTATTATTTGACTGTTTTCTTTCTGCAAAATATTTTCTGGAGTAGATCCACATTTTCTAACAGTGCCACTGTTAGCATCTTGAAAGTTACCCTTGCCTTCCTTTGTTAATTTGGTATCATTTTGTTGCCTAAGAAGCAGAATTTAATGAAAAGCTTTCATCAGATCTATATTTCTGAGGAAAATCTTACATGAGTAGGATTTCCTGGATATAGGCTTATTTATAAACTCAGTTGTTTTTAGTCTGGAACCTGTTCATAACTGGCTGGATAGGTCCAGTCTTTCAGTCTACTTGGTTCAATTCATGATCTCAACTCCTGATCAAAGCAAATCCTTCCCAGTTAGCATCAGCCACTTCAGTGCTGCCGTTTCCTCACTTTGGACACATACACCTCCCTGACCTCTTGTTGTGCTCATCTCATTAGCTCGGAATATCTAACCTGTTTCTTGCTGCTCCTAGCTGCAGAGTAGTGTTAGAAGGAGACTAGACCAGTCAGAGTTGATCTTTTATTAATTAATGTTTTCTTGTTTGAAATGAGGTTTATTTCACATCATCTCTTATTTATCATCTTTGTTTCTCCACCCCATCTTTTACTTAAACGTGCATGACCATCTATGTGAGTTCTTCAATTTAACGTCGGCATACTTCTGTCCCAATGTGTTATTTAACCATCTTTCTCTTGAGCCTGAAAGGTGTCTTATTCCTAAAGTTTACCTATTTTATTATACTTTTTATCCCATACTTTGCCACCTCCCTCAGAATCTTGATCTCACAATTTTCCCTTTCCTGTCTAGAATCTTCAATCTATTCATTTTTATGGATGTTTTCCTTAAACCATAAGATTTATTATGCCTTTCTCATCATAAAACAAAGAACCGTTGAGTCTTCTGGCATTTCTAGCTGGCAACCAATCATTCCTTTTTCTTTTCTGGTCGTATTTCTCACTTGTATGTGGTAAAAGCATGACTACTTCCTGCCTGGTCTCCTCCTCATCTGTCTTTGGACCATCTGACTGTGCTTACTTTACTGTGGTATCTTATATGTACTTGAATGATAGAACTCTTGACGATTAGGAACCTTTGACTTTTTTCTTCATCACTGATTTCATGAGCTATTGCTTGCTTGTTTTTAAAAAATTTCTCATGCTTATACCCCCACTCACTTTCCCCCCAATTTTATACTGCTTTTCAGAGCTTTCTCATGGCTGGTCTAGGTCTTTTTATCTTCAATGCTTAGCACGGAGTCTGTGTAAACTGGACATATAAGAAGTGTTTGAATGAATGCCACCCTGCCACCTTGGAGCATCTTTCATTATTTCCATTCTAGATGGCCACAGCAGGGTCACAGCTGATCTTTGTCTCTCCTCTATTTCAAATGTGTTGCAGAGGAAGTCTCCCTGAAATACAGCTTTTATTATGGCATTCTTTTGTTCCAGTATACACAGTGGCTTCCTATGGTGTTAAATCCAAACTCTTGCTTGCTTTTGAAAGTCATCCATAATGTTGTAAAGATTTTGTAGGGTATCCGATGGACACTTGTCCCATTAGGGAGACCACCTCAGGGATGATGTAGATGCCTGATCACTGCACTGTACACCTGAAGCTGAAGCTGAACAAAAATGAATGTCAACTACAATTTTATATATATATGGTTACAAGAGGCGGAGTACAGCATTAGGAATAGAGACAGTGGAAATGTAATGGCTGTATGTGATATCAGAGGGGTAGTAGATCGGGGGAGGGGGGTTATCACTGTGTGAGGGATATAAATGATAAATGTCTATTACATTGTTTTGTACACCTGAAACTAACAAAAAAATAAATAAATAAAGTCATCCATAATCTGGTCCCTCCTGTTTTTTCATTCTCTAGCTTGCATTTTGGGCCATTTCAGTCACATGTTTTCACTGTACCCCCATAAATGCTCTGCTCATTTCCATCTTTATAACTCTCCTGGTTTATTTTGTTTTCTTTTGTTTTTTGTTTTGGTGTATCATTCCTCTTCTTTCCCACATTTTACCTTCTTCTTCAGACTATTCTAATCCACTGTTCTTACTTTTGACATACCCATTTCCTTGCTTTTCTTTTTTTTACCATCTATGAATGAATCTCTAAGTAATATATGTTTTTCTGTTTTTGAATTCATTTGAGTATAATCATACTGTGTGTTTGTATGTGCTTTCCTGTCTTGCCTCTTTTGCTCAAAATTATATTTATATCTGTGAGATTCATTCATGATATTGTGAGTAGTTGAAGTTCATTCATTTTCATTGCTTTATATTATTTCATTGTATAAATATACCACGATTTTCCATTCTACAGTAGATGGACATTTGGGTTCTTTCCTCCGTTTTTTACTATTAGAAACAATGTTCCTATGAAAATTTCTATACATATATTCTGCTACAGGTGTGCATGAGTTTCTCTACAGTATACCCAGGTGGGGAATTGTTGGGTCTTAGGTATTTTATTGCTTGTCATGGCAGTTTTGTTTATCAAGTTTATTAGGTGGTGCCAAACTGTTTTATGAGATAACTGTAGAAATGTACACTCCCACAGCAATATTGCTTTACATAGTTGCATCACTTGGTTTGCCAACTTTTTCATTTTTGCCAATCTGGTGCGTCCATGATGCTATCTTATTGTAAAAATTTTAATTTGTATTTACTTGATTGCTGGTGAGATTGGGTTCTATTTTGTATGTTCATTGACCCTTTGAATACTCTTTTGTAAATTGCCTATTTACATCTTTTGCCATTCTCTTCCTTTGTTTTTTTCCCTTTGGAGTCTGTCTTTTTCTTACTGATTTGTGTGAGTACTTTATATATTAGGTTGGTGCAAAAGTAGTTGCGGTTTTTGCAATTATTTTTAACCTTCTAAACCGCAATTACTTTTGCACCAACCTAATACATTCACTGTATTAGTCATTTATTGATTATATGTGTTACAAATGTCTTTTCCTATTCTTTTGTTTTTAATCCTTTTTATGGAATCTTTTCAAAACTACATTCTCAGTTTTAATGCAATTTATCAGTCTTTTTTAATGGTTAATACTTTTGGAGTCTTGTTCAAGAAATAGTTTATTACCCTGAGGTCATTAAGAATTCATCTGTACTGTCTTAAACTTTGTAGTCGCCTCCTTTGTATTTAGGCTTATATTCTACCTGGACTTGATATCTATATGGTGTGAATTTTTAATTTTTTTCAGAATGGATTATCCTTTCTCCATCGATCTGCCCTGCCCCCTCTATGATAGATTGTGTGTCTTTGCGGGTTTTTTCCCTGGGCTGTTTATTTTGTTCCACTGGTTTGGTTATACATATTTTTGCCAATTATAAATAATCTTAATTCTAATAAGTCTTGGAATTTGATAGAAAAACTCTTACCATCTTTTAAAAAAGTGTCTTGGCTGCTCTTAGCCCTTTGATTTTCCATGTATATTTTAGAAAAACTCCCAGATCCTATTAGAATTTGATTGGATTGCATTGACTCTATCAATTGTACGGTTGGGGAGGGGAGATGACATCCTCATAGTATTGAGTTTCCAATCTATGATCATGGTGTTTCTCTCCATTTATTTGGGTCTTCTTTATATCGTACAGTGAAATTTTATAATTTTCTTAGTAAGGTTCTTACATATCTTTCATTAGATTTATTGCCAGGTATATAACAATTTTGTATCCAGCTATATACCTTGCTAAAAATTCTTGTTAATTCTAAAAATGTATCTGTGGATTTATTTGTATTTTCTATGCAGACAATCATATCTTCTAGAAACCATGAATTTTTGTTTCTTTCTTTCCAAACCTTATAACTGATTTATTTTTTCTGTCTTGTTCTGCAGGCTGTTACCTTGAATTACTGTGCAGATTATTATGATTTCTATTCAACATTATTAGTATTGAGCATCCTCATTTTGTTTATGATCTCAAAGAGAACGCTTTCTATGTTTCACTTCATATGAAGCCTGTTGGTTGCTATAGGTTTTTAAGTCTGGGGTTCCCTAGAAAACAAGAGACAGACCGGGATTAAGAACTGGGGCTTTATCTGGGAGGCATAATCCCACGACATCAAAAGAGAAAAGGAAGGGAAACAATATAAAGTGATACCTATAGAGATATTGCTTCCCAAAGAGCTAGAGAGATATTGTTGGCAGATGTGCCACACAGGATATCTTTTTATGGAGGAAGAGCTCCTCAGACCAGTAGATGGGGGTCTGGAAGGAGAAGAAATTTACATGCTTTTTTTCCTGCACCCTATTTTCCATTAGTCAGTTCAATCTCCTCAGAGAGTTAACTCCTCTTAACTCCTGGGTTGCAACATTTGGACCCCTATGACAACCACTCTGGATGTCTCACTACTTGTCAGTGGCTTTTTGCAGAGGAGACTTTTTGGTTGCAAGTGACAGAAACTCAAATCAGATTAATTTGCACACAAAAAAGTGTTGACTCACATAACTGAGTACATTTGGTCCAGAGAGATACCGATGATGCCAGCAGGCCTCTTATCTTTGTGTCTTGAATAGATTTTCCACTGAGGGGTTACAATGAGAGTTGGCAGCCCCTGGCTCAAATCCTGCCCAGTTTAGTTCTGGCAGAAAAGATCCAGGAACTCAATTACTGGTCTGCTTTGGGTCACTTTCCTTCTTTGAACCAATTACTATGTTTAGGGATGTAGGGGACTCTGGCTAGTCCAGAGTCGCTTGTCCTTTTCTATGGCTTGAGGGAGAGATGTGATGGTGTCAGACCCACCCAGTCTCAAGGAATAAGGCCCTTACCAAAAAGAAGGGGTTCCTAACCAAAAGAAGGAGGGTGAGCTTGCTGGTCACACCCAAACAACAGATGTTCTTTAAAATTCGTGTTTTTAAATTGTTCAGCATCACTACAATTATTCCAGTATATAGCTATACAGTCAGCTGTGCCACCTGCTAAAATTTAAATGTATGCCAGCTGTGGATTCTGTCCCTTCACCTCGTCAAGTCTAGCTCTGGCCTTAATGCCAACTCATAGCCTTCACAAGAGTTATGCATCATTTGGACTCCTTTTTGTTTTTCGTTTTTGTTGTTGTTTGTTTATTGCTTTCCTATGCTTCTTTCTGCATCTGCACTCCTGCGTCATCATGAACTCCTTTACTCGTATCAGCCATTTAATGCTTCTCAGAAACTTTGCTAAAAATGCAGGGATTGTGGTATGGGGCCTTAGGGTGCAAAACTTTCTTAGTGACTCCACTCCAGCTCTCTCTCTTTTTCCTGTTACCCTCATTCTTACTCTGACAGTTTCTTACCCTTCACAGAATAGTCCCAACCATACCTAGGCTCTTTAAAAAAGAAAAAAAGACTTTGAGGTAAACTTTATATACCATAAAATTAACTTATTGTACCATTCAATGGATTTTAGTAAATTTATAGAGTTGGGAAGCCATCAACTACAGTCCAGTTTTAGAGCATTTCCATCACCCCCCATAATCCCTCGTGACAATTTACAGTCACTCCCTATTCCCACCCCCAAGCCCCCGGCAACCACTAATACATTGTCTCTCTCTCGAGTTGCCTTTTCTGAACATTTCACGTAGATCGAATCATTCAATATGTGTCCTTTGTGTCTGGCTCCTTTCATGATTCATCCATGTTGTAGTGTGTATCCATACTTTCCTCCTTTTTATGGCTGAATAATATTCCATAGCACATATTGTTTATCAATCCACCAGTTGATGGACATGTAGGTTGTTTCTACCTTTTGGCTACTGTGAATAGTGCTTCTATGAGCAGTCATATACTGCTTTTTTTGGAACACCTGGTTTCAATTCTTGTGGGTATATTCTTAGGAGTGGAATTGCTGGGTCATGTGGTAATTTTATGTTTAATTTTTTGAGGAACTGCCAAACTGTTCCACAGCAACTATACCATTTTTACATTCCCACCAGCAATGTGTGAGTGTTCTGATTCCTTTTTGATTATAGACATTCTAATGAGTATGAAGTAGGCATTTCATTGTGGTTTTGATTTGCATTTTCTTAATGATTAGTGATGTTTTTCTTGTGCTCGTTGGCTGTTCACATATTTTCTTTGGTGAAATATCTATTCAAATTATTTGCTCACTTTTAAATTGCATTATTTAATCTTGTTTTTGAGTTGTAAGAGTTCTTTATATATTCTGGATGCAAGGCTTTTATTAGATATATGATTTACAAATATTTTTTCCCTGTCTGGTTTGTTTTTTCATTTTCTTAATGGTGAATTCTGAAGCACATTTTTAATCGTAATGAAGTTCAATTCATCAATTTTTTTTCTTTTATGGATAATGATTTTGGTATTGTATCTAAGACTGCTTAGTTCATGGTCAAGAAGATTTCCTTCTCTGTTTTCTTCCATAAGTTTTTATAGTTCTAGCCCTTACATTTAGGTTTATGATCCATGTTTCATTAATTTTTGTGCATGATGTGAGATGAGCGTCTAGTTCATTTTTTTTGCGTGGGGATGTTCAGTTGTCGCAGCAGTATTGAAAAGACGGTCCGTGTCTCATTGAATTGTCTTGGTACATTTGTCAAAAATCAGTTGACCATAAATGTAAGAGTTTATGTCTTGACACTCAGTTCTGTTTCATTGGTCTGTATGTCTGTCCTTATACCAGTACCACTTTGTCCTGATTACTGTAACTCTATAGTAAATTTTGAGATCTGGAAGTGTAAGTTCTCAACTTTTAACTTCTTTTTCAAAATCGTTTTGCCTATTCTGGATTTTTTTTTTATTCTCATAAATATTGTAGGATCCATATCAATATAAATTTTGCCAATTTCTGCAAAAATCCTCTTGGGATTTTGATAGGGATTGTGTTGAGTCTATAGATTAGTTTGGGGAGAATTCCCATCTGAACAATATTGAGTCTTCAAATTTACGAACACAGAGCTATCTCTTCAATTATTTAGATCTTACTTGATTTCTCTCAGCAAAGTTAAAATTTTCAATGTGTAAGTCTTATACTCTTGTTAAATCTATTTGTAAGTATTTTATAGTTTCTGATATTATCATAAATGGATTTAAAAATTAGTTTTGGTTTGTTTGTTGCTAGTTTATAGAAATACAATTGATTTTTGAATGTTGAACTTATATTTTCTGACCTTGTTGAATTCATTTATTAGTTCTCATATTTTTTTGTGAGTTCCTTAGGATTTTCTGCATACAGGATCATGTTGTCTGTGAATAAAGATAGCTTCATTTCTTCCTTCACAACCTGGATGCCTTTAAGTTCTTTTTTTCCTTCCCTCCGTTTCCTATTGCAACCGTTAGACCCTGTAGTATAGTGTTGAATAGAAGTGGTGAGAGCAGACATCCTTGCTTTCTTCCCATTCTAAGGAGGAAAGAAAGCATTCAGACTATCAGCATTAAGAATGCTGTTGCTTGTAGACAGATGCTGTAGGAAGGGGAAGGAGGGAACAAAGATTTGAGAAGTATTTAAGAGTTTGAGTGAACTGGACTTAGCAATTAAGTATATACAGTTTATACCAGGATACAATTTGTACATTTGTGGGTAAGAAGATTCTGGCTTTATTTTTATGAACTAGGATGGGATTGAAGATAAATTTATCTCCTTTTGAAGGATTAACTTTTTACCTTATAGTCCTTTCCCCCCCAAACTCCCCTCCCCACCAGGTTTCTTTTTAGTGTCAATTTTATATGTGCTAATTTTTCTAAATGCTAGATTTTTAAATCCTTTTTCTCTATAGTTGTAATTTAATATGTTCCATGAATTAGGGAGCTATATTATTACCATGTTTTAGTTGAGGAAATTTAGATATAGTGAAATGCTATAGATCAGAGTGATGGAGAACATCTAAGTCTTTAATACAGTGCTTTCTAAATCTTTGACTTAAATGTTATCCCAAAATAGTGTCAGATGGGATACATGAGTCATCTGACATCTTTTTTTTATCCTTCCCCAAAATGCGCTGTCTTAAATGTTGCAGTGTATTATATAGAAGTCCTATTTCTGTTCTTTTTCACAAATGAACCCATATGTGTTTTCATTTTCTTGAGCTTTTGGTGGTTATTGGTCCACTCTGGAGCTAAATTCATAAAGAATTTAACACAGTCTAACTTACAAGTGACACAAAGGCCGTGACTCAGATGGAGTTTCATTTATTATCCGTTTCCCTGAAAGGTAGGGAATGGATCATAACAGCGGCTGCAGTCATTGTAGTGTTTCTGTTAATATATTAGTATATATATACAGTAGACATGTTCTTTTCTTTTTTAAACTTTTACTTATTTTAAGTGTGTTTTTCCAGGACCCATCAGCCTCAAGTCAAGTAGTTGTTTCAATCTAGTTGTGGCGGGCACAGCTCACCGTGGCTCATGCGGAGATTGAACCAACAACCCTGGTGTTATGAGCACTGCGCTCTAGCCAACTGGCCACCCCCTAGACATTTTCAGTGGGCATATTTAACTGACCTCAGAGGCTAGGTTTTAAAGAATGGAGAAATCATTGTTATGACCTCTAGCTAGAATAATTTACCTTTGTAAACTTCCTTCCATGGAAAGAGGCCTTAAGAGCTTTATGGATCTGAATTAAAACCCTGACTCTACCTTTCATAAGCTTGAGAAAGTTATTTATTTTTGAACTTTATCTAAGCATATCTATTTTTCTGATTATAAAATAACATATGGTGCTACAGAAAATTTAGAAATACAAAAGGCCCAAAAGAGAAAATAGAAATCACTCATAGTTTTTGATATAGACAAAAATCTGCCCTCACGCAGCTTATATTCCAGTGGTAATCTTTGCCAAAACTAGATACAGTCTAAATGTCTACTAATGGAGACAGGCTTGATATTTTGCAGTTTATCTATGTCATGGACTCTATAGCAGATAAAAAGGAGAGCAGTGGTTAAAAGTGGGGCCTCTTAAATTCAGATTTTTGTGTTATTACTTGTTGGTTATATGACCTTAACCTCTTGAAACTTCAATATCTTAATATAGTGCCTACTTCATAGGGTTTTCTTTTTTTTGAAGGTTAAATAAATGAGGTGGAACAAATGTAACATTTTGCACATTGTCTGGAACATTGTAAGTGCTTGATAAATATTGCTAGAGCATTATTATTATGTGCTGATATGGAAAGATTTTCAAGATATTAAATGTATAATAGAAGATATCAAGAAAACATTATTGTATATATACCATGTCTTTATCCAATCATCTGTTGACAGACACTTTGGTTGTTTCCATGTCTTGGCCACTATAAATAAAACTTCAGTGAACATCGGAGCACATATAGAGGGTGCCAAAAAAATGTATACACATTTTAAGAAAGGAAAAAACTATTAAAATTGTAATACTCAATATATACCGAAAACAAAAGATGAATACAAGTCATGTGTATACATTTTTTTGGCACCCCCAGTATATCTTTACAGATAAATGTTTTCAGATTTTTGGGGTCTATACCCAGGAGAGGGATTGCTGGGTCTTATGGTAATTCTATTCGTAATTTTTTGAGGAACCTCCACACTGCCTTCCATATGTGGGATATAAAACTGAAAGCAACAAAGGAACAAGACAAACAAATGAAACAAAAACTCATAGACACAGACAATAGTGCAATGGTTACCAAAGAGAAGGGGGATGGGGGTGATAGAAGAGGGTAAACGGGGTCACATATATGGTCATGGAAAGAGAACTGACTCTGAGTGGTGAACACACAATGTGATATATAGATGATGTATTATAGGATTGTACACCTGAAATCTATGTAACTTTACTAACCAGTGTCACCCCAATAAACTTTAGTTAGAAAAAAAGAAAATGTTATTGTATGATGTTATATGTGAACATTAAAAAATAAGGATTTCAGGGCCGGCCCGGTGGCTCAGGCGGTTAGAGCTCCATGCTCCTAACTCCAAAGGCTGCCGGTTCGATTCCCTAGTGGGCCAGTGGGCTCTCAACCACAGTTTTCAGTTCAATTTCCTCCAGTCCCGCAAGGGATGGTGGGCAGCGCGCCCTGCAACTAAGATTGAACACGGCACCTTGAGCCGAGCTGCCGCCGAGCTGCCGCCGAGCTGCCGCTGAGCTCCCAGATGGCTCCGTTGGTTGGAGCCGTCCTCTCAACCACAAGGTTGCCGGTTCTACTCCGGCAAGGGATGGTGCACTGTGCCCCCTGCAACTAGCAGCGGCAACTGCACCTGGAGCTGAGCTGCACCCTCCACAACTAAGACTGAAAGGACAACAACTTGACTTGGAAAAAAGTCCTGGAAGTACACCCTGTTCCCCAATAAAGTCCTGTTCCCCTTCCCCAATAAAATCTTTAAAAAAAATAAGGATTTCTTATATATATGCTAAGGTATACACATCTTTTTTCTTGAAGAATACCTAAGATAAAATGAAGTGGTTACATTTGGGACTAGGACTGGGGATTAGAGGTGGCAGAGAGATACGTTTTTTTACCTTTTCGTGAAGTCTGAATTTTTTAGTGCCATGTACAACATATTCCTTTTATTTATTTTTTGAAGATGTCTCCTTTCTCAAGTTGCTTTCTTTGTCTTTTCTCCATATTGAAAAATCTTTCCTCTGCTTCTTGTATTAACTTCATCTGCGTAATTGTGGAGCTTGAAAGTAGTTCTGGAACAAGCCCTTTGCAGATATGTTAAAGATATATTAGAAACTACTTTGGGATATGTAAACATGTTATATATCTTGTTAAAAAATTGTTTTAAAAAGTTTCAGTAGTTTTTTACCTTACCAGTTAACACAATGGGATAATAATGGTATCAGTTAGGCTTGTAAAGAAAAGGTTATACATTTAGAAATCTTCTGTGGATTGAAATTCCCCCCTCTCCCAGGAAATATTTACTTGACTATTTGACAGTAATAGATAAAAAGGCATACTTTCTTGTCCCTTTCCAACCCATTTGAAACCAATACTTATAGTTTACTCTAAAAAGCATTTACGAAGTTCACATACTAGGTAGTCTGTGAATTCATTCTTATTACCTACCCACTTTTCTCTTTCTCTACTCTTACACCTGTCTCTCCATATTTCTTTCTCCCTCTCCCTCCTTCTTTCTTTCTGTCCTTCCCTCCTGGAAGCTCACATCAGTTCCATTCTAGCATTCTTACTGAACTGCTTTTTTTTGGGAGAGGAGCTATGAGTTTCTTTTTATCCCGTTTTTCCACTGACTGTAGCTTTGTAAACATTTTTTTAAGCACCCAGTATGTTCTAGGCACTCTGCTAGAGGGTGCAAAGGTAAATAAGATGAAGGCCCACTTTTTAATTGCTTAGTTCCTTGCAAGGAAATAGGTAAATACAGAGGGTGCCAAGAATGTGTACACATTTTAACAAAGGAAAATTGTGTTCAAGTTGTAATACTTAATATATACCCATAACAAAAGATGAATACAAATCACGTTTGACTTCTGCAGTTACAAGAGGTGCTCAAAGTGGTTACCATCAGCATCAGACACTTCTGATTACAGCAAACTACTGCTTGAGCAACGTTGACCGAAGTGCCCATTTGTATACAAGTTTTGGCACCCACCGGATATTTCAAAACAATTTGATAGATGCCACGATTAAAGTATTGTTCAATTATCATAATGAGATAGTTCTTGATAGAAAGGGCCACCAGACAGAGTTAAAGAATATACATTTTCTTTAATAGCAGAAATTAACCTGATTTAAGACATTTGTACAAAATAAGATAGCATAACGTAACTCCAGTCTGAAGTGAAGTGTCCTTGTTCTTCCTGATTCCTCAAGGAGGTTGCAGAGGTGCCTCTGACTAGTGAGAGTGCCAGGCCTGAGAAGACAAAACCTTGATACTTCACTGTACCTTCCCCCCACACCAAATTTTATATTTGAAGGTTGCATCATTACTGTTTCAGAAAAACTGACTTTACAATTTCTGTGCTGCTTTTAAAGAGAATGTTTATGAGGGGCTTTCCGAAAGCAGTCTGGCTAGTCTGCTGCCTGGCTGAACTAGCCTCCTAGAATCTCCATTTCTTTGAATGTGTATGGATAAACACGGAGTGCTTACAAAGCACAGAGGAGTATCTAATCTGAGTGAAACAGAACAGAAATCATCAGGCAGGGCTTTACGGAGTCTGGGATCTATCTCTTATAGAGTATTTGCCTCATCTGTACTTCATATTTAATTTGCTAGTTTTCCCCATTAAGGCAAAGTAATAATAACTGAAGAGTTTTAAGCTAAATTACAGACATCATTTGCGTCTATAAAATATAAGGACATTTTCCTGTATTACTGTAATACTGTTTTCACATATTAAAAACACACACACAATATTTCTTAATTATATAATACTTTGTGTTCTAATTTCTCATTATGTCCAGAAATTTTTTTGTAGCTGGTTTGTTCAAACCAGGATCTAAGAACCATTCGTTGTATTTGGTCATATCTAAGACATTTTTTTCCCCTTTAAATAGACTTTATTTTTTACTGTTAAGTCCTTTTTATGCTAAAGCTTAGCCGCCTGCCTGCCTCCTTCTTTCCCTCCTTCCCTCCCTTCCTTCCCTCCTTCCTTCCCTCTCCCTCTCGCTCCTGTTCCCCCTCTCCCCCTCCCATTTTGCCACTCCCCCCTCCCTCCTTCCCTCACTTTCTCTCTCACTTTGACTTGTTGAACAGACTTGACATACAGAATAACCTGCCTTCTGGTATTAGTTTGATTGCTTCCTGGGTATTAACTTGTTACATTGTTGTCTGTATTTCCTGTAAATTGTAGATATGTTAGATGTACAGGTTTGATTCAATTCAGGTTAAACGTTTTTGGCACAAATACTTAGTAGGTGATATAATGTTGTGTTACTTTATTATTTTCTTTATTTTGCTTCTCTTTATACCAATGGTAGAACTCTGATTCCACCCATCAATCACCAGTCTTCAACTTGGATAGTAACAGCAGTGGAGTATCAGCTGTTCTTGTCCTTTTTCTTTTGGGGATTTTTAAGCTAGCCCTTTTTTGCCTTGTCTTTGATGTACTTACCCTTACCTGGTATATTCCATGGCATATTATCTTACCCTTCACTTCTCCACTGACTTCTATGTTAGATATACACAGTGCCAGTTCCAAAAGATCTTGTTCTCTTGTTTGACATATTACATTGCAGATATTTTTTGGTGACCTTATAGGAGTAGCTCAACTAAACACTTTTAGTGTAAACTCTCGTTACTCACTTTTACTCATGCTTTACCTCTGGCCCCATTAAGAATGACTAGAGATAAGAGAGGGACAGATGAGTCATTAGAAATCATGATTGGATGGGGCATCTGATAGTGGAAGGAAGTTAGAGGAAAGGCTAAAGGCAACATAATTTTCTCTCAGGATGTGGGTCCTTTGTTGGTTATTTCCAACATCCTATGGTGAATGGACTTAGGGAGTGCTTTCTTTTGTGAAAACTCTAATACATATTGACATAGTTGAGGGAGTTGGTGGAAAAGGAGAGTTGATAAAGAGAGAAATAGGTCAAATATTGGATCGTGTTCTTTTGGGAGGGGAAGAAGATATTCTCTTATTATCATTTAGGAGCACAAGTAATTATGGGATTTTTGACCTACTCTTCTTTCCACTTTCCAGTTGGTATTAATAGCTTATTAGAACTAAAAAAGACTTATATTACTTCACTACTATAGGAGCTATCACTAAGTATAGGAAAAGTTGTTATCAGAAAAAGTAATCTATGATAAAGAATTTTAACTGTTATCAGGAACTATATTCGTCACATTGCTTGTCTTTCCATGCTTTGGACTATAATATGATTATAAGAGGTACTGTTTTTATTTGGGAAAATTTCCTCACTACCATTTGATGAAATCTTTTTATGTAGAGGATCTCAGTATACGTACATTCCTTGTCTGGGTTGCAGATATTTTTATTGCTATTATAGCTCGGTTTGGAAATGGTTCTTATTTTCAATTACTGATTTTCTTTTGGGGGGAAATTATATCATGTAGAAAGAAGACATATTTGTAACATGGGGATTATCTTTAGTATGTCTGTTGCTAAACAAAAAATTGTCTCTTTCTGAAGTAGTCATATTTATTTTAAGTTTTACTTTTTAACATCTGAAATCAGAGTATGTCTTCCAATTAATTGGTAATGTGATGGTTAATTGGCAGGTTTTTTTCTTTTTTAGCTGTACATGACTGAATGGCACCTCTCAACAATTAGTGACATCATTAATTTGATGCAATACAGCAGTTTACAATTCTGATTACTCATGCTTTGCCCCAGAAGCAGTGAGATAGTGCTGAGGTTGGTAGATTGAGTTGAGTAGCAGCACTGGAGAAGGTAGACATAGAAATTTGTTCTTTGTCTCTGTTTTTAAAGGCTTTGTCATATTCTCATAATGTCTTGACGAAAGGATCAGGAGGCTATAAGGTCTTTAAACATATTAATAATAATGAATGCTCACGGCATACAGATTTCATTAAAAGACCTAAGGGGAGTCCTGAACTGAAATGAATGTTTCTGTCTTTTCACATCCAGAAGCTTTACAGAATCTGCCCTTTGCCTTCTCAATCTGTATTATGCCACTCAAAGATTTTATTCCTTCTCTAGTTTTCATCTCTAACCTCTAGTCATTTTCTTCATGCTCTTTTTTCTTCCCTTTTCTGTTCCGTATTAGCCTTGTTGATTTATTTACTTACTTTTTAATTAGTAGAGTTTTTGGGGGAGCAGTTTTAGGTTTAAAGAAAAATGAGTAGAAAGTACAGACAGTTCCCATATATGCTCCTCCACAGAGTTTCTTCTGTTGACCTATTGCATTGTGTGGTACATTTGTGGTAATTGATGAACCAATATTGATACAGTATTATTATTAACTAAGTGCATAGATTACATTAGGCTTAGCTTTGTGTTGTATATTCTGTAGGTGTTGACAAATGTGTAACAACATGTATCCACCATTAGAGTGTCATATAGAATGGTTTCACTGCTCTAAAAATCCCCTGTGCACTGCTTATTCATCCCTTCCTTTTCCTACGCACCCCCCCCCCCCCCCCGCAACTCCTGGCAACCACTGGTCTTTATTGTTGCCATAATTTTTACTTTTCTAGAATGTGATATAGTTGAAATCATATCTTGAGCCTTAAAAAATGATAACTTTTTACCTTTGTGTCAAAAATTTCTGATTGAGTATGTAGCCTTTTCAGATTGGCTGTCACTTAGCAGTATTCCTTTAAGGTTCTTCCATGTCTTTTTATGGCCACAGTTTGTTTATCCATTTACCTATTGAAGGACATCCTGGTTACTTCCAAGTTTTGGCAATTATGAATAACAAATTAGCCTTTTATAAAATACAAATATTGATCTTAAAGTACCTTAAGTTACCCATAAGAAAGAGTTAAGCTAATTCAGTATCTTGAGCCTTAAAGAATGATAACTCTTCTACCTTTGTATAAAAAAATTTCTGACTGAATAGTTGGCTCATATTAATGCTCAGTGTTGAATGATTGAATATGCAAAAGGCGAGAGGTATGGAAGAGAAGAAGGGGAGAAAAGATTGTATCAAAAATCTGGATAATTTTTAGAAAATAAGATTGTTTAGAAATTCAGCTGGAAATTCTAATGGGGACCAAGATGTTCAGTGGCCTGAACTGAAGCATCAGTTTGACAACACTTCAGAACTAAAGTATCATCACGGGGTGGCTGGTGGGCTCAGTTGGTTAGAACGAGGTGCTGATAACACCAGGATTGCAGGTTCGATCCCTACATGGGCTACTATGAGTTGTGCCCTCCTTAAAAAAAAAAAAAAGAACTAAAGTATCATTGAGCTGGCCCAGAAACCAGGCCATATAAGGCCTATTTCACTTTATATGCAATGGAGTAACGATAGGAAGAAAGTAGGGTTTATTTTTTGGAAAAGAGTGAAAGAACAGAAGGGAAGTTTTATAAAATAGGGAAGTGGCTAGTTGATGTTCAAAAGATGGAGGTTAGATATTGACATCAGGAACATAATTGTACAAAGTATTTGGATAGTGGTCTTTATTTTGTATTCTTGAGTTATATTTTCTACTTAACAAAAATATTACTAATGTGAAGAAGTTATTTAGTTGCTGGACTCACTGAATATTTTGGTTTATAGTTTAGGACTCACTGAGTCCTAAACTATAGGTGAGTCAATTTAGGACTCACTGAATATTTTGGTTTATAGTTTGTGGAATCTTTGAGATTTATGAGCCATACAGTCATTTGATTATTTAAAATATTTTTGTTTTAGAAATGCTATTTAAGTAAATGTGTAATACGAGTATACCCCCAGGGGTCAACAACCAATTTGAAATTGTGGAATTTCTAAACTCTAATCTTGTTTCAAATAAAGACTTGTCTGTCAAGTTATGTTATGTTAATGCCTTAATGGTTTACCTCATTTGTCAATAAGTTCAGTAATACTATATATTTCATAGGGCTAAACATTCACCTATTTTGGGTGCCATTTGCTAAATGTTTTAGGGAACACAGGATGAATGAAACCACTGCCTCTGTTTATATAGAACATACATGAAATGTGAAAAAAATAACAGGAAGGAAGAAAATGCAAGTTAGGTTATGATAAATGCTCTAAGGGTTTTAAAGAAGGGTGTTATTATTTTTAGTTGTGGTGAGTCAAACCAGTTGTGTGTGTAGAAGTCTTGGCATTGGAGTCTTAGCCTTAAAACTGGTTAAGAACTGAATTTGTGGATACAGAAGAGAAACCAGCATTCTAGAAAGCAATTTAAAACTCAATGACAAGAATTTGGGAAAAGATATGTAAGTCTAGAAAGGTGATTAGTGTCAGATTATGGAAAAACATTAATGCCACTGTAAGGACTTTTTTTTATCAGTTAAGTAAAAATAGGGAATACTTTTCTGGAGTATGAATGAGGAACTAGTAATATTAGAAAGGAAAAAAGAAGATTTTTGCTTCTTAATTGTTACCACATGTTGATTTGTTCATAAAGTATTTTAGAATTCATTTTATATCCTTAAAATATAGGCACTTCAATATATACATCCTTTTATAACTTCCAGCTCTATCATAAGCCAAAGTATATTCCCTGAAATGCCATAAACAAACAAACAAAAAAAGCCTAATGTCAGTTGGCTGTCACTTTTGTACCCTACATCAGCATTGTAAAGATGTCCTACTGTAATTGCACACAGTATTTACTGATACCTTATGAATTTATAGTCTTACTGATATGCTGAGGTTTTGTTCTTTAAATGAATCTTTAATATCCTTAACCTTCCTCCAATTTTAAACCTAGGTGGTTTTCTTTTTAAAAATAATGTATTTGCTTTCTTTGTTATAGAACTGTGGCTGCTGAAGTTAGGAAGCAGATATCTGGACAATACAGTGGCTCTCCCCAACTGCTCAAAAACCTCAACATTGTTGGCAATATATCCCATCATACCACAGTAAGTAGCATGTTTAAAATATGGTATGCTGCTGGTATGTTACTGAGTAACATAACAATAGAAAGACCAGTAGGCCATGGAAAAATGGTGGAAAGATAAGAGCCAGTAGATTGAGTTGCACCACTAGTTTCATAACCTTATTTGTTGTTACTTTACTCTTTCCTGAAATTTGAGTTGGGGAGCATGTTAAGCGTTGTTATAGGAGTGTTGATTTCCTAATTAATTCTGAAACTTTATAATCAGGACTTAATCAACTCTGGTATTTTAATTTTGTTTTTATATCGTTGACTTGTTGAGGAAATTGGATTAGTTACATAGAATTTCTCGCCTTTCGGATTTTATGTTTGCTTCCTTGTAGACTTATTTCTCTATCTCTTGTACTTCCTGTAAGTGATTAGATTCTGCTTCAACTTTTTTGAAATTTCTTCCTTGTAGACTTGTTTTTCTATCTTCTGCATTTCCTGTAAGTGATTAGATTCTGGTTCAACTTTTTAAAAAAACAGCTTTATTGAGATTAATTCATACCATACAATTCACCCATTTAATTTACAATTCAGTGGATTTAATATAGTCACAAATATGTGTAACCATTGCACAATTTAGAACATTTTGATCACCTCAAAAAGAGACTCTAGCTATCACCCTGTTATTGTCTTTCCTCCCAGCCCAAAACAACCCCTCATCAAAACCCAGAAGTTTTGATGGCACATTGCAAAGAATTGAGAGATCTTAATGCTAAATATGTCAGCCAAAATGTCAATGCAATGATTGCTGCAGTAAGACAAGTTCTCATATTGCTTGTGAGACATTCTGTAGTGTTTCTCTGTTGCTTCTCTTTGTCACCCTTTAATCCTGTTTACTGCCTAATCACTTACTTTCTCTTATAAAATCATGTTGCAATCTCCTCCCTTGAGTCGGTAAAAACAGGATCTTTGGAGTCTTGTAAGCGGCTCATCACCACATCCCATGACTAAACCAGGCAGCTGTCTCCCATGGGTATCAAAGAGTATGGAGACAGTTGTAGCAAAAACAAATCTGTTTCCTTGTTCCAGGTCTAGCTAACACTATACCTAGAAATCCAGTGACTTTCTATGTGAGTTTGGGAAACAAGATCATTTATCCTCTATATGATTTAGTAATTTTAAGAGAGTTTCATAGCTTCCTCTCCTACCCTAACACTTACTGTTGATATTGCAGGTTATTCTTTAAGGAAAGATTAATTTTGAATTTGTCATATGTAAGGACTCCCATCTTTTGTCATTATTTTCTTTGAGTATTCATTTGAGATACCTGGAATCCTGAAAGGTATACTGCCCAAAGATAATATCTGGGTGGAAAAGCATTGACTTAAAACATTTTTAAAAAATGTTCATTTAAAAATATTTCATCCATCCATCCACCCACCCACCCACCCACCCACCCACCCATCCATCCATCCATCTTGTGATATAATATATATTATATAAAACTTAGCATTGTATCCGTTTCTAAATGTATAATTCCATGGCATTAAATACATTCACAATGTTGTGCAAACCATCACCACTATCCATTTCCAGAACTTTTTTATTTTCCCAAACTGAAACCCTATACCCATTAAACAATCCCTCCCCATGGCCCCACCTCACAGTTCCTGGTAACCTCTGTTCTATTTTCTGTGTCTATGAGTTTGTATGTTCTGTGTATCTCATATAACTGGGATTGTACAATATTTGTCTTACTGTGTTTGACTTACTTCACTCAGCAAAATGTCTTCAAGGTTTATCCATGGAACGTGCTAGAATTTCACTCCTTTTTAAGGCTGAATAATATGTCATGGTGTGTGTACACCACACTTTGTTTATCCATTCATCTGTTAACGGACATTGGGTTGTTTCCACCTTTTGGCTATTGGTAATAACACTGCCATGAACATAACTGTACAAAATCTGATCGAATGTCCATTTAGATTTTTGGGGGGTGTATACCTAGAAGTGAAATTGGTGGATCATATGGTAATTCTGTGTTTTTTGGTATTTTTTTTTCAGAACCACCAAACTTTTCCACTAGCAACTGCACCATTTTACATTCCCACCAGCAATGCACAAGGCTTCCAACTTCTCCACATTCTCTCCTACACTTGCTGTTTTCCATTTTTTAAAGTAATAGCCATCATAATGGATGTGAAGTAGTATCACGTTTTTGATTTGCATTTCCCTCATCCCACAAATTTTGTTATGTTGTATTTTCATGTAGTTCAAAGTATTTTTTAAATTTCACTTTTCAGACTTCTGTGATTCATGGTTTATTTGGAAGTGTGTTGTTTCGCATCCAAGTGTTTGGAGATTTTTCTGTTATCTGTTGCTAATTTCCAGTTCGATTACATTATGCTTAGAGAATACACTGTATGGTTTCTGTTCTTTTTTAAGTTTGTTGTGGTTTGTTTTGTGGGTCAGGATATGGTCTGGTTTGGTATATGCTGTTTTGGACTTATTTTGAAAAGAGTGTTTATGCTGTTGTCATTGAGTGGACTATTCTATAAATGTCATTAGATCATGCTAATTAATGGTGCTTTTGAGTTTTACCATATCCTTGTTGATTTTCTTTCTGCTTGTCTTTCAGTTGTTGAGAGAAATGACTTGACGTCTCCAGCTATAACTGTAGATATATCTTATTTCTCCTTTTAGTTATATCAGTTTTTGTTTCACATAATATACGTTAAAAATGTCAGACAGTTAAGTTCGTGAATTTTCCACTGTGTGCTTACACAAACTTAATTGTTTGCCTAGCATATAGCTCTGTTTTTTGGTACAGACACATTTAAGATGGCTATGCCTTCTTGGTGGATCATACTTGTTATCATCCAGTAATGTCTCTCTTTATATATTACTTTTTATTATTTTGCTCTTAAGTGTACTTTATCTGATACTAAGATAGCCACTCTGCTTTCTTTTGATTAAGGTATGCATGGTATATCTATTTCAATCCTTTTATTTTCGACCTCTTTATTTTGTCTTATTTGAAGTGGGTTTTTTGTATACTATACATATAGGTCATGTTTTTAAATCCATTCTGTAATGTCTTATCTTTTTTTTCTCTTTCTTTTGGTGTATGTAGACCATTTAGATATAATAATGTTATTGTTCTGCAAGGGCTTTAACCTGCCATTTCACTTTTGTTTGTTCCGGTTTTTGTGTCTGTATTTTCTTTTTCTTGCCTTTGTGTGAGTTACCGGAAGCATTTTTTAGAATTCCATTTTGATTTATCTGTAATGTTATGAGTGCATATCTTTGTATACCTGTTTTGTGGTTTCTTAAGGTATTATATGTACATATTACACTACTGATGATGACATTTTGCCCATCAGAGTGAAGTGTGGAAGTCTTATGTGCCTTTTTGTCCTTTTACCCTCTAGGTATTAGATAATATATAGACCTCCTCCGACACTGCCCCAGCAGTAAGGAGAAGGGGTGCTTTGTTTCTGCTGCATAGGCGTGCATATCCAGATTCCCTGTGTGGTCTCCAATGACACTGTGGGAGTAGGGGGCTCATTACCTCCCAGTAGGTATGAAAGTCCCAGCTCCCCGCTCTAACTTTTCTGACCCCACGCTGGTGGGAGTGTTGGTATGCTTTGTTACAGCTCGGTGAGGGTGAAGTCTAGCTCCCCACGTGGACTTTGCTGGTATGGATATGACTGGGACCGCAGTTTTCCATGTGATGTTTAGCTCGAGTTAGAGCTGTTATTGTCTGAAAGTTTCTATTGTGCTGGACTGTCCTTTTCTTGGTCCTTTTGGCTCGGGAGAATAGGCTTTTGTTGGTTTTTTTTTTCTTTTGTGTTTTTTTCCTGTGCTCCTTGGTGTTTCTGGGTCGCCAGCTTCTGTAGCTCCAAGTCTGGAATATATAAGGCAAAAAGAAATTTTAGGCAACTCACTTTTGTGCCTTTCCTTGAGTCCCAAGGTCCCTGCTGGTCTGCCTTTTTTCCTCCGCCTTTCAGAGTCTTCTTATGTTTATTTTATATATAGTATCCTGGGTTTGTAGTTGTAATTAGTGGGAAGAATAGAGAAAAGTATGTCAACTCCATCATCCCAAAAGTGGAAGTTCTCCCTAGTGACTCTTGCTGTTGAGTGCTTTTTCACTGCTGACTGGCAAGTCTTTTTCCCAGCTCCCCCATATAGATACCAAATTATTCCAGCAATACTGGTTGAAAAAGATTTTCCTTTTCCTATTGAATTGCTTCTTTTCCTCTGTTAAGAACATCATGATAGTGTATTATATAATTAATAGAATAGGCAAGATAGAATGCTTATAAGTGGAAAACCCATGAATTTTAGAGTTTGAAGATTCATTTTTAAAATTTGCTCTATCATTTTGTGACTATTTTATTTTCAGAAGTTGTTTAACTCTTTGAGCACAAATACCTTTATTTGTAGAACTAAAATAGTAATTATCTATTCGGAGGAGGTTTAAGTGAGAAAACAATGATAATAATAATACCTATTATCTTTTGAGTGTTTATGATGTACTAGTCATTCATTATTTTACTTAACATCTTTAAAATGTTGTTGCTCTACCTGTTACTAGTTGTTCAGTCCAAGAAGCGTAGATTAAAGGACCTTCTTTTTAGTAACATATACCTGCACAAAGACAGGTCTCAGTGTTTTTACCAGTTGAACATCTTGAGAAATAACATATTTTTGTTTTCATTGGTCCACAGCTGCACATTTGTTATATAACCCTTCAGGTTTTGCCTCAATATTTTTTTCTTTCTTGAGTTAGACAAGAAGTGAGATGTCATACTAAAAAGTATATTTTCAGCTTGGCTCAGGAATGCCTTGGCTATTATGTACTAGTTTCCTTCCGTTGCTGTAATAAATTACCATAAACAGTGTGGCTTAAAACAAAAGAAACTTATTTTCTCACAGTGTTAAAACCCAAAAGTCTGAAATGAGCATTAATGGGATAAAATCAATGTTTTGGCAAGGCCACACTCCCGTTGGGGGCTCTAGAAGAGAATTAATTTCTTGCCTTTTCCAGATTCTGGTGGTTGCTTGTCACCGTGATATCACTTTCATCTTTAAGGCCAGAATCTTCAGATCTCTCTTTGCTATGTCGTGATATGGCTTTCTCCTTTGTGTGGCCCAAATCTCCCTCTGTCTCCATATAAGGATGTATATGATGGACCCCATTTAGGACCCACTCAGATCATTCAGGATAATTTTCCCATTTTAAGACCCTGAATCATATCTTCAAATGTCTTTTTTTTTTAATCTTAATTTTTTGCCACGAAGGGTTCATGGTTTGGGATGTGGAGATCTTTTGGAAAGCCATTTTTCACCCTACCACAGTCGGTTTATATATTTCTACGAGGATAGTCAGAAATAACAACAAATAAAAGTTCTGTTTAGAAACTTAGCAATGAAAATTCTGAAGACATAAAGTAAAAAGAATTCCTCCAATGAATATTTTGTCACTGTAAAGTATGATGAAGCCATTAGTTATCATTACTGTCTTCACATGAGAAGTTATGGGTAAAATCTAAGCCAGAACATTAAGGAGAGTATGACCCAAAGCATGAAGGAGTATTAGAAGGTCCACATCTTGTGGTTTCTTTAGTGCACCTGGATGAATATCTGTTGAAATTTTAGAAGTAACTAGATTAAAACATACTATATTTTAAAAAATAATACATTTCTGTGCTTAAATTTTTAAAATGCTTACCTTCATCTCTCCCTTGCCATTTACCTCTCACCCCCACCTCCCTGTGTGAAGGTGCCCCTTACGGAAGCCGTGGATCCAGTGGATTTGGAAGATTACCTCCATGCTCATCCTTTACCTGTGGATTCTGGGCCTTTAAGGGATTTGATTGAATTCCCTCCAGATGATATTGAAGTTGTTTATAGTCCTAGGGACTGCAGAACCCTCGTTTCAGCTGTACCTGAAGAAAGGTAAGGGGACACTTAACCTATTTTTGGTTTCAGTGTAACCGTAGAAAGGCTACTTCCCATTATTTTATTTAGATCCTATTTCTTCTGGTGGTGGTATTTCCTATTATATGAACAAGGTGTGTAGCAAGCTAATTCACAAACAAATGCTTTCCTGTCTAAATTACAAATGCATTTTCTTTTTTACAATAGTGAAATGGATCCACATGTTAGAGATTGTATAAGAAGTTATACAGAAGACTGGGCAATTGTGATCAGAAAGTAAGTTTTATGTTTATTGTAACATTTAAAAATACTGAGTAGTATCTGTAAATGGATTAAGGTAGATTAATAATAATTATGAGACCTGAAAATTTAAACAAATAACTGAAGAAACAAAAGAAGAACTTTTGTATATAACTGTCTTCTCTTTAGGCGTTCCACAATTACTTTTACTTACTTTTTTTTATAAAAATAATAGGTTTGTGGGGATAGTATTTCTATGTTATATCATAATCATTAATAACTAATGATATATAATGATAATGATTTGTAGTCTAATTCTTTTGGGAAATCATGGGTAGATATTAATGAATAATTTGTGTTACTCAAAAAGAATCCATTTTTGAAAGTTAAATAGTTAAGTTGAATTTAATAGCCAGTTTTCCAGATCATGCTATTTGAAAGATCTCTGCTCTTTATTAACAAACTAAATACAAGTCCTTGACCTATATATCCAATTAGATAAATATTTTTAAAAAATAGTGTTTTATTCTATCACAAAATTTATTTTTCTAATGGACGGTTTTGAAATATTACGTTAGATTAAAAAATAAAATAAAATTACTTTTCCTTTGCTAATTGCATAATGAAGAGAAAGGTCTTCATAATGAATTTTTTTGACCTTATTTTATTTTTCTAAAGGAAATACAATGACTGAAGTAGTGGAGCATTCGATTATGACATTGTCGTTTTCAGAAATTAAGTAATCTGTGCTAAATTATACTAGCAACAGTGATGTATCCATTGCTTGTTGTTTCGCCCTTATGGCTGCTGTCTTATTTTACTGAGTTTAATAATGTGCTAAGCATCACTCTTGGGTATACTGCTGACATGCTTTTTACTTGTAGTGTGACCTAATAAAAGCACAGTCTGCTCGCTACTCTTTATAAAGAAGAGCTGTTTTTATGAACTTAACACTTGTGATAAGTATTTCAATAGCTAGATTTTAGACATTACTGAAGAAAACTATTCCTTTGTTAGATAACGCAAAAGTGTTTTCTATGCATGAATGCTGGAAACTTATAAAATAATCAGAAATCTTAATAAAAAGAGTAGTTGCAAAATAAACTTCAGAGTCACGGAATCTGCTACTCAGTTCTGATCATGGGGTTGCTGACCTTGATTTAGGCAGGAGGGTAAGGCAGTTAACATTTATGTTTATTTCCTGTGTGCTGGCCACTTTATTGGCGCTTTACATTCATCTCATTGAAGGTTCCAACAGAAAAGGTAGCTCAGGCTTAGAGTAGTTAAGTACATTCTTTGAAGTCCCACAGCCAACAAAAGGAATAGCTAGATTAGAATAGAGGGACATCAGATTCTAAAGCTTATACTTTTTCTGTTATACTAGATGTTACTTATTATCTGTGTTGACAAAAAGGGTACTTTTGGTAGACTAGAAGTTTTAGTTAAAGTATCCTTGAAAGATAGAAAAGTGGGGTGATTGGAACATAAGAGAAAACCACAGTACAGATTAATAATCTAAGGAGAAGATATAGGCTAAAGCTTCAGTAGTGCTTTAAGCTCAGAAGCAGTGAATACAGGCAATGGAAGGGGGCCCTGGGGGAACTGGTCTACATCTGGTTACTTTGAAACCCCCTGTACCATGTGTCCACAGCAGTGGCAACAGAGGTATCTGACTTTTTAAAGATCAGTAATTATGGGGGCTTGAGTTGATAGTGTAGTGACCAGGGAGGACATATGTTGGAAGAAGCAGCCTTTCTATACAGAACATTAGGTACTGGCATACTGCCCGGCAGCATGATTTGCCCCTTTTCCACAACCATCGGATATGGGTTGGACTGAGCAGATACAGTATTTCCAGACAGATATGGGAATACAAATTCAAAAATGAGCCTAGAACCAAGACTTGCCAACTATTTGATGAAAACTATTACACTTGAAAATGGATTATCAAACTACAAATTAAAGAAATAACAATTAGGAAACAGTTAATAGAACACAGAGCAGGACCCATAACTACAAGTAATAATAATCTCAAAGAGATGTGAAAGGACCTGGTACTTGTTATCTTTGGAAATTAAAATTTTGTTCAATGAAAAAATATTAAAAATGCAGCTAATGAGCATAATTGCCATGGAGACACAACTGAAGAACGGAATAGTAAGCTTTAAGATGAAGCCACAAATTTTTCCGTAATTCAGCACAAAAGGAGAAAGGGACAGTATTTGGTTTATTCATTCAACACATACCTACTGAGAGTCTAGTATGTGCTAGGCACTATACTAAGCAGTGGTGCTACAGCAATCAACAAAACTGACTCTCTGCCCTCATGGAGCTTACATTCCAGTTGGGGATGAGGGCAATAGACAATAAACCAACACAGATAAAGATATACAGGATATGGTGGAGGTATGTCTTGTGGAGAGAAAAAGTAGGGTGAGGGGAATAGGGAGAGCCAAGAAGAGGAGCAAATTTTTCTACTTTATATAATCAGAAGAGGCCTTACTGATAAGATTAATTTGAGCAAAGAGCTGAAGGAAGTAAGAGAGTGAGCCCTTACGGTGTGTAAAGGAAGAGTGTGTTAAGTAGAGAGAACAGTGTATGCAAAGGCTCCATGTTGGAAACACGCTAGGAATGTTTAAAGAATAGCAAAGAGGCCAGTGTGTCTGGAACAAAATAAATGAGGGTGAGAATGCCAAGATAGGAGGTCATAGAAATGGTAGTGTGGGTGGAGTTGGGTGAGTAATCATGTAGAGTAATCATGTTGATCATGAATCATGTCATTCTTCTTAGCTCTCTTCAAGTTCATATTGTCAGTTTTTTAGGACATAAAGGAGGCAGAATGCAACACTATTCTGGTTTATTAGAGCAGCTTAGACACGCAACTTCACACATTGAGGTACTTTAAACATTTCGTGAAAGATGTAAACATCTGCTTCGGAATAATACCTTTCATGTTACTATATGGAGTATCTTTAGTTTTTCCAGAGAAAAATGCTGTCTTTTATTTTGTGATTATGCTGTGATGAGAGCATCATGTAGCTTCTATTAATTTTAGCAACAAGACAGGATTTATGAAAGATTCATAACAAATGGGATCCTTTACTGTTTGATAAATTGACAAGAACCATGTCGTTCTTTGGGACTCATAATTGTTTTTTGCTTTAATGAAAATATTTCTCTGTTTGACTATATGAGGTGTGGAACAGTAATTGCTCTTGGATGTTTGTGTCTATTGTTCTGGATATTGGGTTGTTCGGAAGCAAGGTTACATTAATTTGAGAGTTCTTCTTAGCCTACTATATATATTATATAGCAATGTACGTTAATTACGTAATATTTGTACACAGTGAGGTAGATCCTGCCATTTATCATTTTAAAAGACTGGAGCTTTAGGTTGTTTAAGATTTTTGGTATATAATGAGATAGAGCAAAAATATTTTGGCTTTTTGAAATTTTTAGATTTGATGCTTGATATATTCTTTTGCCTTTTAAAAATTTATATTATTATGAATGTAGTATACTCGTGTATCTTCTACTCGTTCTGTTCTTTAACTTGGCTTCCATCTTTTCTTTTTACTGGACAATTTTCTGAATTGAAAGTGCAATTTTAAATTATATACACATGGTTGTCATGAAAAGAAAGAATATGATTTACTTCTGGAAACTCGAAATCTGCTCTCTAGCTGGATTAAGGGAACTTTGAATGGAAGTTTTCTTAAACCTGGTTAAATGTTTAACACACTCAAAACTGCTGGAGTATATCTTTATTGTGTAAAGAAATAATGCAGAGAACAGTTGACTTATTATATAATGATGATGAAAAAGAAAAATTTTCAAGAATTGATAGTTATTTAACTGTTTTGTTTTTAATAGATATCATAAACTGGGAACAGGATTTAATCCCAATACGTTAGATAAGCAGAAAGAAAGGCAAAAAGGTTTGCCAAAGCAGGTCTTTGAATCTGATGAAGCTCCAGATGGCAGCAACTACCAGGATGAGCAAGTAATACTTTTATTTTTAAACGACTATAAGAAGTGATTTAAAATAGCTTATGTTTTATTTGTTAATTTTTAATGTTTTGCGTGATAGGATGATCTTAAAAGACGTTCAATGTCAATAGACGATACTCCAAGGGGTAGCTGGGCCTGCAGTATTTTTGACTTGAAAAATTCACTTCCGGATGCTCTGCTTCCCAATTTACTTGATCGAACTCCAAATGAAGAAATTGACCGTCAGAATGACGAGCAAAGGAAATCAAACCGTCACAAGGAACTCTTCGGTTTGCATCCTTCACCAGATGAGGTACCTATGTTTGGATATAAAGAAGCAAATACTTAAACTGCTTTTATTAGGAGTGTAAATTGTATATAGTATTATAATGGAGGGAATAAAACAACTGAAACTTAGCTCTCATTTTTGTAAATGAAATATACTTTTTATCCTAGTGAATTTTTTATTTGTAATGAGTAACTTCTGTGAATTGAGCACACGTATGATCTAATGACTTGTTTTAGAATAACTGGGTCATTCTTTTCTGGGTTAAATCGTGAAGACTGAAAGTATTCGATTAATAAAATAAATTCTTAAAAAATTGTAAAGGATTGACATATGATAAGCACATTCATTTTGGTGTTGCTTGTCAATTTGTAGGAGGAACCAATAGAACGACTTAGTGTTCCTGAGGTGCCCAAAGAACATTTTGGTCAAAGACTTCTTGTAAAATGTTTATCACTCAAGTGAGTATTTTGTTTACTATATCCTTTTGTTTACTGTGTTCCTTGAGAAGAATTGTTCTTCTAAAGCTGAGCTTTAGAGCATTTTTGGCTCACAGGTGAAAATGACTCTTAGCCACAGCTATACAGTTAGTCTCAGAACTTGAAAAAACATTCACTGACGCAATACATTTTTGGAGTATTACCAGACACTGTTCTTGGCTTGGGGAACATAAAGACAAAGTACTATCTTTTTCTTTAAAGAGTTGATAGCGCATTTGTTATATGGTAGGCTTTGTGTGTTTTTTTGAAGATTTTAGAGTATATATATTTTTCCTTCTTTAAAAAAGTTAAATGACTTCTGACGTAACATCGTTGAAGTGATTGATGTATCTTACATTTATATTTATATTCTGCTTCACAAAGTGCTTTCTCTTATTTTGTTTTATGCTGTCTTCAGAGTTATTCCATAAGATATATATTCTTCATTTTACAAATGAGGAAACCAGGGTTCAAAGCGTTAGCAGAGGTTAACTGACATGCTCATTGTTATGCAACCAGTAACTGAAAAACAAACTTTATGCTCTTTTCATTCTGTCTTGTTAATATTATTAGTTAATTATTAGTTCTGACTTAAGAAAAAAGAGGTGTCAATTCATAGAGCTTTCTAAAAGAAGCGACTCATAGGGACAGACCGCTTCTATATATATAGATAACCTGGGTAATTTTCTTCCTTTGAAAGCTAAGATTTTATATATTTAAGTAGATTTATCTAGAAACCTGTTAGATTTAGTGCATTGAGTCTTTTGAATATCTGGATACCTGACTTATAACCTTTTTTCTTTGACAACTTTATTATAATATAATTTACATGTCATACAATTAACCCTTTTAAAGTGTACAAGTCAGTGGGTTTAGTATATTCACAGAGTCGTGCAACTATCACTATCTAATTCCAGGACATATTCATCATCCTGGAAAGAAACTTAATACCAATTAATAGTCTGCCCAGGGTTCCATAACAAAATACCATATACTGGGTGGCTTAAACAACAGAAATTTATTTCCTTATAGTTCTGGAGACTGGAAGTTGAAAGTCAAGGTGCTGGTAGGATTGGTTTCTGGTGAGGCTCTCCTCCTGGCTTGCAGATGGCCACCTTCTTGCTGTGCCCTCACAAGGCCTTTCCTTTGTTCCTGCATGAAGAGAGAGAGGTCTCTGTTACCTCTGCCTCTTTTTATAAAGACACCAGTCCTATTAGATTAGGGTCTTACCCTTCTGATCTCATTTAACCTTACTTACCTCCTTAAAGGCCCTATCTCTAAATATAGTCATATTGGGAGTTAAGGCTTCAACATATGAATTTGGGCGCAAGGGGAGCAATTCAGTTTATACCAATACCAATTAGCAATCAGTCCCTATTCTCTCTGTCCCTGGCAACCACTAATTTGCTTTCTGTTTCTACGAATTTGTCTGTTTTGCATAATTTATATAAATGGAATTATATGTAGCCCTTTGTGTCTGGCTTCTTTCAGATAGCATGTTTTTAAGATTCATCTGTGTTACGGCATGTAATAGTATTTCATTCCTTTATATGGTTGAATAGTATTCCAGTGTGTATATACCACATTTTGTTTATCTATTCATCAGTTGTGAACATTTGGTTTGTTTCCACTTTTTAAGCTGTTATGAATTATGTTGCCAGGATATTTACATACAAGTTTGTTTGTTTGTTTGTTTGTTTTTTTGGTATGGGCATATGTTTCATTTCACTTGGGTATATACCTAGGATTGGAGTAGTGGTTGATATGGTAACTCCATGTGTAAAATTTGGAGGAACTCCCAGACTGTTTTCCAAAGCAGCTGTGTAATTTTACATTCCCACCAGCAAGTACACATTCTCGCCAGCACTTTTTATTGTCTGTCTTTTTGATCATAGCCACCGTATTGGATATAATGTGAGGTGATATCTCATTGTGGTTTTAATTACGATTTTGACAAATAAAGTTACAAGTTTATTGTTTCTCCCTTAGAGAAATAAAATATAGAATGATTATTCACATCACTCTATGTTCTTTAGCATTAGTTTGATCAGCTCTTATTAAAAATTCTGAACTAAGAATTTTATATATATATGTACATATATATGTATGATTTATTTATGGTAAGAAATATCTAGGCTTAGGGTAAGAATGAACTTGTTCACATTTAAATTCAGAAAGCGTCAGAAATAATAGATTTATTTTAGTCAATTGTAGAGACTGATAATTTTTGAAAATATTTTCTTTTACATTTTCTTCACCAAGAATAACCTTCCTTTATCCGGTATGAGGAAATTGTTTCTAATGTTAAGAAGACTATTCGTTTAGACATTCAGGGAAACCACACCCAGGCATGGTCATGTAGTGGGGAGGAAACTTTCCTCTACCCTAAAGATTCTTTTGGCTGGTCTAATAATTGAATATACATGAGACAGATTAGCAAGAGAAAATAACCAAATTTCATATACATACATACAAATTTAATGTACATGCATATGGGAACCCCACATACATGAGAGAGTCAGAGACCCCACATACACTAGAAGTTCAGAGTTAGAAACGGGGGTTTGTGTTATAGAAAACATTCTGAGTTAAGGATGAGGTAATGCATCTTGGGGGCTTCAAAGGGTTTTTGAATGATGATATAAGAAGAGCAGATGTTTAGTAAATAGAAGTTTGTCCTGCCCTGTAGATAGGTCAAAAGAGGTTATCTCTGATAATCTCTTATGGGCATGACCCCTAATTCAAGTTCTAGGTAGTTCAGGGAAGGGCAGAAGTTTCTCTGGTGCAAGAGGCTTACGTTGCCTTTAGCTCAAAACAATCCACATACCACAGAGGCACATCTTGAGGTGAGTCTTCTGAACCCCCACAGTTAGCTGATAGAAAACTAAGAATTTCTTGGAAGCCTAGAAATACTAAGAAATGATTCCACAGGGATAAGTATTCTGTAGCTAATTTTTACATTAGGGATGTTACCCGTGCCTGGCTTTAATGTAGTCACAAGGGAAAGAACTTGGTACTCAAGCAGGATGGAAACAGATTCTTCTATAAGTGTCTAACACCAGTTTCATAGGAGTAATTTTTTCAGTTGTAATAAATATTTGTCTGTTACAACTTTGGCTCTAGTGGGGTGAAAGTCAGCTAGGAAAAAGGAAAAACAAAACTCGTCTAAAGAAGACAAAAGCGACAAAACTCGTCTAGGAATTCATAAGCATAAGCCGGCACATACTGTGTGGCTCAAATACCTCCAAGGCAAAAATTTACTTTCAAGTAGTTCCAGATTTGTAGTGATATTATTATCAGACAAAATTGACTTTAAGTCATATTAGAGGGTCAACACACTGAGAAAATGTTCAAAACTATTATTACAATTGTGTATTAGCAAATGTGTAATAGCACACTCCACTAGATAAAAAAAGAACCTAAAAAAAATGGACCAATATTTTTTCAGTAATGTTTTTTTTGGTAGGCCTTTGGATGATTCAAAATTGCTTTTCTTTGATGTTTTGTATATTCTCAACATTTTAATAAATGAGCACTTACAGTGAAGAAAGATATCTTTCCTACAGTTTAGTAACCACTGAGTATCTGTGGCTCAAATAGCATTTCTTGACAAACTCAGGTATACATGTGTTTGGTGGGATGGGGTAATATGGTATGCTTTTCCCCTGAAGTTTCTATCTCAAATTGTAGACTAAATACATGAGGAATATACATTTTAAAAGAGAAAGTAAAACAAAACCATATACACAACCTTGGCAGTCCCTCTGTATAATGGAAGAGCCTCTTGAAACAACAACAAAAAAACTCAAATGATGTACCTGACTTAAAAAATTCTTTTCATGCATTATATAACCTTTCTTAATGTGGAGCACACTAGCATTGTGTTAGTTTCTTCAGATTGTTTTCTCCAGATTTCCAAACTTTTTTCATCATGCCAATGGTGTAGATCTTTAAATACTGTCCAAGAATATAGAGAAAGTTACACAGAAATTTTATGGTGCTAAATTACAAATTGGGATATTAATTTTCTGAATTGCAATAAACATTTCTCTTACCTTTCCATTTTTGCTTATTTCCAGCTGAATGTAAAATTTATATGAAAATGCACAGGGCTAAAAGGAGGCAGGACAGTTTTGATGAGCTTTACAAAAACAACCAGATATCAAGACTAAGTATGAATCTACATAATTAAGACTGTAGTATTGGTATACAATTAGACAAATAGACCAATGGAATAGAGCTAGAAATAGACATACATGTTTATGGATTTTTGATTTATAATAGAAGTGGCACTATAGACAGTGGGGAAAGAGTAATCTTTTCAATAAGTTGGCAGGACAGTTCAATATGTTACTGTCTGTGTCTGTTTATCTCTCTCTGTCTCTCCCTGTCTCTCCCCCTTTTTCCTTCCTCACTTTCTCTTTCTGTCTACCTTTCTCCCCCCTGCCACTCTCTCTGCTATACGGAGGGAGAAGATATTTTGAACACATCTACTTTACAAAGTGCTCATATCCAGAATACATAAAGAAGTATAAAATGATGAGAAAAGTCAAACAATATATAGAAAAGTAGGCCAAAAGAGGATATCCAGATGGTTATTAAACATAGGAAAAGATGCATATTAAAAATCCAGTGTTACATCACTTACCCACTGGAGTGGGTCAAGAAAGACTGACAAATCAAAATGACCAACATTCAGTGTTAACAGGATACAGAGTGGAGGCTGACCCACGTAGATCCCTGTTCTTTTGTCTTCTGGTTGGGTTTTGCTAAGAGAGGCATCAGCAGGAAGTCAGAGGGTAGAAGAGAAGGAGATCGGGTTGGGGTATTTACTTTCCCTAACTCATTTCCTGCTAGGTCACGCTGATTGGTTGCCTCTCTGTCCCCAGGGTCATAGTTTCTGTGAAGGGCCCTTTATACATCTATTCTTTCTTAGTTTTGGTTACTACTTCCACATTCTTCTTTACGTCAAGGCTTGGTAATGACTCCCTACTGTTGCTATCCCCAGGGAACTGCACTCTGTAGTTTTCCCTAAATTCTGTCCAAATCTTTGTAAAGGGCCTTTGATTAAACTCTTAACCCAATGAAAATACATTGTTTGTCTTCTGCAAGACTTTGATTGCTACTCGTGATACAAAAATGAGCACGATGGACATTTTTGTCTGGTTAATTCTTTGTTGTTGGGATTCTTCTATACAATGTAAAGTGATTAGCCACATCCCTGGCCTCTAATGCTCCAGTAATACTCCTGCACTAATAATAACCCAAAACATCTCCAGACATTGCCAAAATTGTCTTTGGTTGAGAACCAGGGCTCTAGAGTTTTAGTTAACCTCACATTACATGCTGTTTCGTTCAGGAAATGTTTACTGAATATTTACTAAATGTAACGCATTGTTCGTGGAAGTGAATTAGACATCTCAATTTATGCATGTTATAAAACAATTTTGTGTATTTATATAATGAAAATTACTATGCCAGTATTTAAAATGATGATGAGATTAATATTTATGACATGGAACTATATCCATAAAATATTAAGTTAAAAACAGATTACAAAGAAAAAAAGGCAACGAAAAAAGCGGACAACAAAATATGTATACAGTGACATTCTTTTTTTAAAAGTCATCAATTTAATAAGTACATTTATACATAGAGAAAAGTGTGGATGGAACTGCATTGAACTGTAAATTATGGTTCTCTCCATGTGATGGAATTTTGGATGCTCCTATTCTGAATTTTTTTATGTATTTCCTAAGTTGTTTTTACATTGATATGATTTATAATCTGAAAAATAAAATATTGAGTCTTTACTTTCAAAGTTTATTTAAAATCTAACATATTCATACATAAATAACAAAATTATATGTTAGAAAGTGATTAGTGCCACAAAATGGACTTATAATGCCATGAGCTTTGAGGCTGTTTGAGATTACTTGTAGCTGGAGAAATTAAGATGGATTACCTAGAGAGGTAATGGTTGATATAGATTGTGAAGGATATTCTCAGAAAAGTATGTTTCAGGAAGAAGGAGTACCATAGATGGTGTAGCAGAGATGTAGAAAAGTATAAGATATTGAGATAATTTATTTTAGAATGAGAATTTCTCTCCAATTATATATTTTATATTTATTTTTAAACTACTTCACCTTTTTTCATCCTAAAGGTTTGAGATTGAAATTGAACCGATTTTTGCAAGTTTGGCTTTATACGATGTCAAGGAAAAGAAAAAGGTAAGGTTGTATAATTTAAATGTGGATTTTTGGCATAATCGTAGGTTTCAGAAACCCAATTTTAAGTTGTTTTAAAGGATAAATAATGATTTTTTGAGAATTATTAAACATGGATGTTTTAAAAGGAAAATAGAAATTTATTGATTTGTTAAATATTTTCTTACTGTGAAATAGTTTAGTTGATACCTAGTTTTTATGTCATTGAAAGAGTTTTATGTCATTGAAAGAGTTCCAGAGGCAACTTTCTTTTAATTTAAAAAGTAGAAAAGATAAATACAAGAAAAGCATTTTAGGCAATATATAAAAGATAAGAATGATGATGACAGTGAATTTTTGTTGACATAATTTTCAAATTCTAACTAGATAAAAGATCCTTTATGTAGAATTTAAATATTCTGTCTTAAATACTGATCTTAGTTTTATCATCATACTTTACATAAGGCTATCTCATACACATTTCTTAATTTAATGTTCTAAGCCTAAGGTGTAGTAGAAACTTGAAGTACCGTCAGTGACTACTGTTGTCAACATGTCATGTTTTTTTTGTAATGGAACTCTGCTCTAGAAGTTTTGAAAAACTGCTGAGATATTATTCCTATAATGTGTGTTTTTTTTTTTAGTTTCAGGTGCACAAGACAAAGTAATACTTAGATGTTTATCATTTATATCCCTCACACTGTGTGAACCTCCCTACCCCCATCCACTATCCCTCTGACATCGCACAGAGCCATTACATTTCCACTGTCTTTATTCCTAATGCTGTCCTATAATGTTTTAAAGACTTAATTTGGGGCAATTCATCTCATGATAATTTCTTTGTAGACTTCATTTAAGCTTATATTTCTAATCAAAAGAGTTTGAGATATACTTCTTTAGCATGTTTATCATATTATGTTTCTCACATTGTATATTTCTTTTGCTTTGATTTAGACATGTAAAGATTGGTCAGTTATAAACCATATGTTATAGTATAATGTTTTAATATCTGTAATATTTTAAGATTGGGTATGTATGATTTTTGTGAGTTTTTATAAAAATGTACAGATTTAAAATTTTAATATGTGATTGCATTTTTTAGATTTCAGAAAACTTTTATTTTGACCTTAATTCTGAGCAGATGAAAGGATTGTTACGTCCACATGTACCACCTGCTGCTATTACCACCCTGGCAAGATCAGCAATTTTTTCTATTACTTATCCTTCTCAAGATGTTTTTCTTGTAATAAAGGTGAGAATAATGTTAAATGTATTTATTTATGTAGTGTCTGTATACTTGTCTCTCTATCAATATTGCAAGCGTTTTAAGGGCGAAGATTTTACCTTTACTTATTTTTTTCATCTTAATATTCCTTAAGACAATATTGGATATACACTATAGGTGTTACCAAAGTTTGTCTTGAGTGGGGTTTACGTTAGTCAGGGTTCTCTATAGAAATAAATAAATAGGAAGGAGAGAGAGAGAGAGATTGACTCGTGATTGTGGGGGCTGGCAAATCTGAAATCTACAGTGCAGGCTGGCAGGCTGGAAATTCAAGTAAGAGTTGATGTTTTGTAGTAGTTTTGAGTTTGAATTCCACAGGGCAGCATACTGGAAACTCAGGCAAGGTTTCTATGTTAAACAGCAACATCTAATCTGGTATTTGATCAAACAACTGGGCATTGTAGCCTAGCCAGATTGACATAAAATTAACCAACCCGGGAACTATACTATAATTTTTCATACTCAGTTCCTAAATGATATCAATACTAAAATCTAAATCATTGAGGTTATGGAGCATTATGATTTGACTGTCAGCCAATTAAAAATAAGGATCATAAATGCTAAAATTTGAATATTACTAAGCTACATAGCTAGGGTAACTTAAAGGTTAATTTATCTTAAACTGACTTTGACTTAAGAGTAGCCCAGAATTCCTTAATTATTTTATCTTTATTTATATAAACTTACCATAAAAAGGTAATGAATTTTATAATAAGGTTATTAAGGGGATTGTCATGAAATGAATCCTATTTACCCTCAGGAATAATGTCCTAATTTGTGGACGTATTCCTATGAATGCAGGTTAAAATAAACCTTAGTTAAAACCGTGAACAGTCCTACCAAGCAAAGAGTTAGTAGCAGTGGTCTTCAGAAACTCATTTAAAGAATAAAGTTCTAGATATTAATACAATCGACAGCTATAGTAAACAGTTATTTTGCATGGGAAAATACTGAGTTTTCATAAAATAGAATATATTTGAGGGAATGAGCTGGAAAGATAGAGATAATGGTTGGAATATGGCTGCTTAAAATTAGATTAGTGACAAGATTTGGTTGTCATAGGAATGAAAGGTTAAGGATTAAGAATAAGGAATGTTGAATGTAAACGTTCGTTCAGTATAAATGCATAGGGAGATAAATCATGGCACATTCATATAATGGGATACTATGGCAATTAAAACCACAATTTGAAGAATTTTTAATGATAATCAAAATTTGTGATGTAATGTGAAAAATCTGGAATAAAACTCTGGAATAAATATACCATCTGGAATAAATATACCATCTGATCCCAGTTATGTACAATATATATATACACACACCTACACACACATAAGTATATGTACGACGTTGGACAATTAAGTTCGCGAACTCATCCTGAAAAAAGTGCTACATAACTCATTGCTACATATCACTACGATCACGTTTGAAGTTCTCCCCTTGGTAAGTTATACACCAATGCCAGCGCCACTCCACCCTTCAAAGCAATTTTAGAACTCTTTCTGGAATGGTCATCAGAGCTTTCATCGTATTACCCTTGATGTCCTGAATGTCATCTAAATGTCTTCCTTTCAATATTTCCTTTATCTTTGGGTAAAGAAAGAAGTAATTGGGGGCCAGATCAGGTGAGTAAGGAGGGTGTTCCAATACAGTTATTTGTTTACTGGCTAAAAACTCCCTCACAGACAGTGCTGTGTGAGCTGTTGCATTGTCGTGATGCAAGAGCCATGAATTGTTGGCGAAAAGTTTAGGTCGTCTAACTTTTTCATGCAGCCTTTTCAGCACTTCCAAATAGTTAACTTGGTTAACTGTTTGCCCAGTTAGTACAAATTCATAATGAATAATACCTCTGATATCATAAAGATTAGCAATATTGTTGCAACACATTCACAAACTTAATTGTCAGACCACCTATGATTTCTCTCATTCCAGAGGTTGCTTTTTCACCCTGTTGATTGTGTCCTGTGATGCCCAAAAGTTTTAAACTTTGATGCAGTCCAGTTTATCTATTTTAACTTTTGTAGCCTGTGCTTTTTTGGTGTCAAATCCAAGAAAACATTGCCAAATCCAATGTCATAAAGCTTTTCCTCTATTTTTTATTCTAAGAATTTATAGTTTTCGGTGTATGTTTAAGTCATTGATCCATTTTGAGTTAATTTTTGTACATAATATAAGGTACAGGTCTAACTTTATTTTTTTGCATTTGGATATTCTATTTTTTTTTTAAACACCGTTGTTGAAAAGACTCCATTGAATGAGCTTGGCACCCTTGTTGAAAATTATTTATATATATGAGAGTTTATTTCTGGGCTCTATTTCATTTAATTGATCTATATGTATCTTTATGTCAGTATTACACTGTTTTGATTATTGTAGCTTTGTGTTACATTTTGAAATCAGGAGGTATGAGTCTTCCAACTGTGTTCAGTTTTTTAAAAAAGTTTGTTTGACTGTTCAAGATTCTTTATGATTCCATACGAATTTTAAGATGAATTTTCTATTACTGAAAAAAATTGGGATTTTGAAAGGGATTACATTAAATCTATAGGTCGGATAGTACTGACATCTTAAGTATATTAACTCTTCCAATCTATGAATATAGGATGTCTTTCCATCCTTTTTGGTGTTTTCTTTCATATTTTTAACTTTTTTATAGTTTTCAGAATATAAATTTTTCACCTACTTGGTTAAGTGAATTCCTCAGTATTTTATTCTTTTTGATATTATTGTACATGGAATTGTTTTCTTAATTTCCTTTTCGAATTGCTCATTGTTAGTGTATACTGAGTTTTACGTGCTTTGTATCCTGCAACTTTATTGAATTCATTTATTAGTTCTAAAGGGTTTTTTTGTGGAATATTAGGGGTTTGTATATAAATACCATGTTTGTGAACAGATATAATTTTACTTCTTTCTTCTTAATTTGGATGTGTTTTATTTCTTTTTCTTGCTTAATTGCTCTGGTTCAGATTTCCAGTACTGTGTTGAATAGAATTGACAAAAGTGAGCATCTTTATTTTTTTCCTGACCATTTAGAAGAAGTTTTTACTCTTTCAGTGAATATGATATTAGCTGTGGGCTTTTCATATATAGCCCGTATATATGTTGAGGTAGCTTTCTTCTATTCCTAGTTTATCGAGTGCTTCTGTTATTGAATTTTGTCCAGTGCTTTTTTTGTGTTAATTGAGATGATCATGTGTTTGTTTTTCTGTCATTCTGTTAACATGTATTTCATTGATTCATTTTTATGTTGAATTGTCCTTGCGTTCCAGGCTGATTGCTTTTTTAAAGCTTAATCAATCTTTACTGTTTTGTCTTTGACAGCTAGAAAAAGTCCTGCAGCAAGGAGACATTGGAGAGTGTGCAGAACCATATATGATTTTCAAAGAAGCAGATGCCACCAAGGTAGAATGTCATGCCTCTCATTTCTCCCACTCTTGTATTCATTAGCAATCACTCCCCAGTCTTCCCAAATCCCTAAACCCAACCCTGAATAACCTCTCATCTCCCAGATTATAATTTGGGAGAATAATATACAAAGCATATTAAAGATTTTGCTACTAATTCATTTTTTCATTAACCTAATCACTTTCTAACTTTTTTCTTTATTTCCTTTGTCATTTAGCTTGTGTCATATGCTGTGTTATTCTTTAAACTCTCCCTCACCCCAAACTAATTCATTCTTTAAATTTTTTTTTCTTAGAGAGAAGTAAGTGAATTCAGTTTAATTTCTAAATAATTACATTTTTCCTATGTTTACAAAATAGTGATATTGACGGAACTTTTCTTAGCAAAATAAGTATTCTAGGCTTCTCTCTAGCTGCAGATAATTAAAGAATATGGTAAAAATAGAAAATACAATCTCCGTGTTGCCATCAAGTGACTAATTTCTAGACTTTGAATAAACTTATACAGCAAAAACGATCAACAATGGGTACTAAATTCCAGGAACCCTAAGTTAGCTACAAGAATTGCAGGTGATACTGGATCTTTGAACACATGATTTAATACTTGGAATAGCCAGGAAAGGTGTGCGTGAGCAGTATTAGACAAGTCACCAAAATCTAGAAAATATTTTGCTTTCTAATTTTCTGAGAATCAGAACAAGAACTAAGCCTTTTCTGCTCATGCAGGTAGATCTGAGCACATATTCTTCTCTGATCGCTGGCTATCTGATTGAAATCAGGGTTAAAGTATTCTGGCTTTCTCAGGTTGTCATATTTCAAATTAAATTTTCTGTTATATGGAGCTCACAGGTATAATAACTCTTATTCCACTCTTCTCTTACATATTTGCATAAGCTGATAAAATTAAGTACACTCTAGCTAGGCTCTTAAAGGAAAAACCCGTTTTTTGTTGTTTTTTTTGTTTTTGCTGTTTTATTTTTTATTTTTATTGGGGAATATTGGGCAACAGTGTATTTCTTCAGGGCCTCTCAACTCCAAGTCCAGTTGCCTTTTTCAATTTTTAGTTGCAGAGGGCGCAGCCCACCATCTCATTCGGGAATTAAACCAGCAACCCTGTTGTTGAGAGGTTGCACTCTAACCAACTGAGCCATCCGGCCGCCCCTCCGGAAGCTCAGCAGCAGCTCGTTATCTTCAGTCTAGTTGTGGAGGGCGCAGTTCACTGGGCCTATGTCGGAATCGAACCGGCAACCTTGTTGTTCAGAGCTCGCGCTCCAACCAACTGAGCCATTGGGCGCCCCAAGAAGAACCTATTTTGAAGTATAATAGATATAACAGTAAACAGAACTACCATTGAGCTAGCCTTTTGTCTTTTCTCAGCGCTAAGTCCTAAAGTAGGACACTGTCATTAGAGTATACCTCATCAACATACTGTATGGAAAGAGTAATATATTTGGTATAGGTTTTCACTGTTGGATCATTGATTGGCTATTGCAGGCCACTTTAGTGTGTGTTTCAGGAATAGCCTAAAATAAAAGTTGAGCCAGACTTAGGATGTCTTATAGACACCATTAATTTTTTTCCAGGGTTTAGTCCTTTTGTAATACTTCTTTTTTCTTCTTCTTCGTTTATTACAACTCTGGGCTAATTATCGGCCTATTTTTGACTCTCACTCCCATCTCATGATTGCCCTAAGTTATGGATTATTTCAATTTGGCACAACTGCTTCCATCTTTTTTAGAATATTAAAATTTAACAAGTCATAACTAGAACATGGTTATGTTTCCTTTCATAAAATAATACTTGCAATACATAAACATGTTTGACATTTTCTCTCTTTTCTTTTTTCTAAAGATGAGATAATCACAAAAATTTCAAAGATTTACTCTATACATACATTTATAGAGCAGGTTGAGGTTGTTCAGTGGTTAAGATAGCACACTGTTAATTGACCTCTGAAAGGTACAGATTGTTTTTTGCATCTTTTCTGAGAACTGAGACTTCTTAACCTATTTATTATGAAATAGCCTTTAATTCATCTTTTTTGAGCATAATCATATAATGTATAAAGTTTTGTTTTGCAGAATAAGGAAAAATTGGAGAAGCTGAAAAGTCAAGCTGATCAGTTTTGCCAAAGACTTGGGAAATATCGTATGCCCTTTGCTTGGACTGCGATCCATTTAATGAATATTGTTAGCAGTGCTGGGAGTTTGGAAAGAGATTCTACAGAGGTAGAAATAAGCACTGGAGGTAAGAGTGATTTTATGAAATATTTCTAAATGTATAATTTTTTTCTTTTTTCTTACATAGTCTTGTTTTATTTGTAGACTTTGCAATGTAATGAGACATAAAAAGGGTTTTCTTTTTTTACCTTGTTTTTTCTTTAACAGCTTTATTGAGATGTAATTTACATCATGTTTTGGTTTAGTCACAAGGTTCTACAACTGTCATCACAGTCTAATTGTGGAACACTTTCATAGTCATTAGCAGTTACTTTCTATTCTCCCCCAATCCCTAAACCCAACCCTAAACAACCTCTGATCTTCTTAGTCTGTATAGATTTGCCCGTGCCACAAATTTCGTATCGATAGAATTATACAATGTGTAGTCTCTTATGATTAGCTTCTTTCACTTGGTATATTGTTTTCAAGGTTTATCCATGTTGTAGCATGTACCAGTATTTCTTTTTTTTGCCAAATAATAGTCTACTGTATGAATATACCTCATTTTATTTATCCATTCATCAGCTGATGGACATTTGGGTTGTTTCACCTTTTTGGGTATTTTGAATAATGCTGCAGTGAACATTCATGTGCAAACTTTTCTGTGAGCATGTTTCATTTCTCTTGGGTGTATAGCTACAAATGAATTTACTGGGTCATATAATTCTATGTTTAACCTTTAGAAGAATTACCAGACTATTTTCCAATGTGGCTGCACCATTTAAAAATCCCACTAACCCTGTATGAAGTTTCCAATTTCTCCCTGTCTTTGTCAACTCTTTTGTTATCTGTCTTTAGATTATAGCTATCCTAGTGCAGGTGAAGTGGTATTTCACTGTGGTTTGGATTTGCCTTTTCCTGATAGCTAATGATATTGAGTATCATTTTGTGTAAGTTGGCTATTTGTACATCTTTGGAGAAACATGTAGTCATATTCTCTGCCCATTTTTTAATGGCTTTTTAAAAAATCTTACTCATTTGATTCTCATTTAAGTGGCTTTTTCATATTCTTATCATTGAGTTGAAAGAGTTCTTTATATATTCTGGGTACAAATCCACTATCTAAGAAAGGATTTGTAAATATTTTCTCCCAGTTTGTGGGTTGTACTTCTACCATCTTGATGGTATTATTTGCAGCACATAAGTTTTAAATTTTGATAAACTTCAATTTATCTGTTTTTTCTTTTGTTAGTTGTGCTTTTAGTGTTACATCCAAGAAAGCATTACCTAACCCAAGATGAAAGATTTACTTGTATGGTTTTATCTAAGAGTTTTATAGTTATAGATCTTACATTTAGGTATAATCCATTTTCAGTTAATTTTTGTACATGGTGAAAGGTAAGGATCCAACTTCATTGGACCCTTATTTTTATGAATATATCTAGTTGTTCCAATACCATATGTTGAAAAAACTATTCTTTCCCATTGAGTGGTCTTGGCATTCCTCTTGAAAAATCAGTTAATTATAGATATATGGGTTTATTTGGACTCTCACTTCTATTCCACTGATTTATATATATGTCTAAGCTTATGCTGCTGTTATACTGTCTTTGTTATTTTAGCTTTGCAGTAAGTTTTGAAATTGGGAAAAGTGGGTCCTCCAACATTTTTGTCCTTTTCAAAAATTGTTTTGACTACTTTGAATCCCTTATATTTTCACATGAAGTTTAGGATCAGCTGTCAATTTCTGTACAAAGGCAGCTGGAATTTTGAAAGGAATTGAATTGAATCTGTAGATCAATTTGGGAAGCCCTCTTAACGATACTGTCCTCCATTCTGTGAACAAGGAATGTTTTTTCATTTATTTAGAGCTTAGATTTTTTTCAACAGTGGTTTATAATTTTCAGTGCACGAGTCTTGCCTTTCTCTTGTTAAATGTATACCCAAGTGTTTTATCAGTTTTTGATGCTATTTTAAATGGAATTGTTTTCTTAATTTCATTTTCATTTCATTTCTAGTGTATAAAAATGCAATTGACTCTTAAATATTGATCTTGTACTTTGAAACCTTTTGAACATGTTTATTCCAATTGGTTTTATTTTCTGGATTCTTTAAATTTTCTGTATATAAAATCATGTCATCTGCAAATAAAAATAGGTTTACTTTTTGTTTTTTAATTTTTATTGGAGAATATTGGGAACAGTCTGTTTTTCCAGGACCCATCAGCTCCATGTCGTTGTCCTTCAATCTAGTTGTGGAGGGCGCAGCTCAGCTCCAAGTCCAGTTGCCATTTTCAATTTTAGTTGCAGAGGGCGCAGCCCACCATCCCATGCAGGAATTGAAAGGGCTTGAGAGCTCACGCTCTAACCAACTGAGCCATCCAGCCACCCTTCTGGAAGCTCAGCGGCAGCTTGCTGTCTTCAATCTAGTTGTGGAGGGCGCATCTCACTGGCCCATGTGGGAATCGAACCGGCAACTCTGTTGTTAAGAGCTTGCACTCTAACCAACTGAGTCAACCTGCCGCCCCGATAGGTTTACTTTGTACATTTGGGATCTAGATGTCTTTTATTTGTTTTCTAATTTTCTTGACTAGAACCTCCTGTAAAATATTAAATCGAAGTGGCAAGAGTGAATATCCTTGTCTTGTTCTTGACCTTAGGGGGCATATAGTCAGTCTTTATTTCACCATCGAATTTGACGTTTGCTGTAGGTTTTTCATAGATGTAATTTAGTAGGGTGAGGAAGTTCCCTTTTATTCCTAACTTTTTTAGTGTTTTTATTATGAAAAGGTATTGGCTTTTATCAAATGCTTTCTCTGCCTCTATTTAGATGATTTGTATGATTTTTGCATATTCTTTTAGTATGGTGTATTACATTAATTGATTGTTTGGATGTTAAACTAATCTTATATTTCTGGGATAAGTCCCACTTAGTCATAGTATATAATCTTTTTATATGTGTTGTTCGAGTCTGTTTCCTAGTATTTATTTAGTATTTTTTCTTTATTCATAAGAGATATTGGTCTGTAGTTTTCTTTCTTTGATGTCTCTGTCTAGTTTTGGTATCAGGGTAATACTGGCCTCATAAAATGAGTTGTGAATTGTTCCTTCTGTTTTCTGAAAGAGCTTGTGAAGGACTGGTATTTATTCTACTTTGAAAGTTTAGAAGAATTCACTAGTAGAGCTGTCTTGGCTTGTTGTTTTTCTTATGGTAAGTTTTTTCATTACTGATTAGATCTCTTATTTTAGATCTAGTCACATTTTCTCTTTCATCTTGAGTCATTTGTATAGTAATGTGTATCTTTCTAGAAATTTGTTCATTTTATGTAAATTTATCTAATTGTTATCTAACCGTTGATCTATAGTTAGTCATCATATTGCAATTTAATTCTTTTTCTCTCTACAGTCTGTAGTGATGGTCTCCTTTCCTTTCCTGATGTTAGTAACTTGAATCTTTTTTATTTTTTTCCTTCATCAGTTTAGCTAAAGTTTTAAAAATTTTATCTTTTTAAGAACCAGTTTTTGCTTTTGTTAATTTATTTCCTGTTGTTTTTCTGGTTTCTATTTCATTTATTTCCACTTAACTGTTCTCTTTTATTTTTGGTGTGTGTTCTTTCTGATGATTGCTTTGGGTTTAGTTTTCCTTTTCTAGTTTCTTAAGATATAAGGTTAAGTTACTGATTTGAGATGTCTTCTTTTTTTAATGTAGGCATTCATAGCTATAAATTTCCCTCTGAGCATTGCTTTAGTGATGTTCTATGTATTTTGGGTTGTTGGTTTTTCATTTTTATACACCTTAAATATTTTCTAATGTCTCTTGTTATTTCCTTTTTGACCCATTGGTTGTTTAATTTCCACATGATTATGAATTTCCCAGATTTTCTTCTGTTACTGATTTATCGTTTAATTTCACTGTACTTGTGGAATACAGTTTATATGATTTCAGTCTTTTCGAATTCATTTTGTTTTGTTTTGTGGTTAGTACAGGCACACCTCAGAGATCTTTCAGGTTCGGTTTTAGATTACTACAAATATCCCAATAAATACAGCAAGTCATACAAATTTTTTGGTTTCCCATGCATACAAAAGTTATGTTTACAGTGTACTGTTTTGTATTAAGTGTGCAATAGTATTATGTCTTTTAAAAAGTACATATCTTAATTAAAAAATACCTTATCGCTAAAAAATGCTAGCCATTATCTGAGCTTTCGGGGAGTCCTAATCTTTTGCTGGTGGAGGGTCTCGCCTCAGTGTTGATGGCTACTGATTGATCAGGATGGTGGTTGCTGAAGACTGGGGGACGGTGGCAATTTCTTAAAAATAAGACAGCAAGGAAATTTGCCGCATCAGTTAACTTTTCCTTTCAAGAATGATTTCTCTGTAACAGGCATGCTGTTTGATAGCATTTTGCCCACAGTAGAACTTCTTTCAAAACTGGAATCAGTGCTTTCAAACACTGCCACTGTTTTATCATTTAAGTTTATATAATGTTCTAAATCCTTTGTTATCATTTCGACAGTCTTCATAGCATCTTCATCAGGAGTAGATTCTATCTCAAGAAACTACTTTCTTTGCTCATCCATAAGAAGCAAACTTTCATCTGTTAAAGGTTTGTCATGAGATTGTGGCAATACAGTCACATCTTCAGGTTCCACTTCTTGTTCGAGTTATCTTGCTATTTCCACCACATCTGCAGTGACTTCCTCCATTTAAGTCTTCACCCGCTCAAAGTCATTCATGAGAGTTGGAGTCAACATTTCTAAAATCCTGTTAATATTGATATTTTGACCTTTTCCCATGAATCATGAATGTTCTTAATGGCATCTAGAATGGTGAATCATGTCCAGAAGGTTTTCAATTTACTTCACCCAGATTCATCAGAGGAATCACTAACTATGGTAGCTATAGCCTTATGAAATGTATTTCTTATTAAATAATAAGATTTGAAAGTCAAAATTGCCCCTTGAACCATGGGCAGAAGAACGGATGTTGTTAGCAGGCATGAAAACAACGTTAATCTCACTGTAGTTCTCCATCAGAACTCTTGGGTGACCAGGTGTATTGTCAACGACCAGTAATATTTTGAAAGGAATCTTTTTTTTCCTGAGCAGTAGGTCTTAACAGTGGGCTTAAAGTGTTCAGTAAACCATGTTGTAAACAGATGTGCTATCTAAGCTTTGTTCCATTTATAGAGCATAGGCTGAGCAAACTTAGCATAATTCCTAAGGGCTCTAAAGATTTTTCAGAATGGCAAATGAGCATTGGCTTCAGTTTAAAGTCACCAGCTGCATTAGCCCCTAACAAGATAGTCAGTATGTCTATTGAAGCTTTGAAACCAGGCATTGACTTATCTTCTCTAGCTATGAAAGTCCTAGATGGTATCTTCTTCCATAAGGCTGTTTTGTCTACACTGAAAATCTGTTGTTAGTGTATCCACCCTCATTAATTATCTTAGTTAGATCTTCTGGATAACTTGCGGCAGCTTCTGCACCAGCACTTGCTGCTTCACCTTGCACTGTTATGTTATGGCTTCTTTCCTTAAACCTATGAACCAACTTCTGCTAGCTGCAACTTCCTCAACTCTCTCAGGCTTCATATAATTGAAAATAGTTAGGGCCTTGCTCTGGGTTAGGTTTTGGTTTAAGGGAATGTTATGGCTGGTTTGATCTTTTATCTAGATTACTAAAACTTTCTCTGTATCAACAATAAGGCTGTTTCGCTTTCTTATCTTTTGTATGTTCACTGGAGTAGTTCTTTTAATTTCCTTCAAGAATTTTTCATTTGCATTCACAACTTGGCTGTTTGGTGCAAGAGACCTAGCTTTCAGCCTTTCTCAGCTTTCTACATACCTTCCTCACTAAGCTTAATCATTTCTAACTTTTGATTTAAAGTGAAAGATACGTGACTCTTCCTCTCACTTGAACACTTAGAGGCCATTGTAGGGTTATTAATTGGCCCAATTTTGATATTGTCGTGTCTCAGGGAATAGGGAGAACGAGGAGAAGAGAGACATGAGGGAGCAACTGGTCATTGGAGCAGTCAGAACACACAACATTATTAATTAAGTTTGCTGTCTTATATGGCCATGGTTTGTGTTGCCCCAAAACAATTATAACAGTGACATTAATGATCACTGATCACAGATCATAACAAATATAACAGTGAAAAAGTTTGAATTATTGTGAGAATTACCAAAATGACACAGAGACACGAAGTGAGCAAATGCTGTTGGAAAAATGGCACCAGTAGACTTGCTCAACGCAGGGTTGCCACAAACCTTCAATATGTGAAAAATGTAATATCTGCAATGTGCATTCAAGTGACGTATGCCTATACGAGGTGTGATCAAAAAATACAGTGAATGTTTAAATGAAAAAAATATTACAGTAAAAGACACATTGCCATTAATTCCCCTCAAAATACTCCCCCTCGCTTTGAATGCACTTATCCTATTGTTCTTGCCACTTTCTAAAGCAGTTCTGGAAGTCCTCTTTCGGGAGTGTCTTTAGTTTGCGCTGTCCCGGCTGCCTTAATGTCCTGAATCGATTCAAAACATTTTCCTTTCACGGTCATTTTGACTTTGGGGAAGAGCCAGAAGTCTCACGGTGCCAGATCTGGTGAATAAGGTGGATGGGGACACACCCTAATGTTTTTATGTGACAGAAATTTCCATACCAGAAGCAATGTGTGACTTGGAGCCTTTCCATTGTGATCAGAAAATACAGTGAATGCTGCTGCGGAGTGCCATCCAACAGAAAAGCAGGGATCTTCAATATGGGAAGTGGCGTGTCGAATATTAGTAACAGTGTGCGGCAAGTGTCAGCGTGTTCAGTGCAGTCAGTCGGGTGTGAGCTACAGTTGAGAGAAGGTTTTAAAGTGTGCCGTAAATCATCCTCCATCATGACAACGTTCTGTGTCACACATCGCTTCTGGTATATGGCAATTTCTGTCAAATAAAAACATCAGGGTGTGTCCTCATCCACCTGATTCACCAAATCTGGCACTATGTGACTTCTGACTTTTCCCCAAAGTCAAAATGATTCAGGACATCGAGGCAACCACGACTGCACAACTAAAGACACTCCCAAAAGAGGACTTCCAGAACTGCTTCAGAAAGTGGCAAGAGGGATGGGATAAGTGTGTTCGAAATGAGTGGGAATATTTTGAGGGGGATTAATGGCAATGTGTCTTTTACTGTAATAATTTTTTAAAATTTAAACATTCGCCATATTGTTTGATTACACCTCCTATATTAATCAGTCTTGGAGAATGTCCTGTGTGTGCTTGAGAAAAATGCGTCTTCTGCTTCTGCTTAGTGCAGTGTATTACAGATGTCTGTTAGGTCTAGTTTGTTTACAATTTTGTTTAATTCTTCTATTTCCTTTTTTATCTTCAGCTTAGTTCTATTGGTTTTGAATAGTAGGGTTATCTTTAAAGAGTTTGAATGCAAGTTATCTTAAAATTCTGTTTCAAACTCAAGTGCTAAGACTGAGAATATTTAGAAGAATTCGCTAGAGAAGTGCTAAATATTCAACATTGTGTTTAATATTTCCTAGTAAATACATAGTTCTTTATAGCTGCTCTTCATAGCTTATCTTTGGTCATATGCATAATCTTTGTGTGATATAGACTTATTTCACACTGGAGAAGGTTTTAAAAGAGAACTAGAAGATATTAGGTAGTGCTTTACTGAAATCTCTGGGAGTGAAATTTTTCTACTGTAATTAATATGTTGAATGGATAATTTTCAGCCTCAATTGAGTTTTTTCTGTTTGGAAAGCTCCTTTAAAACAAATTTTAAGTATTATAAAGATGAATACCTTTTTTTTCCTTGCTAGAACGAAAAGGGTCTTGGTCAGAGAGGAGGAATTCTAGTATTGTTGGTAGACGATCACTTGAAAGGACAACAAGTGGAGATGATGCTTGTAACTTGACCAGCTTTCGACCTGCTACGCTCACAGTGACCAATTTTTTTAAGCAGGTATTGTTCTGTCATGTAGGAATTGTAGGGGGCTATTTGTATGTAAATTTCTTTTGGTTTCAAAAAAAACGTAATTGTACATGCACATATAGTACATATACATGTAATAATTGTGATTTCAAGAAATTTAAAAAACAATAAAAATAAAAATAATGAAAAACATAAAAATAAGTTATATTTTACCGGTTGTTTCATCATTGTGTTTATTTAAATGTTGACATTTATGCATTAAAATCAATCCTCCACATCTATATCCTATTTCTTAATTGTAATATTTTAACTTTTCTTTAACATTGATGGCTATGAATCTTCTTAGAGTGGTTGTGTGGTTACATCTGTCCTTCTTACCCAAGCTTTTTTTTTATCTAACCCATCATACCCATAGAATATGGACTGGAACTTTCAGGTCCTAGTAGTATGTTTCTGTGCTAAATGCCATCGTTGTTTTTACAGGTGAATTTATACGTCCAAGAAGTTCTTAAACATATTTTTTGCAAATATGTTCCCTACACTTCAAATCATGAGTCAAGTCAGTATTTTTCAAATGCTGCTGGTCATGATCCATGAATGGGAATGACAATTTAGTAGATATCACGCAGCTTAAAAAAATAACACAGTAGAATAGAAATATAATAGTGCATTGCTCATAATGAGGTCTAAGATTGCTTCAGTGAGCATTTCCCCCCCATTTTTTTTGTGAGTGTATGACTATGTATATATGCATACTGGATTTTTATGTAAAATAAATTTTATACTATAAATCAAGCTCAGAAAATTTGGAAAGCATTTGTCTTAGTCAGTTGAATAGAACCATATAAGAATGGGAGAAAATTTGTATTAACTCGACAAACTGGAAAAGGATACCATGCATGTATGTTAGAAGTTACTCTAAAAGGAGGAAATCCTGGACTGCTGACACCTTATAACTTGATAGGGTAAAATTTTAGGACAGGACATGCCATGAATTGACAGCAGTCTACTTGAAGTCCCTTTCATGGTTATATATCAATAGCATTCATAAGCAGGTGCTCTGAGAGACTCAGATGGAAAATAAAGCAGGTGAGAAGTGTCTGAAGTGTTAAAGGTCTTTTTTTTTATTGTGGACAGTAATACAAGAGTCTAGAAAAGGCCACAGTGTTGCTTGGCTGAGGTGATAGGCCAGGTATAGCTATGGAAATGGCAGTAGATTTACCCAATACAGTGACACAGTCTTGCAGCTATGATATTTCACTTTTTTTGTATTTCTTTAGCTACTACATCACTCCTGCCGATACTTCCAGAGCTCTTTTTTTTCATTTCTTGAGCTGCTGTATCATTGAACTGGTATTGTAAACTTAAATGAACAAGTCATCCACCCACCCACCCACCTATTTATCCAACAAATATATTTTGAGCATTCATAATGTACTGAGTACCAATCCATCCACCTACCCATTATTCAACAAATACTTTTTGAGCATTTACCATGTACTAGAGGCTGGTAACTAGAAACTATCACAAAGTGATTGTAAAAACTTGAAAGTGAATGATTGCTGGAGACATGGAGCAATAGAAAGAAATTACACTTTGTACAGTTCTGTATTTTTTTAACTTAACATGTGTAATTTTTAGAAGTATTTTTAAATAGCTAGAGTATTATACATAAGGCAAATATAAAGTAAAAAGCTGTGATTACAATTTTAATAAAGTAAAAGTCAGGGCACAAGTTTTTCCTAAATGAGATACAGAAGGCAGTTTTTTTTAAATTGATGAGAGAACACTATCCACAATTGGAATATAGTAATCAATGTTTATGTACAGATTTGAAATGTGTCAAGCTAAAATTATTAGAAATACATAGAGATTTAAAAACAAAATCATCCCCTCACATTAGTTATAAGGACATTTGTTCTATTTGTTAGAAGGTATGTAAATTATCTATTGCTTCAGGAATACATAACAGTAAACATGCAGTGGGGAGAAGGGAGTGTCAGCTAGGCTCATTCACATGATTGGAGGTTAAGTGGGGTCAGCTGATTTAGACTGACTGACTTCTGGGAAGACTGAAATGACTCAGACCTCTTCCATGTCTCTCAACTTCTACTCTTATCCTCTAGCAGGGTGGGTTGGTTATGTTCTGATAGCAGGAGTAGAAGTTCAAGAGAGGACAAGCTCACTTGTGCAAATGTTTTTCAAGTTTCTGCATCGTGTTTGCTTACTGGTGGAAACAAGTCACATGGTCAAGCCTTGGGGAGACAATTATGTCCCACCTAACAAAAGGCATAGAAACCGACAGAGTAAAGAATAGAGGCCAATAATATAATCAATTGAACAGGTTAAGTACACAGAAATAATGAAGTCTAGAGATAATTTGAATGTATTGTAAATGAGGATCATTTAAAGATCTATATTCTATACTCAAGGAGAGTATATACTGTTTTAGCAACTGATGGAACATTTGCAATAATCATATATTAGGTCACTGAAAAAATCCTGATAAACTCAACAAACCATAACTCAGCAAAACTAAAACCTATAAAAGTATTAACAAAAATCTCCAACCCCTTAGAAATTAAAAATCACTTTTGTAGATAATGGGATAAAAGAGCAAGTACGTACTCTATTGAGAATGCAACAGTGAATAAATGGGATATGGCTAAGGGCGAGCTCACAATAATAAAGTAGCCTTAAATATATTAGTTACAAATAAGATAAAAAGACAATATATAAACTATGCATTAAAAACAGTAAGATATCAAATGCAGGAGGATTGGATTAATAAAATCTAAAAAGTGACTTGAATAAAAGTAAAGTCAATCCCTACCTATTTTAATTATAAGAAAAAATATTGCATTATTGAAATTATTAATTGAAATTTTTGTATTAGACGTAGTTTAGTTTTGTCTGTCTCTTTTCCCATTGGGGTCTTTTCAGAGTTGTCTTTCTGGTATTAGTATCAAGATAATTGTCCTTTTCTTTAAGAGTAGTTTTTTGTTTTACATCTTTTCTTTTTCAAATTCAGCCAAGGGTGTATATTGTGCATTTGAGAAATTTGGTGATATAAAATTGAAAAGACAAATATAAACTCAAATGTAACAAATTTATAAGACTGCCATATATATGTGTATGTGTTTGTGACACACACGTTTGTTTTATGTCTGTATTCTTTTTTTCTTATTTTCATCAACTTACATTGATTTTCTATATTTTAGAGTGTCCTATAATACCTTATAAACATAAATAACAGGCTATAAGTAAATATGTAAAATTTAAAAATAAATAGCAGTACTCTTAATAACATTTGAAAGCAATAAAGGAAGGAAATAAGTCATATTTATTTTTAATCATGATTATATTAACTTAATTTTACTTTTTATTCTGACTAAATTGAAGGAAGAAGGGCAGGATTATGATTATTATTACTTTTCATTCTGACTAAATTGAAGGAAGACGGGCAATATAAATTCATTTTCAATCTATTATATTTGTTTTATCAAATATTTTTTTCTTTGTTTTTAAAAACAGGAAGGAGACCGCTTAAGTGATGAAGATTTGTACAAATTCCTTGCTGATATGAGAAGGCCATCTTCTGTTTTACGGAGACTAAGACCGATTACAGGTATTTTAAAATTTTGAGTAGAAATGATTATAACTGTTATCACTAATATATTGTATTGTTGGTAACTGTGTATTCTTTTTTTCAGTTATCTGGCCCATCTGTCTTTTTGTGCTCAATGCTTGTCAGTCTTCTTCATCTCATTACTCTCATGTGGTCTAATAGTTTGGATGCAGGATTTGAGTACTGAAATGAGAAGAATGAATGATATCGTGGCTTAAAATTATTTTCCAGAGGAAAAAAAAGTACATTGAATGATAAATATTCAGAAACAGATTCATATTATGATCAGAGCAGACCATTCCTGAGTAAAACTATTTTGAAGCCTACCAAGTTTAAATCAAATATTTAATCTTTGAAACGTCGGCTTGTTCCTGTGCTAGATTCCTCTCTCTGTTTTTCATTTTTTGTTCCTTCCTTCCTTCTCATTCATTCATCCGGTAGTTTACATGTATTTGTCTGTTTCAGTAATTTATAAGTTTGATACTTGGTAAAATGAATTAATTTAGGGGTCTGAGAAGATAGTAATTTTGGTTTCTTCCCAGACTTCTTGGAAAAATAGGATCTGAATCCTTCCAAAAACATTTTTAACATGAAGTTTTTATTATGTTTACATTGGTTTTATAATATGTTTTTATATGCAGCTCAGCTGAAGATAGACATTTCTCCGGCACCTGAAAGTCCCCATTATTGTCTAACTCCAGAGCTGCTACAAGTGAAGCTTTACCCCGACAGTAGGGTTAGACCCACCAGAGAAATTTTGGAATTTCCTGCCAGGGATGTCTACGTTCCAAACACTACTTACAGGTAACACATTTTAATTTTGGAGAATTCTACAATAAGATACTATATATTCCAATATTAAAGTAGAACTAGAATGAAACTCTCCAAACATCTTTTATGGCTTTGTCACATATTCCATTTCTTACCATATGATTTTATTAATAGCTTAATCTATTAAGCTTTTACTATGTTCCAGGTATAATGTAATTATCTTACATCCATGATCTTGTGTAATCCTCATAGCTTAAGGTAGGTGTTACCTTTTTAGAAGTGAATAAGCTGAGGGATATACTGGAGTGTCAGTGGAGCTACCATTTGAATGGTGGACTCCTAGGTTAAAAGTTTTGAACTTCTAATTACCATATTTCCTCAAATGTTCTTATCAGCAGAATCTAGCGTTATACATGAATCAACATGCACTATGTTCTAACAATTAATCAACAATATTTGGTGAGTATATGCTGCTTAGAGAATACTTGACATGAGGTTGTAGAATAGGCTTTTAAGGCTGACCACTACATAATTCCAGCGGTACCATTTACATATACTTTTAGTAAATGATGCTCCCTCTATTAGTGAATGCTGAGAACATGACTTGACATATCTGTTGGTATATCCAACAGGGCAGCTCAGACATAAGATTCTAACCAAGACTTCCCCGTCTTAGCATATTTCACTACAATTTACCCAGTTCCTGAGTCTAAAATTTTGAGAATCAAAATGGTTTCTTTTCTTCCTCATTTACTCCTCCAAGTTTTGTAGGTTCTACTTTCAAAATGTATCCTAAATCCAATATTTTTTATGTCGTCCACCTTTAAAACTCTAGTCTAAGTCACCATCTAGGTCAGCACTGTTAAATAGAAATACTAAGGGACCATATTTGTAATTAAAAATTTTGTAGCTCTTACATTAAAAAATAAAAAGGAACAGGTGAAATTAATATTATGTTGTTTAACCCAACATATTATTTCAATATGTAATAAGTGTAAAAAATTATTGAGGTATTTTACTTTTTTCTTTTCTACTAAAAGTCTTCAAAGTCTAGTGTGTGTTTTATTCTTAAAGTACACCTCAATTCAGATGAGTCACATTTCAAATGCTTAAGAGCCACGTGGGCCTAGAAGGTATCATATTGGATAGCTGCTGATCTTGAATTTTGCTGTACCTTTCTAATTTGATCATCTTATTTCTACCCCTGGCTCAGTCAATTCTCAACATTGCAACCAGAGATATTTTTTAGAATTACAAATCAGATCATTCATTCCTCTGTCTGAAAACCTCTAGTGGCTTCCATTTCAAGCAAAAAAGAAAAAGAAGGTATTTTTTTTATGATAGTCTTTAAGACTTTACATGATTTGACTCCTGCCTTTCTCCAACTTTAAATCCTACTAATCTTCGCTTTCCTTATTTCATTTTATCCTTCATCCTTGAGCAAACAAAATTCAGTTCTGCCTAAGGCTTTTCCATTTGTTCTTCCCTTTGCCTGTTATGTTTTCCCCCAGCTCTCCACATGGCTTGGTTCCTTATTCAGACATCTTATCTGCTTAAAGGTCACTTCCTAGAGAGACTCACTGTTATCAACCTGCCTAAAAAGATCCACTGCTTCCCTTCCCTAGCTCTTTAACCGTCTTTGTATTTGTTACCTGACATTATAATATATAGTTATAAGATCGTTTTTTTTTTTGTCTCTCTCGTTAGAATGTAATTACTGTGAAGGGCAGGGACTCGTCTATTTTGTTTACCACTTTATCTTCAGCATCTCGAATAGTGTGCTAGTACACAGAAAACACAGTAAATATTTATTTAACGAGTTGAGAAATTGGAAACTGCACTGGTAGGAGGATGGGATTTAGAGTCATACAGATACAGGTGTGATCTCTGACTCCACTATTTACTATTTGGGTGACTTAGGACAAGTTACTTAATACATTGGCCACTCAATTTTCTTATTAATAAATATATGATAATAATACCTGTCTTCTCTTGTGAGGGTACAGAGCACAAAGCTTTGCATGTAATTGGCACTTAGTCTGATAGGCTAACAAAAATATATGTTGCTTTTTTTTTTTTTTAATGTTGCTTTTAAAAGAAGCAAAATAATACAAATTCTCCTATAAATTACCTATGTCTTATATATACAACTACTTAGAAGGATATGAAATAAAGAAATGAGATATAAACCAAGATTTATATTGAATAATTTAGAGGTTATCTATTCTATCTCTTATCTAGTATAGGAATCTCATCTAGAGCATCACTTACTTGTGTTTATCTAGCTTGCCTCTGCTTGGATTATTTCAAAAGCAGAAAATGTAAGTTGGGGACTTCGAGTGGTCTTTTATTTGGTTCATTTTCCTACTTACCTTTGTTATTTATTTACATATTTATATTTTTAAAAGACTTATATGAATATACTTGAAATTAAAAAAGTACCATAAGACTTAAAATTACAACAAAGGTTGTTTATCTTACTTCTACCAACCTTTCCCTACCCTGATGTCTTATCTTCAGCGTCAGTCAGTAACTTCTTTTCCTCCTTCTTTTGGTATATTGCTCCTTGTTTCTAAATAACATGTTCATCCTTCTTTTTCTTGATTCTTTCTTAAAATTGACATACAATTGACATACAAATTATATTAGTTTCAGGTGTATAACACAATGATTCAGTATTTATATGTATTGTGAAATGATTGCAATAAGTTTAGTTAACATTCATCACCATACATAGAGAATTTTTCTTTTTGGTGTTGAGAACTTTTAAGATCTACTCTCTTAGCAATTTCAAATATGTAATACAGTCAACATGCTGTACATTAACTATCGTCGCCATGCTGTATGTTGCAGTCCCATGACTTATTTATTTTATAACTGGAGTGTGTACCTTTTGACTCCTTTCACCCATTTCACCTACCCCCTAACTCCCAATTGTTTTTCAGTTTTTAATAATATCTACTGATGGTTATAGAAGATGAAGATTGAACTCTTAATCCTCCTTCCAAAACAACAACAAAACAACGAAAAAAAATATATATTTGCATAAATCCAGAAAAAAATACATATACTATATCATCTCTTCCAAATTTAGTTACATCCCAGTTTTTCATTAAGTAAATGTTATTTTTTACATTTTTGTGATTATTATATAACCATTTTTGCATCTGAGCCATGTAAATTACTATGATTTTTATTCCCTTATTTGTTTTATATAACTTTTTATTTTCTCTGGAGTGGTGACATTATTTAGTCCCTGTTTTTCTGTGTTATGAAAATTCTCTGTAATGCTTCTTGCAATACAGTAAAATACATCAGCTAATCAATCATTTCCACTCTTGCAACTTTCTTAGTTCCCCGTGAAATTATAAGTTAACATGGCAGAGGAGATTTTGTAGGCTTACTAGATTTACTGTACATTTGTCATCTTGTAGCCTATTTACCATTTTCCTGGAAATTTTTTTTGTATTTCTTTTGCAATGGAGTCCTTATTTCATAAATATTTTTCTTTCTTGGTTTATACAATTCACTGAGAACCTTCAGTATCTTCCTGAAATAGGGCGTATGGGGGTAAATTATTTGAGACTGTTTACATCTGACAATATCTTTAATTTACCCTTACTCCAGAATTGTTAGTTTTAATGGATATAAAATTCGAAGTTGTAAATCACGTTCTGTCATAATTTTGAAAACATAACATAACTAACTGTCTTCTGGTTTTAAGTGATACTTTTGAGTAGTCTAGTATAATTCTGATTGCTAATCCTTTGTTTATGTCTTCTTTTTTCCTTTGAAGGCTTTTTTTGAGGTGTTTTCTTTATCCCTGGTGTTCTGAACTTTCATGTGATATAATAACATTTATTTAGTACTTTATGGTATTAAATTATTTTCATTTAAGTTATTCATTAAGAATTATACAAATTACATAAATCTGGCAATATTATTTGTTTATCTCCACTTATAGGTAAGAAAAATAAGGCTGAGATTAAAAAACTTATTTGGATTTGAACCCAGGTCATCTTATTTTATTTTCTATGTTCTGCATCGTTTGGGATGATAGCACAACCAGCATTCATAATTATATACAATATGAAAAAAATTCTCATTGCTAGATAATTTGTTGCTACATTTTTATTGAAGCAGGCAGAACACGTTTATTTACCTTATTATTTGCCTCAAAGTGTACATTTATTTATTCTTGTTTAATAATTTTTAAATGTCTTAAAATTGACCTAAGTGTAACACTTGATAGACATGGCATCCCAGAGTATCATGTCTATGAAGTAATAGAAACTAGAGCCAAAATAGAAAATCTACATGTTACAGGACTTGCATGAGAATTGGGTAGAGAGCTTATACTATGTGAGGAGACATCTTACTAAACAAGATAGTATATTGTTTTCTCTGAAATATGTATCTAATTGTATGTAATATATCAGGTACTCCTCTTGGAGGAGATGGAAAAGTTAATACGCCAAAAGATTTAAGTGGATTTTGTAAATTATAAGTTAGTATGGTTTTACTATAAGAATTTGTGGAAATTATATAAACATGTATTACCTCTTTATGATAACTTATTTGGGTTTAATTTTGGGTTTTGTGATTGAATGCTTTATCATTTGAATTGGTAAGGGTAATTGTCCAAAAACTAACTATTTTGCATTCTGGGAATAAACTTTTCAAGTATGAAAATGAATTCACAGCATATTAGCTTGAGAATGATCTTGAGAGATCTTTTAATGTATCTCAGTACCTTTAGTTTGAACTGTATCTAAACCATTAATTACAGAGGTGATATTCGTCCCTGGTGTTATTAGTGAAAGTATATTGTAGGCAGCAGACATTTTAAAAAAACAATTCATTAACTGTGTAAAGACTTGTTCTCTCATGAGTAGGCAGTTTATTCCCAGAGAATAGTAGAACCAGCTAACCTACGATTATGTTTGTTCCTTTTAAACCTTTTTTGAAAATAAATATTGCTTTGGTTTTAATATTTTTCATCCAAATAAATTGGTTTCAGGTTAAAATTTTGCATAACCTATTTATTCCTTATGAACAGCCTGTAAGGAACTTGTAAAATGTTTTAACTCATTAATAAACATCAATAAATTGTGATACAGGATGTCAAGCTTACTCAGTTTTTTAGGGTATGGAAATGATTGTTGTGCTGTATTAGTAATATGTTACCAGAGAAAGCTGTTGAAGCAAGAAGGATCTATTATTTTGAGAAAGAGATTAATAATTTTCTAGTATAAGGGTGTCTTCAAAGAAATAAAATTAGTACATGAGAATATAGAAGTAGAATTATCGTTACTATACTTTGTTGTGTATTTTTTCCTGTTGCTACTTTTCTGCCAAAAATGTTTTCTTTTTAAAAAAGATAAATGAGATGATCAAACAATATGTTGAATGTTTAAATTAAAAAAAGAATTATTGCCATTTACATTAATCCCCCTCGAAATACTCTGCTTCATTTGGAACACACTAATCCCATCATTCTTGCCACTTTCTGAAGCAGTTCTGGAAGTCCTCTTTCTGAGTGTCTTTAGTTGCGCTGTCGTAGCTGCCTCGATGTCCAGAATCATTTTGACTTTGGAAGAGCCAGAAATCACACGGTGTCAGATCTGGTGAATACAGTGGATGAGGACACACCATAATATTTTTATTTGACAGAAATTGCCGTACCAGAAGCGATGTGTGACACAGAGCGTTGTCATCATGGAAAATGATTTATTGCACACTTTGAAACACACCTTCTCTCAACTGTAGCTCACACCCAACTGACTGCACCAAACAAGTTGAAACTTGTCACACACTGTTACTAAGGTTCAGCGTGCTACTTCCCATATTAAAGATTCCTGCCTTTCCGTTGGATCGCACTCAGCAGCAGCATTCACTGTATTGTGTGATCACAATGGAAAGACTTCATGTCACATCGCTTCTGGTATGGCAATTTCTGCCAGATAAAAACAGTATGGTGTGTCCTCTTCCACTTTATTCACTGGATCTGGCACCGTGTGACTTCTGGCTCTTTCCCAAAGTCAAAATGACCATGAAAGGTAAACGTTTTGAATTGATTCAGGACATTGAGGCAGCCGCCACGACATTGCAACTATAAAAATATTCCCGAAAGAGGGCTTCCAGAACTGCTTCAGAAAGTAGCAAGAATGATGGGATAAGTGTGTTTGAAGCGAGGGATAGTATTTTGAGGGGTATTAATGACAATGTGTCTTTTAATATAATAAATTTTTTGATTTAAACATTCACCGTACTTTTTGATCACACCTAATGATTATGAAGTTGACTGTATGCTTTAAAAAAAATTAATCTCTGAGTTATATGAAACAATAATTTTTGTGTTATTTGAAGTAGTATGGCTATATACATATCTTATGAATCTTGGGAGTTGGGTTCCTGTCGCCAGTATCTTGTAAGCATATTTTATTTTTAAGAATTATTTAAAACTGATGATTGATTGGCTTTCCTTCTTTTAACATTGGGATAGTAAAAATACCTATATTTTAGAAATTTGTGAGGATTAAATTAGATAATATATGTAAAGCTTTTTGCGAAGTGCCTGACACATTAAATGCTCGATAGAAGTTACTCATTGTTATTGTCATGGCTTTATTAGATTACATTTACCAAAGCATTACACAAGTTGAGAGAGATTGGTTTGCAAGGTGATAGTACTGAGCTTTTCAGGTATAATTAATTGGATAAAAGAATAAATATATTTTTTATTCTAAAATAAAGTGTTTATTAAAAAAGCATGCCCCCTCATGAGCAGACAAATTAAATGAAAATAAACAAGATTCCTCCCCCACCTGGATAAGCCAATTTTTAAAAAAGAGAGGTTATAAAAGTCAGTAGTAGCCTGCTTTGTATTATTACTTGGGCCTTCAATGCCCCTGAGACCTGAATACCAAATCACATAGGTTGCTTATTCTACTTTGTAAAGTTCCATAAATATTTGTTGACCAAATAGTTATACTAGAATACTCTTCTAGCTTAGTTTGGATTCTTTGCCTTCTGAGGAATGTTGCAGGTAAGCTATAGTTTCTGGTACTAGTGGTCATTGTACCAATCAATACAAGCGTGCAGTTTCCCAATAAATAATGTTAAAAAAAGAAAGTCAAGTTTGACGCTAAGACTTTTAAAAGTTTATATACAGCCGTTATCTCACTAACTCTGCATAGCAGCCTGCACAGAACCCAGATGGTTAACCCTGTTTTATAAATGACAAAGCTGACATTGTAGAAGGTTCTAATTTATATCTGAAAAGACCAGAAATCTAAGTATCTTTAATGTGAGTTTTATTTTTAGTATGAAACTTGAGTGTATTTTGAAGTGTCTCATGGGGTTAAAAAGATTTTAAGAATTGTCTGAATAGAGGGAGAATGAATGGATATGACTGAAGCAAACTTTTGACTGAGGTGAGAAATCACAGGAAAAAATGCAATCTGAAAGTGACAGATTTTTTATGACTTAATACCTTTTGCTTCCAATTTTTATAGTTATTATCAGACAATTAGGAAAGAGCTGTCTAAAAGGGTATATATGTGAATATATTTATTTTAGTTTAATTTTTAATTTTTTATATTTTTACATTTTAAAAGTATTGAGATTTCTCAAAGACATTTAAAAAAAATTTATTGTTCAGTTATACCTAAAGTTAGAGATTTTCACGTTTAAATAAATACTCGCCTCCCACCCCCACCCTGCCCCACATGTAGTTGTTCACTTACTGTAGTATAGTATTGTTAAACCAAGAGGGACCTGGTCTTTTCAAATCCTCTGTAGGGGTAAATGAGGCTATACAGATAGATATGGTTTCTAGCAATTAGGACATGAATGACATATTTCTTTTCTTTTTTTTTTGTAGGAAAGGTAAGTTTTATTTGGAAGAAAGTTCAAACAAAGGTATTTTAAGATAGATTATTGCTTTTAACTTTTATATACAGGAAATAGTTACAAAACGTATAAAGATAGCCACATACAAAGCTAAAATTTTAAATGTTAAGACTTTACTTGAGCAGAATAATTTTACTTTGACAGCCTGTTGATTATAAAGATATTTTACAGTCACCTCCAACCTGTCAGGATTGCATGTGTCAGGATTGCCTCCTGTTTGTTTAAGTTTCACCACCATATATAATGGGTGCTGGGTGAAGTTTATTCATGTGGACATTCATATAAATAAAGGCTCACACACATGTTCAATATTCTTGTCTCATGAATGACATATTTCTTATTGTGCCAAACAAGTGGAGATTATTTACCTAAAATGCTTGTTTTATTAAGCAAATACTTGTTATCACAGTATCAAAGAAAAAAATACTAGTGCAGTTGTTACATTAAGGTAACCAAATAAAGAGTCCTTTCTTACTAATGGAAAATAGTGTTTTTATTGAATGTCTGAAATCATCTGTTAGGTAGTAGATTGTGAATAGTGTTACTCATGTTCCGAATTTGTACTTGACCATCACTGTTGCTTGAGCTGTTTAGATCAAGGTACATTTAATTGAGCAAATGCTTGTGTGTTTTATAGACATCCAGATCTTAAGAGCACTGCCATTCTTGGCAAGATTGCTAGTTAGAGTTAGCCTCTTTCCCAGCAGTAGTCTTAGTTGTAATCACCTACTGAACTTGAGTACCTTTGTTTTTCTTCTAGTTTTCAGACAGACTGTACATATCTAGCAAATACGGTGTTAATAACACCATAAGAATGAATGCAGTTCAGAGCTAGTAACAATCAGTGTGATAAACAAAATGAAAGGATGCAATTTATTTTTTTATCTGAACCTTTGTTAGCAATTAGGAGTATAACCCACCCATACATCTCTTAATCATCCTTAGTAAACTGGTTATCTGTGAATTAATCTGAGTAGTATAGTTTTAAACTTTTTATAATGGAAAATTATAAACATAATACAAGAGTAAACAGAACAGTATAGTTAACCTCTATTGTCATTCTTGTTTCGTCAGTTACCTGCCCCGTTGTTTAATACTTTAAAACAAAACCTAGTCACCATATCATTTCACTTGTCAGTCCTTTAGTATGTATTTCTAATAGGTAAGGACTTTAAAAAATGTAGCCACAATAACATTTGAAGTGTTTTGTGATCTATTGGTAATTTTATCTTGTATTAGTCTCTTAAGTAGTTTAATAGCTTATTTATTATATTCTGATTCATTTTTTTCCCCTAAAATTTTGTTTCTAGGAACAGTTTGGCAAGTCAAAGTAAATATATACTATTTATATTATAATACAAGAGCCAAGTATTTCATATTTTTTAAACTAGATTATTGTATGATGGTAGGTTTTGCTTAAGAGTTGGGGTTCTTTATGTTTTTTGTGCCATCGTACACTTTGACAATTCTGTGAATACAATGATTCTCTGTTTTGGAATAATGTTTTCAAATACATAAAATAAAATATATAGCATAATGAATGAAATCAATCACATTGAATTACAATGATCAAAACACTAAAATTGTTATATGTGTTTCTTTATTAATGAATTAAATAACAAGATCTAGCTGCTGGTCTTAAATCTACCATATTTTTTAAGTGGTAATAGCATAAGCAGTATTTTGAGATATCTGCAATAGTTGTAAAAATATGTATGATATCTGTTAATGACAAAGTCTCATATATTGCTAATACCCGTATGGTTAGTTTCTCACATTCACAATTTAAGGAAGTGCAAGTTTCAGTGAAAATTAAGGAGTAGTTTTTTTTCCCATTCAAGTTGATGGTTCCCTGCTTTAGAGAGTATTGGTCTTTCTATTTACTTTTAGTTTTCAGAGATTTCTCAAGCTATTGCCACATACTCTGCTGTTTTGATTTTGGCCTACATGTACCACTTGGGTTTTTATTCTATCCAGTTTGCCCTAGTTTATTTTAACTACAAAAATTCTTGAATTGAGAGCCATTTCCTAACATTTACCATAGCCACCCTATCCAAGTTCTTTGTTAGGACTTGCATTTGAACATGATGGGTGGGGTGTTATCTCAGACTCGGAGGGAAGGAATAAAATTCAGAAACAGTAGCAGAATGTGAGGAGAGCAGTTTTGTTGTTCTCTCCTAAGAATTATAGTATTTTCAGTTAGGAAGCATTTGTACAGTTTATTTACTTAAAGAGATCTTAAGTGTGATAACCAAGATTCAGTTTTTACAAGTATATAAATTCGTCTAGGACTTTATAGTTCATAAAACCATTCAAATTCAGTATCTTAATGGTTACAAGACCTCATGAAGTAGATTTGGCAAGGTTATTATTATTCTCATATATGGGGTGTGGAAACTGATGCTTAGTTGTTTATTTGAAGATAAGCAGTTATAGCCGTACATATTTAAGCTGTAGGTTATGGCTTTTTCACACATACCTAATCATTTTGTTAAATGTTCCTGGGATTAAACATATGAATTTAGAAAAACAATTGTTATCTTTGAGATGGAATCCTTGATTACATATTTTTTTAAAATGTCACTGAAACCTCATTTAGAAAGGCTTACTTTGGGAGATTGTTAATTTTACTTTCATGACCTTGAACTGTGCATTTCACACCAATTGAGTAATTTTGCCCTAGTTGATGAGAACACTTTGGACTAAAAAGACCAACTGTTGGGCCACTTTCCAATTTTGAAACCTGCTGTGTTGTATGATCACTTAGTAGTATGTGCATAAACGCAATTTTGTGGTTGTTAGTGATAGGAAAAAAACAAGGAAATTTGATTATCCTATAATAGAAGGTAGAATATTTAATAATACATATTTGTAATAGGTTTCATGAAGGAGGCAAATAGTAGGTATTCAATAAACACTGGTTAATAAACACATTTTTGATTAATGAATGATTTCCATGAGTTATGCTATGAGGAAGAAAAAATACAAACATGAAAACATGCTGATTCTAAAATGGCAGTGTGGGTAAATAGATTATACTATACTATGATAGGTAACCCTGAAACGAGAAATGTGTATACTTGCTCTCAGTAAAATTCACACTGGTTCAGAGTAAATTCTTGGTATAGAAATTTGCACTACATTGGTCTCCCTTTCTCAGTGGGAGAAATGTTCCAAGACCCCCAGAGGATGCCTGAAACCCTGGCTAGTGCCAAACCCTTTACAGTAAGTCCTCCCTTAATGTTGTCAATAGGTTCCTCAACTTTAAGCGAAACGACGTATAACAAAACCAGTTTTACCACAGGCTACTTGATATAAACAAGAGTTAAGTTCCTAAGGCAGCTCATCAAGGTGCCAGTGAAACAATGGTGAATGAAATGATCTTGACTGAAAGAATGTTATTTGAGGACCTGCTGAATTGTACTGTTTTTTCCTAATCACACATACTTATAATAAGGTTTATAAATTAGGTACAGTAAGAAATTAACAAAAATAACTAATAATAAAATAGAAGTTATAACAATATACTGTAATAAAAGTTAATGTGAATGTGGTATATCTCTCTCAAAATATCTTATTGAACTGTATTCACCCTTCTTGTGATGATGTGAGATGACACAAAGGCCTGCATGACGAGATCATACAAATGGTTACGTGATGAGATGAAATGAGGTGAATGCCATAGGCATTGTGATAGCATTAGGATACTGTCGACCTTCTGACAATACATCAAGAAGGAGGGTCATCAAGCCATGAAGATGTCATGTTTTCATGGCACAAATTTAATACCTTTTCCTTTCTAACTAAGCACTTACCATACTGGGACTGTAGTTTTGGCAGTTGGAGGTGAAGCGACAGCAAAACTAGCACAAATTTCTTTTTTCTTTACAGTTTCACAGATGGAAGATTCATTCTTACTGTAGATTTAGCAACCTCAGAATATGATGTTTTTTTCTTATTACATCTAGAATTTTTACCTTTTCACTTAAAGGAAGCACTGTATGGCTTCCCTTTGGCATGTCTGAATTGCTTGCGTCACTACTCTTGTGCTTTGGGCTATGATTAAGTAAAATTAGGATTACTTGAACACAAGCACTGTGATTCTGGTATGGTCACCTGTTCACCTGGTTGACCTCTAAGTGACTGATGGGAGGGTACCATGTATTGTGTGGCCATGCTGGACAAAGGGATGGTTCACATCTTGGGCAGGATGAAGCGGGACAGTGGGAGATTTCATCATGTTACTCAGGACACTGTGCAGTTTCAAACTTGTGACTTGTTTATTTCTGAAATTCTTTATTTACTATTTTTGGACCGCACTTGACTGTGGGTAACTGAAACCGTGGAAAGCAAGACTGCGGATAAGCGGGGGAACTGCTGAAATTCACTAAAATCAAGTAGATTGACTATCTTTGACTTCTTGGAGTTTTTATTGTTGTTTTTCACAATTTTTATTATTATGTTTGCCAGATTTACTTTTCTGTCTTGACTTGCTAAGTGTCAGCTGAGGGGTACAAACAGGAATGCTGCGAGGTTTCAGAGGAAGGAGCCTTTAGTTAGTAGGATATTTGTGGAGAAAGTGAGATTATCCATATCTTGAAGTATAAATAGGACCTAGTCAAGCAGAAAGGTGTGAAGGGGCATTGTAGACAAATGGAATGGCATTAGGAAAGTATATATGGGATATTTAAAAGTAGATAATTTTAATTAGAGCTGAGGGTTTGTGTTAGGCAAGAAAGTGCTTAAAGAGGTAATTACGGGTCAGATTATAAAAACCTTTGAATCTTTGGAAGAGATTTGGATTTTGTTCTGTAAGTTTATGCTCTTTTAATTGGGGTGCATGTTCTTGTGAGGCCACAGCTCTTTGGGATATACAAGTCCACAGCATAAACATGACACATCTTCCAGGGACATCACATTTTACAAGATTTGGAGAGGAATGACTATTTTTATATGAAGATGTGTTTATGGAGTAGAAAATACCATTCTCATGTAATGTGAAGATTTTAAAATTTAAGATGAAATCCTAGTAAAATTCTAAAGGAAATTGGTGCTTATATCAAGCCATTTTATCCAGAACCTATAAGGATATGTTTTCATTGTCCTTGGTTGTTATGCTCTTTTAATGGACAAGTTTGAACGACACAGATGAAAGTAGTATGCAGCCATTGTAAATTTGTTTTAGAAAGATTGAGGGGAGATAGTCATAAAATTAAGAGGCCAGGCAGGAGACTATTTAGATAATTTTAAGACTCAGGTTAAAGGCAGTCCTTGATAGTTTTTTTGGCAGTGGAAATGGGAAGGAAGCTTATCAGATTAAGAGACTTTTCAAAAGAATATTGTATTGAACTTAGTGTCTTAAGATACAGGAGAGATGGTTTACAAAGTTAAAGCCAGCGCTGTCCTCCTGGGTTTTAAGCTTCCATGATTGGGAAGCAAGGTAATGCCATTAACGGCTATGGTGAAGCAAGGAGGAGACCCAGTGGACTAGGATAAGATAGGGTAAGGGAGGGAGGGCCAGCAGACACAGTAAGGCGTTGGTGAATTTATGTGATATATTGAGCTTGAGGAGATATAGGATATCCAAAGGAGAAATGGCAAGTATGCCTCCAGTTCTCCAGAGGAACTGGAGAGAGATCTGGGAATAATTTGTAGATTCAGGAACTTTATTCATGGAAAGAAATGAGTCTATGAGAGTAGATTGAGTTTCTGAAGGTAAAAGTAGAAGAGATGATTGAAAATTGTGCATTGGCCCACAATACTAAATACTAGGAAGGAATAAGGCTATCAAGTTGGGTTCAGGTTAGAGATAATTTGTGGAGAGTGTTGTAGTAGTGTAGAAGCAAAATGAAGGTTGAGTTTGAAAAAAGAATACTGTTACTCGTAAGTGGTAGAGAGATCAAAGGGTATGTGGACTAAGAAAGGGCCTTTAGATTCGACAATTGTGAGTTAGTGGTGAATTAAAGCACTTTTGGCAAAGTACTGAGGACAGGACACAATTTTGTGCACCATAAAGAAAAAATCCTTTCTTTTTCACTTCCATAGTCATCTGTCAATTTGAGTTTTATGTGGAGAAAAAAACTTTAGTACTCTTAAAAAGATCAAAATGAAACATGGTAAAAAATTGCAATACAAATAGAGTTGGTATATTAATCACATTATTTTGCACTTGGAAGCTTCCAGTTTTTTTTGTGTGTGTTTTTTTTTTTTTCGTGACAAAAGCTATTTTGTTGTTCTGGCTCTACAAAGTCAATTTTGACAGGCTGTGGTTCTGAAAACTAAAACTTGTTCTTGTGTATATTCTTTTATGCTTTTTTGGAACAAAATATTTATGTAGGATCCACATAGATCATATATATTTATATATGTCATATATTTTTTATATATGTCATATGTATATAATATATGTATACTGGGTGATTTGAAACACATAATGCTGAATATTTATTGATAGGTGAGTCACTACCTAACTTGGGCACTATATCCTTTGAAAACGTGTTTTAAAAATACTGGCAAGTGATATTATGGTCAAAAGATTTACATCTAATAATCCTTGAGGATTTAGATTTAAATTGTTTCAATTAGAAATAACAATCACACTTCTAATAGATGTGAATAAAAACTACAAGAATTTAAATTTCTATAATCTGGGGGATCTTTTATTAAAAAGTCTTTATTCAACTTGGAAACATACATGTCTCTGAGGCTGTTTAAACATTCAGTAACTCTTTATGATTTTTAATTTTATTTGAAAACCTACGCATCAGCATTAGACTCACACCATGTCCAGGGGAATGAATTATTAAACTTTAACTTGATGTCACAAACATATTTATTCTTATTCTATTCTGGTAAGTTCCCTTTAAAATAATTTGTTTTCACATTAAGTGTTAAAATATATAAAATGAATACAGTATAGATAAGTTAAAAAATATATGTTAAGGTACAGTGATACTTGATATGAAAGTCAATATGACTTAGTAATCATGATCTACTGCATTTATTTAAGACAGTAAACCTATTTCAATACATTATTTCATCCTGCTTCACATTATTTCATCCTGCTTCATTTGGCTTCACAAATAAAGTATACCAAACATTTATTCCAAATTAGTTCATAGCAAAATGAAGCATCACTTTAAAATTCATGTTATAGATTTTCACATTATGAACTGAATTTTAGTTTTGCAATTAACAATATTACAGCATTTAAGAATTGTACAGTTATCAGTCCTTTATATTGATTCAAGTTTAGAGTTTTAGCAAGAAAACTGGTTTTTTAAACTGTGGAAGTTATGAAATTAGTCCCCATGATGACTTTTAAAATGAAAGTCTCTTTGTAAGTTTTTTATTTAAAAAAGTTACTTAAAAATTTACCCATTGATTAAGATTTAGATTGTGACCATCTAAAATTTGATTGAGAAAGGTAAATGGTGTTCATTTAGGAGATGTGATGATATGTTTAATCTTAACTTGACAAGAATCTATTTTGGAAGCCTTCTATTAGGGATTTAATACCAGATTATTAAACCACAGTAATTTGGGATGATTTTAATGTTTAATTTATTGGCTTTTTAATTTGCCTTAGTTCATTCAGCGTTTTCTGAATCTGCTGGATGGATCAACATTTTGGTTGATTTGATAGAGTATAACTTTCCATTTTGAGACTTCCAAGATATTCCTCTTCTTTCCAGCTTAGTTTTTGCTCTTGGCTTGTTATATTTGCCATTTAGGTTGTTTTCCCCACATACATCGTGCCACCACCAGCCTCCTAAAGAAGATAGATACACAATTTAATTGATACAAACTCATATGTAGTTACTGTTAATTATATTTCCTCATGAGTATCCTCATTTCTTATAAATATGACAGTGTTATATATACATATCTTAATTTTAAATAATCTGTACAAGTCTCATATACCCCACCAAAAATAAAATATCAGAGATATTAGCTAATGCTTTGGCAAGATAGTTTGAAGATAGGATTGATATCTTCAAAGTATTGATATTAGGAAAAGTATACCTGAAAAACTTTCTGGACAGTTGAAGTGTCCTTTTGCTTTGTGATCCCAAGTAGAAAACATCAAATCTTTGTGTTCTGAGAGTGCATTGGGGACATTGCCGGTAATTTCAGTTAGGTGTAGCATATAGTTGGTTTCATAATTTCCCAGGTGAAAAGAATATTCAACATAATGCTTGGTGTTTTCCCAGTCTTCTAGCTCAATTCGTAAAATGTAATCAGATTGCTTTATTATGGAGTATATCTTCTCTAGACCCAACCAAAATTCTCCTGAAAGAAAAGTTGAAAGAATCTGTGGATTGTTCACTGCAGATTAGTTACCAACAGTTTCTTTCTTTATTTTTGTTTCGACACAGTTTTCTTTATCAGTCTAAGTCAATGAGTTGTTTTGGTTTGAATGCCTTGGTTGTTTTAGAGTCTCTTAAAATATTTCTTTTTAAAACCATTTTATTATAGTTACGTACAAAAAAATGTTAAAAAATATAGATAGACCTGCCTAAATATGATAATCCTTTCTAAAATGGATATCATAAAGCATATTCCATGGGTAAAACATATCAGGCTATTACAGATATTTTTAGGTTTGGTCATAGGTAATATATTATCTCTCCTCTAGATCCTGATATGTACAAGCTTTCCTATCAGCTATTTATTAGTACCCATATACTATCAAGAGATTTATTAAGAATTTCCAGAGACCTGGATAATAATGTAATTTTCCTCAAATATAGTCTTGACCTTTGATATTTGCTTGATATATATCTTTCTTTGTAGAAAAAGGATAGAATAATTTTTTTAAAACATTTAAAATTAAAATGCATAATTCTTCACAACTTTTGTCTATAATTTTGAAAAACATTTTTATTTGGAATTAAAACCAACATAAACCCAAATAGATCTGTTTTTAATTATCACAGTTCTTTTTATTGAAGTATTTAAGGAAAAAAATCAAAATTTTCTTATTAGTAGCAGACTTTATTTTAAGGATTGCAAGGATAAGTGGCTTACATTTTTTTTTTTATCTCAAATAAAATTTAATGGGAAGGCTGACAAAACAGGCCAAACAGTAAGATTGCCACCAACAGTGTTCTATTAACATATTTTCATTTTGCTTATGAATAGAAACCAGGAAGCAAGGAAGTTGGCTTTTTCAATACCAAGGATATAAATAACCATCACCATTGGGGAAAGGGGCGGGGATTTGTATAGTTGGGAAACAGAAACTTGGTACCCTAACCAACTTCCTATGTGCTTCCAGAGAGTCATTATAAGAAAACCTAAATATAAAGATGTGAACAGAGCCACTTATATATTCATGCATAGACTTTTGAATGCATTATAAATGGCTGACTTTCTTGCAGAAATAACTGTGTGTCGTGGACTTAAGTGTCAGCCTTTTATTTATTATCCATTACACTCTTAGAAGAAGATTTGGAGCTACCAAACATCACTGAATATACTTTTAGTTAGGGATTTAACTGGTACTCTGAATACAAACATTTTTAAATGGTCAAATAATACTGAGTGTTTAAAATTTTGATATAATAATAGATGTTTTCCACTTTATAAATGAGTACTTGCACATCATGGATTTTTATAATATGCTGTTTGAATTTTAAGCCTCCTATTTTTATTTTGCTTATTTTATTTTTTATCTTATTTTGTGGGCAAATATAATTTTTTTTGAGCTAATTTATTTTAAACCACATATTTTATAGTATACATTTATAATATTAAAATAATTGAAATCTAAATGTTTTGTGTTGTACATCTAACAGCTTCATCTCTTCCAACCTCCAAGTAATTGATATTTAAAATGTTAATAAGAAAATAGAGGGGCCAGTGATAAGGATGGTGTACTTCATAGCTCATTCATAGCTTTTACCGTGTATCGAAGCACATAGCACTTAATCAAAATTGTCTTTGATATAATTATAATTGTGATAATTAGAAGCCATCAAATTAAATTGAGATAAATATACTTAAAAACAGACATGTAGTTATGAATAATATAATCAAATAAAGACACTGTAATAAGTAATACTAACAAATATGTAATTATTTGTTAATAAGTTCTATGAAGGTTGTCACTGTCCCTCATTCATTGTTGCATTCGTAATGCCGGTCCATAATAGATTTTCAATAAATATTTTTAATAAGTGAATGAATAAATGAAGTCACCTTACCATCAAGATTCCCAAAACCATATTTGTAGTTTTCCCAAGTTTCATTGAAGTTTTGTGATCCGTCTATTCGGTGTTGAATTAATGTCCATGAACTACCTGAATATAATGAACAAAAGCGCACATTTTTAATAGATTGATGCTGACAGATATAAAAAAATACTGTTAATTTGGTTTGGTTTTAATAGGTAGCAGTGTAACATAGTTATTGTTATCGTAATGACATTTTATTATTTATTATGGTCCCAAGAAATTAAGTGAAGGGCAACTAATGAATTTGTCTTAACTTATTGATAAGTCATTTCAGATTGTTTTATGGAAAAAGATGGAGAATATTGAATAAATGCATGAGTAAATATATGAAAAAACAAGACAAATATAAGTACTAGATCTTCATAACTACTCACGTTATATATTTTAGTTATAAATTCAGAACAAAAATAACAGGATTAGTTTTACTATTGGGTAGTGAGTAACCTGAGTTAACTACTGTCCATTTTCTCCGCAGTCTAGTTTTACCTGATTTAACATCACAGTAGACATTAAAAACTTGAGAGTTGCTGGGTTTAATGGAATAGATGCCACTTGTATGTTCGCCTTTGTTATAAATGGTGGTACAATCAACAGGAATGTCTAGAATCAACAAAACGTTATTACATAAGATATAGTAATAAGAATAGTATCTGTGGAGTTTGAGATTTTACTTGACGTTTTATAGAATTATGGTGAATGTAGCCTTTAGCCTTTTTCAGTAACATACACTGTTTTCCCGAAAATAAGATCTAGACGCACAATCAGCTCTAATGCGTCTTTTGGAGCAAAAATTAATATAAGACCCGGTATATTATATTATGTTATATTACATTACATTACATTACACCTGGCCTTATATAAGACCGGATATAACATAAAATACCCGGTCTTATATTATTATTATATTATATTATATTATATTATATTATATTATATTATATTATATTATATCATATTATATTATATCCGATCTTATAGTAAAGTAAGATCTGGTCTTATATTAATTTTTGCTCCAAAAGACACATTAGAGCTGATTGTCTGGCTAGGTCTTATTTTTGGAGAAACACGGTATTACTGAAAAAAGTACATTATGCCAAAGCATTTTTATTAGATTGCATGTGTATGTAAAGAATATCAAAGTAGTTATTACTAAACTGATTTCTTTTTAAGAAAAGTGACAAAATGAGAATTTTAAGCACATTGTATTTGCTAGATACAGGAATAATATAAATAAAATACCACATATGAGACATTAATATAATGTTTGGCTCATAGATGTTAGTCACAGTTATATATAGAAAAAGTGAATATACATGGAGGAAACTAATAGAGATCTTTTTTTCTGTATGAATTATGTAAAAAAATAAATGTGTTTTGAAAGTATATCATTTTGTTGAAGTTTGGTTGGGAATGGAGACCTGGTTCCTTCATCTTTGTTTTTCTTATGAAAATTTTCAAGCAAACAGGAAAGTAGAAAGAAATATCGAAGAAAATACCATAATCTTTCCATTCATATTCAACAATTATTAACGTTTTGCCATATTTGCTTTATAAAAACATATACACAGGTATGTATTTTGCTGTGCTATTTGAAAGTAATTTGCAAACATTATGACTCTTACCCCTGAGATATTCCCGCATACATACATCTTAAATATGAGATTATTCTCATAGGACTGCAATACCATTTGACATCTAAGAAAATTAATAATAATTCCATATTATCTAATATCAAGTCTATATTCATATATCCCTGATTATCTTAAGAATGTGTTTATAGGGTTAAAACACCAGGTCCAATTTAGGTTGGCATACTCTTTTGGTGGATTTGTCTCCTTAAGCTCTTTAAGTCTAAAAACGGTCCTGAGAATAGGGATTTTTTTTTTTTGATGGAAATGTCAAAGATAGAAGAAGAATTTGATAATAGCTTCAAAAAGGAGACCAAATTATCTTACCATCATGTTCTACATTTTTTGTTTCTTTTAAGTGAAGAGAGGGAGTAGTTCTTGGTGATCTTGATTTAGAAGAAAGAGAATTTTCTGTGGATTCTTGAATACCAGTTCTTCTTAACTGATGAAAGAATATAAATCTACTTTTAAAAATGGTACTGACTGTACAATTAGGGGAATCTTGGTAAGGATATTAAAAGTAAAACTTTTATGCATCTTTTAGTTCATAATGTGTTATTGCTTTTGATGTTAAGAAGGATAAACAAAGCTACACAAATTGTACAGATGACCTGTACTCAAAATATTTAACCAGGCACTTTATTTAATAAGTTTTAAAAAAATAGAGAAAGAGAGAGCAATGTAAGAAAATAGGAATTGATTAAAAACCATGAAGACCAAAGGCAGAGACTTTTAAGTTTAAATATTTTAATAGTTTCTATTTATATGAATAGAATATATATTGTATTCAGTAGCACTGGCAGATTTTAAATTTAATAATTCTCAGTTGTAGGTCTTACTGTTTCTCGGACCTGCCATAAAGACATAGCACATAATTTGAACAAGGCTGCTTTCTTGATAGTTTTTGACATGTAAACATATATATAGAGATAATATATTGGCAGGTTTATTTGCTTACTTTCAGGATGTTCAATATTTCATTGTCGTTAGTTTAGCAATAACAGTTTATTTTTGTTTAAAGTGTGCTAGGTTTGCAATTTATTGGCTGATAGCTTTTCTTACTGATGGTGTGAGAAAAGCAGAGTATGTATGTAATATCTTGTGTTATTAGTATTAGTTTTTTGATGTCAGCATAAATGGCATTTCCCAGGACCTAATTCATAAAGGTCTGTTGTAAAGTTCATTTATTGGGTAGTAGTGTTTTCTACTAAATAGCTATGTGATCTTAAAGTCACTTAACTTTTTAGAGTTTTGGTTTCTTCATTTAAACAATTGAGGAAGTTGGATCAGATGATCTAAGTCTTCTTTTAACTCAGAAATTCATTGTTTGAATTCTTCATACATTTTATTATTAGATGTATATCATTTTATAATAATGACATTTTACGTTTGTGAGCAGGTTCGTTTTATCATAATAAAAGATACAGGAAAAAGAATTTAGAAAAATAACAATAAGAATGAAATTACAGAAATCAAAACTAGTTGGCAAAAAAATCTTTGTGGACAATTAGGAAAAAAACCCTATTAAATTAAGATTCATAAATTTGCAAAAATAACGTACTAAAATTACGAGTCTCTACATTACTGAAACATAATGATGTGTTTGTTTAGTGGGAATTGTTAATAAAATTTGTTTTATAATTCTTGACAACTATTTGTTTTACCATTTTCTCCAAGTCTGTGTTATTTTTGGAACTTTCTTGAATGACTATTTAATAGTATTTATGCTAATGAATATTTTTGAACTGTGGTACTATATATCGGAATGCTTAGATTCTGACAGCTTTTTTTCAAACAGGTACCTTCCTCACCTAGCCAGTTGTTTACATTTTAGATTAATTATATTGTTGGGAATTAAACTTTAATGATCAGGCACTGAGTTTCTAATAATAATGATCATAGCATGGTTTTATTGACTTCTTTGTGCCGAATATGACATTACCTTAATTCAACATATATTTGTTAAGTGTCTACTATGTGTCATACAGTGTTCTGTATTCTTGGGCAACAACAATTTGAAAAATGGAAGAAAATCCCAGTACTCGTGGTGCTTACATACTTGTGCAGGGACAAACCAGATAAATAACTGAAATACATACTATGTTAAATACGGTTAAGTGCTAAGGAGAAAAAAGAAAGTAATGAAGGAAGAAGCAGGTTTCAAGGATTGGAGTAGGGGATTGTAATTTTCAAGTGACCTGGGAAGGCTTCATTGAGACTTTTGTATTTGAGAAAGACCTAAAGGAAATGAGAATGGGCAATCTGGAACCAGGGAGAAGAGCATTCAGATAGAAGGAACAACAAGAGCAAAGGCCCTGAGCTGGCAGCGTGTTTGATGTTTGTGAGTTACAGTGAAGAGGCCAGTATAACTGGAGTAGAGGAGAGGAAGTCGGTGGGATAAAAAAGAGTCATGGGGTCTTACAGGTTAGCTTGAGTGAAATGGGAAGCCATTGTGGGATTTTGAACAGAGATATGATCTAATTTAAATTTTTAATAGAATCACTTTGGCTGCTATATTGAGGATATGCTTTACATGAATTATTTTTTCCTCACAAAAATCCTATAAAATAGGTTCTTATTATTTTCTTCACAGAGTGAGGGAACTGAGAGATAGAGGGGTTAAGTAATTCATTCAAGGTCACACAGACGTTTTAGAGTCAAGATTCAAACCTAGGTAAGTTTATTACTAGCTTTCAAGCCTGCAATCCTGTAACAATCGCTAATACGATCCACTCACTGTTCAATTTAACTATAATTATTTAATATTGTAGAGTTTAGTGTTTTCATAAACCTAAATTTTATGTAAAAATTTGCATCTACCATTAAAATATTGACTTACCTGATTTTCTATTTCTTGTATTTGACTGTGCTGTTGGTTTAATTGTCTATATTGTTCTTCCACGGTATGGAGAAGGTCTTTGATGCTGTTGTCTTGCTGTTCTACAAAAGTCTGGACATAGGTTGTAGGTTGGTTAGAAGTTTCTTCTTTCATTTTTGTTAAATTAGACTTTTTATTTCTTATAAGACTATCACAATCTAATTTTTAAAAACTAATAGTGGATTAGAAAAATGAATATTGTTAATCATTTTCTCTTGTATATTTCTTTCAAATAGCACTTGCTTTTGTTTTTGTTTCTTTAAAAAACTATACTGTCTCTAAAATCTGTTTTTCTGAACTTTAAACAACTTCAATTAAATAAGAAAAAAACAGTATTATAATAAGTCTTTACCATTTACTGTATTACTTTTATCCATTTTAAACATGGAAAAAGAGTTTTAAGTTACATTCTTTTAACTTTTTACTTGCCTCCAGTAATTTGCAATACTGTAATAATTTAGTGTCCTAAATTATTACTTAACTGATTTGTAATTTTCATCTGAAATGTCAAGTTTAGTTTATAATGTTAGGGAAATAAAAACCAACATAAAATTATAATAGGAAGTTTTATTTCTTACTGATTTTTTTCTTGAAAAAATATAGTGTTTCAACAGTGCAATGAAGTATTTAAAGTAGCATGTCTTAAAATATATTTTTAAAAGCGCCACATTGGAAAAAAAAGGATCCACATTGCAAATATAATTATTAACCCTTTTTGGCTTCTACTTACTTTAAGTGAAGTTACTTCTGGGTGTTCTTGAATTTCAGGTTGAGTTTTAATTAAAGTGGTTAATTGTTCCTCCAAATATCTCACTTTTTGTTGAAGTAGAATTTTTTCTCCTAGGAGGCTTTCAAGTTTTGAGTTGATTTCAAGTGACATATTCTTCACTTCTTCATTTTTGACTTGTAGTTTAGATGTAGTTCTTCTAAGTTCCTTTTCTTCTTCTTTAATTTCGTTGGTTTGCTGTGATAGGTCACCAAAAGACTGATCAAATATGTTGAGTTTTTGAAATATATCATTAATTTGGCCCTTAGTCTTATGGACAAAGTCTTTAAGACCATGTCCTAACTGAAGAAGGCCATTGGCTAAAATTTTTACATCATCTAACATAGCAAATCTTGATTTTGGCTGTGGAGGTATAGAATCAAATAGTGAATAGTCTTGGTCAATTCTGGAAGCAATAACTACAGGAGCAATAAAAAGAAAGAGCTTAATTAGATACATTTTTTATCTTAATTATTCAATTTTAAGCAATTATGGGCTAGTTTTCTCCGGCAAGCAAACCTAGAGTTCTAAGCTCTATATATACCACTATTTGCCACATGAAAAGTTAGGTTGGCAAGTGAATGTAGTTAATCATTAAGCTTTGTAAACTTGTACGAATGTAACCTTCCACATTGAGTTGGATCAATGCTAAACGAAATCAAAGAAACGAGCAACTAACTTAATAGGTCATTCTAAATTGTTATTGTATTTAATTTTGCTATAAGTTACACTTTCAGTGTTATGAGATCTACTTGTTTTTAAAAGCTCATTTAAATTTGTCATCATTTTAAAAGAGATTTAAAAGTAAACACCAAACTCTCTTAACTGCTAAATTCATCATTAAAGCTCAGGAAAAATTAATGAATTAAGTATGCATTTCCCAAATTGTATTTGGAGAAACAGTGGCAACAATGTCCCATCCCCCAAAAATGCCTTCTCTGTGAGGCTTTCCTCCACTTCTATGGGTGGTGTTAATGGCTCTCTGTGCTGCAGTTTCATGGTTCTCTGTATACACTAGCATATGATTATGGATTCCTTGTTGTTTGTTAGCATGTATTTTTGCTTCAGATGATCTATTTTAAACATATTTGTATATTGTTACAAAATCCCATACATTAAAAGACATTTCACCCCTTTTCTCCATTAGATTCTAGCTTTTTTTCCATGTCCCCACTGAAAGACCAGTATGTGTTTTTTTTAAGGTCAAAGCAGAATTAAATACTTCCAGTGTCAGAAATCATTTGCCCATTATAAATTTTTCTGAAGTTTGTGAGCTTGATAACAATTTTAATAATGTAAATTTAACAAAACCAAAAAATTAGCAGTATGTTTAAAAATAAATGTTCCACTATGCTTCTTCTAACTTAGTGTAGAAGGGAAAATACTAAATACTCCAGTTAAATGATAAGTGATTATCCTTCTTGAGTGTTCATATTGAAAACTTTTTGAGAAGCTGGTAAATCCTATAAAAATCCCTTATCTTCACAAATAAGTAAAGTGAAATTGTTAAAGAGTGTGGGCTCTGGAATCAGACTGTGATCTGGGTCCAAAAGCCAGCTCTAGCTGCCTGGCCTTGGACAAGTTACTTAACCTTCCTATACCTCAGACTCCTCATCTGTAAGTTGAGATAGTTACAAATATAATATAGTACATACTTAATAGGGATATGAGAATTAAAAGAATATATGCAAAGCGTTTAGGACAGTACATGGCAGATAAGAAGTACTTAAAATGTTTGTCATTGTATCACATGAAACAACCTTTTAACCTATGGATGTCTCTAAAATCAGCCCTACCTGAAATAAATTTTCATAGCCTTTCTGCAAAGGGAAAAGCTTTAATATAATGAATTTCAGTTTAAATTGTAAATTGTCAAATAAAACTTTACAAAATGAACCATTTCTAAATTTCTATTCTTAGAAATGCCTCTTCCTGGTATAGAGACCCTTTCTTTTGATGATTTAGGATTGAGGGCTTTTGTATATAAAATATTTACAATAGAGGTATATACCCTAGTGGTTAAGAGTACGATTATGGAGAGAAACTGGCTGAATGGGAATCCTGGCTCTGCTGTTCTTCAGCTGTGTAACTCTTGGTCAAATTACTTAGCTTTTCTGTAGCTCTTTTTTCTTGTCTGTGAAGTGAAGATAATATCTACTTTATTGGGTTGTATAAAGATTAAAAATTAATATTTTTAAAGCACTTAGAACACTACCTGGTGTGGTAAACACTACACAGTATTGTATGTTAGCTATTTTTTTGGAATTGGAAAACAATCAATGCATTTATGTACATACTGTAGTATTTTATAGGTGAATATTATCTAATCTCATGTTAAGATGACATATTGCCAAATTTTGCTAGAATCTAGGTTTCCTGAGTTTTGCTGTCTTGGACCTTAGTAAGTTCAGAGTTATGTCTTTTGTTTAGCCTGTGTATGCTTTTTCTAGGTGTCTAATACATAATCATATAAATATTTCTGTTAAGAGAAATAAAGGATGCAAGTAAATAAAAATATACAAATACTTCCACTAGGGTTGGCCCAATGGCTCAAGTGGTTGGAGCACCGTGCTCCTAACGCTGAGGTCCCTGGTTCGATTCCCACATGGGCCAGTGAGCTGCGCCCTCTACAGCTAAAATTGTGAACAGCGGCTTTCCCTGGAGCTGGGCTGCCATGAGCAGCCGGAGAGAGCTGCCTTGAGCTGTGAGTGGCCAACTAAACTGAGAAATGACCACTTGAACCGGAGTGGGAGGGGATGGGGTGGGGCTGGGAGGCAGAAGAAGGGGAAGAAAAAAAACACTTCCAAAGAAAAACAAAAAGTTTTCCTTGTGTTTTATTTTCATCTTACCTTTTACCAGTGGTATTTGTTATGGAGTTATAATAGCATACATATGTTGAACTAATGAAAAATTTTGAATTTTCTCCCTCTGATCATGAAGGGCACATTTGAAACTTCACTAAACCGTGCTTTCTGGCTTAACACTACTGACTGATATTTTTACTTTCTAGTTGAGAGTGCATTGAGATGGGCCAACTTCTCATCTCTATTGTACTATAAGCTGTTTATTGGCAAGATTTATATGTTTTTGATTTATATGCCTCATAGCACTTTAGTACAAGGCCATATGGGTTGGAGAAACAAAAACTATTTATTGGATGAATAAGAGAATGGGAAAGTCATAACATGGGAGTTTTCCAGGCACATAGTTTACATATGGTGGATGCTCACCCCTTTTGGTTCTTTTTAGAGAAAGAAATTTGAAAAGTAGCCCTTTCCAGTGCATGAAAGTAACTGGACACTAATACCGAAGAGAGGCTGTGTGGAGGAATGTTCTTCTATTTTGGTTACTGTACTAGAATATTAACATTTTTTACACATTTTATACAATTCCTCACTTGAAACACTAACACATTGCTTGGAGGCAATGGTCACATATTCTTGGTTTATATAGTATATTGTCTCTGGGTAGAAATATCTGGATAATATTTTTTTTCTAGCTTTATATGTTATTGAATATAATTAAATAATTTGCCTAATTACAAGCTGTGGAAGAGTGTCAACACGGGAGATGTAATGAAAGTAAATGGTTTTACATCTACTTTTGAATGCCTCCTGGCTGAGTACATATTGTTAAAGGCAGAATCTAATCTTTGTTTGAAGTTGTGCCTATTTAAATAGAGCTCTGATCAAATATAACCAGTAATGTTATAAACATTAAAAATTCTTATGCCAAAGAAAATAAGAAACTAAGCAAAATTAGGCCTTAATCTTAGGAATTCTTGTTTCTAAGAAATAAAAACTTTTTAGTTATATAGAAGTTTAGGACATTTATGGGCCTTGTTTGAATTTCAAGCAAAGCAAAGTCCCTTATCCTCCCCCAGGTTGTGCAATCTTTTACAAATAGGACTTCCAAATAAAACACAAGGCATTTTAGATCTTTCGAATATAATATCGTTTTAATTTCTTCCTTTTGAACTATGATCATTTGTTTTTGAATTATGTTTGGTAGAAAGATTCTGAAAGTAACTGTTTTAGAAAAACACATTTATATATAGAAATGTTTATATTAACTAAAGAATAATGCCAGAGTAATACATTACCTCCCATTTCTTGTCTTCATTCAGAATGGTGCTGTCCAGTAGAATTATAGTGAATTATATATGTAGAAAAACTAAAAAGAAACAAGTGAAGTTAATTTTAGTATATTTTATTTAATATATCAGTTATCATTTCAACCTGTAATCAATATAAAAATGCTAATTAGATATTTTCTTATTTGTTTTCATGCTAATTCTTCCAAATATACACTAAGTCTTGTATATATTTTATACTATCAACACATCTCAATTAGAACAGGTACACATCAAGTGCTTGATAGTCTTACTAGACTATTTTATTGGACAGTGCAGATCCAGAAGATAAATGACCTTTGAAAGAATCATTTTATTTATCTTACTTTTTTCATGTTTACTATTAGTAAATGTTAAATTTTTTTATGTTGAAAGTATTTATTGTGAAAACTCAGATATTTCAAAAGCCTGTAAAAAGTAAAAATACTGACTCTTCACTATTAACATTTTAGAGTCTATCATACCAGATCCCCTGAATGAGTAGTTAAACATAATTTTTAAAAACACAATGGGATTGTGTTACATATAGCTTATGTTATAATGTACATAAAGTCAATTCAAGACATTAATATTTATTTTCATATGAGTACATACAGATCTACCGTATTTTTTTATTTTTCATGAGAGCATATAGATTTACCAATCTTTTATTATATGGGTGCTCCTTAATTTAATGATTCACCATCAATTATCATTTAAATTGTTTTCAATTTTCTAATAGAAACTGTCATTATATATGTATATAAATATTCTCATATGATAAAATTTGTAGATGTTGACTTTCAAATTATGATTTCTCATGTCAGATTATCTTTCCAAAGTTTTGTGCCTTTTACATCCCTACCAAAAAAACAAAACAACAACTATATATACATATGTATATGTATATGTACATATATATATGAGAGTTCCTCTTTTTCCATGAATTTTTACCAGTGCTTTGAATAAGAAAAACAAAAAAATATAAATAAATATAATATGCAAATATATCTAGTTTATTTTGCTGATCATCTATTTTGCTCTCTTTGTGAAATACCTGAGTATTATACCATTCCCCCCTAACAAACTCCTCCCCCATTTTTGTTTGTCTTTTTCTGACTAATTTTAGGAATTATTTACATATTTTGGATATTATCTCTTTGTCGTATATGTAACAGTGTTTTTCTGATTTGTTATTTGTGTTCCTCCTATTACCTGCTCTGTAGAGGCTTTCAAATTTGTCTTGTATGATTTTTGTAACTCATGCTCATGTATTACAGAATTGTATACCTGAAACCTATATAACTTTGCTAATCATTGTCATCCCACTAAACTTTAATTAAAAAAAATGCCTTCCTCACCTATAAAATACGATCTTTTTAAAGCTCCTCTAATACTTTTATGGTTTTATTTTTATTATTTAAGCCTTTGATTAATCTGGAATTTATTTTGAGGAGGGGCTGAAATACGAATTCAGCTTTTCCCTCTAATTTGCTATCTCAATACCTGTTTAATATACCATTGCTCTACTGATTTGAAATTCCTCTGAAGGAGTATTATAAATGCGGTTAAAGACTTGCTAGAGTTATGTGGGAATTTATTAGTGGACTTAGTCAAATGGAAAAGAATCTGGATTCACTTATGTGCCTTTCACTTTCAGAGACAAATTGAATTTAAAATTGTATTCCTTATATTGGAAAGCAACCATAGCTTATAGATAATGTTCAATTAATTCCAGTTTAACCAGGAATCCAAACTCCCGGAAGTGTTAAGTAACTGAATTTTGTGTGCCTTCAGTACTAGTAATTAACTAATTAATTCATTCAACATGAGGCACTGTTTTAGGCATTGGGAATATAGTAGTTAACTAGACAGATAAGGTCCTTGCTGTCATGGGCTCTATTAAAAGAGATATATAAACAATACATAAATGATTGAGATAATTTAGGATTATCCTTAGAAGATTGTTTAAGAGGTGTAAATGGAATAACAGAGTTATGTGATGGTGAAGGGAGGTAAAGTTAAGGCTTTCTGAGACTTGAAAGACGGGAAGAGGGCAGTCATGTTCATGTCCACAAACCTAAGACAGTAGTAATCCCAATGCAGAGATTCTGCGGGATGGGGGAAAGTATGATGTGTTTTGCTTTTCTGTATATTTTGTGTGTCTATCCTACTTGTAAATTGCTCATTGAAATTTCTAGGTAGATTCTTTAATCTCAAGTCCACTTGTTGGCTCTAGTGACATTCTATGTTCTTATACTAATAGTATTTATACTAAATTGTAATTATTTACTTGTCTGATTCTCCCTTAAGACCATGAATTCTGTACAGTCAAGGACTTCAAGACTTTTATTGCTATATTCTTAGTATCTAGCACATTACACACTTAGTAAATATTACAGTGAGGAATTATAAACATAATTAAGGGTCAATCTGTTACATGCTTTGGATCCTCTTCTTACATGCTTTGGATCCTCTTCTCTCCCACCTTCTCAGGATTTTTTTTTTTTTATTAAAGTTTGTTGGGGTAACAATTGTTAGTAAAGTTACATTGATTTCAAGTGTACAATTCTGTACTACATTATCTATATCTCACATTGTGTGTTCACCAACCAGAGTCAGTTCTCTTTCCATCACCATACCTTAGACCCCGTTTACCCTCTTCTAGAGCCCCTCTCCCCCCTTACTCTCTGGTAACCCCTAAACTATTGTCTATGTCTATGAGTTTTTGTTCCTTTGTTTGTCTTGGTCTTTAGTTATTTTCAGTTTTACATACCACATATCAGCGAAATGATGGTTCTCTGCTTTTTCTGTCTGACTTATTTTGCTTAGCATTATACTCTCAAGATCCATCCATGTTATCACAAATGTTCCTATATCATCTTTCCTTACCACCGAATAGTATTCCATTGTGTATATATACCACAACTTCTTTATCCATTCATCTATCGAAGGACATTTTGGTTGTTTCCATATCTTGGCCACCATAAACAAAGCTGCAATGAACATTGGAGCACACGTGTCTTTATGTACAAATGTTTTCAAATTTTTTGGGTAGATACCCAGGAGAGCGATTGCTGGGTCATATGGTAATTCTATTCGTAATTTTTTGAGGAACCTCCACACTGCCTTCCATAATGGCTGCACCAGTCTGCATTCCCACCAACAGTGGATGAGGGTTCCTTTTTCTCCACAGCTTCTCCAACACTTGTTACTATTTGTCTCGTTGATGATAGCCATTCTGACTGGGGTGAGGTGATACCTCATTGTGGTTTTTATTTGCATTTCTCTGATGATTAGTGATGTTGAGCATTTTTTTCATATGTCTATTTGACATTTGTATGTCCTCTTTGGAGAAATGTCTGTTCAGGTCCTCTGCCCATTTTTCAATTGGGTTGTTTGTTTTTTTGTTGTTGAGTTTCATGAGTTCCTTGTATATTTTGGATATTAGCCCCTTATCGGAGGCACTGTTTGCAAAAATCTTCTCCCATTCAGTCTGTTGCCTCTTTATTTTGTCGATGGTTTCTTTTGCTATGCAGAGCTTTTAAGTTTCATATAGTCCCATTCGTTTATTTTAGCTTTTACTTCCATTGCCTTTGGAGTCAAATTCATAAAATGCTCTTTGAACCCAAGGTCCATAAGTTTAGTACCTATGTTTTCTTCTATGCAGTTTATTGTGTCGGGTCTTATGCTTAAGTCTTTGATCCATTTTGAATTAATTTTGGTACATGGTGACACATAGCAGTCCAGTTTCATTCTTCTGCACGTGGCTATCCAGTTCTCCCAGCACCATTTATTGAAAAGGCTGTCTTTCCTCCATTGTATGTTTTTAGCTTCTTTGTCAAAAATTATCTGTCCATATTTATATGGTTTTATTTCTGGGTTCTCAATTCTATTCCATTGGTCTATGTGTCTGTTTTTCTGCCAATACCATGCTGTTTTGATTATTGTAGCCCTGTAGTACAAGCTAAAGTCAGGCAGTGTGATACCTGAAGCATTGTTCTGTTTTCTTAAGATTGCTTTGGCTATTCGGGGTCTTTTGTGGTTCCAAACAAATCTGATGATTTTTTGTTCTATTTCTTTAAAAAATGCTATTGGGATTTTGATGGGGATTGCATTAAATTGGTATATTGCTTTGGGTAATATGGCCGTTTTAACTATGTTTATTCTTCCAATCCATGAGCATGGAATGTCTTTCCATTTCTTTGTGTCTTCTTCAATTTCTTTCAAAAATGTCTTATAGTTTTCAGTATATAAATCCTTCACATCCTTGGTTAAGTTTATTCCTAGGTGTTTTATTCTTTTTGCTGCAATTGCAAAGGGAATTGATTTTTGTATTTCTTTTTCTGAGATTTCATTGTTAGTATATAGGAATGCAATGGACTTTTGTATGTTGATTTTGTAGCCAGCAACTTTACTGTATTTGTTGATTGTTTCTAACAGCTTTTTGGTGGAGTCTTTAGGGTTTTCTATATATAGCATCATGTCATCTGCAAAGAGTGATAATTTAACTTCTTCATTCCCAATTTGGATGCCTTTTATTTCTTTCTCTTGCCTGATGGCTCTGACAAGGACTTCCAACACTATGTTGCAAAGCAGAGGTGATAGGGGACAGCCTATCATATTCCTGAACATAGAGCAAAGGGCTTCGGGTTTTCACCATTAATTATGAGGGTAATTAGCTGAGGGTTTGTCATACATGGCCTTTATCATGTTAAGGTATTTTCCTTCTATATCTATTTTATTAAGTGTTTTAATCATAAATGGATGTTGTATCTTGTCAAATGCTTTTTCTGCATCAATTGATGTAATCATATGATTTTTGTCCTTTATTTTGTTAATGTGATGTATCACATTGATGGATTTGCGGATGTTGAACCATCCTTGTGCCCCTGGGATAAACCCCACTTGGTCGTGATGAATAATCTTTTTAACACATTGTTGCATTCGATTTGCTAGAATTTTGTTTAGGAGTTTTGCATCTATGTTCATCAGAGATATTGGTCTGTAGTTTCCTTTTTTTGTGACATCCTTACCAGGTTTTGGTATCAGGGTAATGTTGGCGTCATAAAATGAGTTAGGGAGTGTTGTCTCTTCTTCAATGTTTTGGAAGCGTTTGAGTAGGACACGTATTAGATGCTGTTTGAAGGTTTGGTAGAATTTACTAGTGAAGCCATCTGGTCCCGGACTTTTGCTTTTGGGAAAGTTTTGAATGACTGATTCAATTTCCTTACTGGTGTTCGGTATATTTAGATTTTCCAATTCTTCGTGATTCAGCCTAGGAAGGCTATATGTTTCTAAAAACTTGTCCATTTTTTCTAGGTTATTGAATTTGGTGGCATATAGTCCTTCATAGTATTCTTGGATAATACTTTGTATTTCTGTGACATCCGTGATAACTTTCCCTTTTTCATTTCTGATTTTTATTAGTGTCTTTTCTCTTTTTACCTTAGTGAGTCTAGCCAAGGGTTTGTCAATTTTATTAATCTTTTCAAAGAAACAATAACTAACCCACAATGAGAGACCAGACTGTGGCTTGGAAAAACATTTCCCATTCAAAAAACCATAGTTCCTTGGAGAAATGTGTAATTCCAGGTCTGCCGAGAAACTGTACAAGAAGAGCCTGGAATATCTTGTCATAACAGATAGCAAGAAGCCATGAAAGACTGTTATGACTGACTCAAAAGGACTTGGGAGCCAGTTTGAATTGGCTTTTTCGTTTGCAAAAGATGGAACAATTCGGACACCAATAAAGGCAAATAAAGATAATAACTGCAATGTATTGAAAGCCATTCATAGTTTGTTCCATGAATTTATAAGTGATGTTAAAAGAGACTTGGTTGATCCCTTTTAGAGGATTGTTATGCATCACGATTATTTTGAAAACTGGCAAGTAATGGAAAAGAATCAAGCATTTATTCCTGCCTCTTATATGACGGCTCACTGGCAAAGCAAATGGTACACAAGGAAAAGTGCTCTTCATAGAGATATTCCAGCTGCTAAATAAAGAAGGAATGATAGAATATTACCTTTTGGCAACGCTTACTGAGTTAATGGATTTAAGCATTGATCACAATTATCTACTAATTGTGCAAAGAGAGAAACAACAGCTGAACATTTTCTTCCTGATAGGACACAATACAATTTTTGAAGTGATCTTGCCAAAAAAATTCGAACCTAAATATGACCACGGCTCTAGATACAACTCTCACTTTATAGAAAACACAGAGGAACATGTCAAATGTCACTACATGGATGTAATCAATACAATCTAGCCTCTGGAAAAATCTACACAAAAATAATCCAGTTTCTTCAAAAAATATATTGCAAAAGTAGAAGATGAAAAGACTTCCCCACAGTCTGCTAAGTACCTATCTCTTCCTCCCATTCACTCGTTTAGCTTTTGCATACCTCTCATAACACTACGTTGTTTTGAAATGATCTGTTTATAGGCATTTCCCTCCCAGTAGATCTTATGTTGTTCCTCAAGACCAGAGGATGGCTTCTTAATCTTCATTTATTTCCCTGGTTTGCAACACAGTGATATTTGGTTCACAGTCAATAAGTATCTCCTGTACAGATTTTATTTGATGACTTCAGTGCTCAATTGGTCGTTGTCATCTTTGATCTTTAGTTCTTTGATTAGGAGTCATAACCTTTCCATACTTTTGCACTTTTGACTATTTTGAGTACAACTGACTTCTCCATTTCTTGAGTGACTTGTATGCTTTTTGCAATACACACCCATCCTCCCAAGAGGAAACTACTTCATTGCTTTTTTTAATAATAAAGATCATATATTCTCACTGTAAAAAAAAATCCAAACAAAAAAGAATAAAAAAGAAACTAGAGCCATCGCTATTAACCACTATGAATATTTCAAAACTATCCTTTTAGCCATCCTTTTCCCCCGTCCCCCAATTTCCATAAGTAGGGTAATGCCACTATACATCCTGCTCTGGAACCTACTTTTTTTTATCCAACATGCTGGGTGTCTTTTTCTAAATGAATAAATTCTGCTGTACGTTGTCATTTGGGGGACTACATAGTATTCCTTCTTGTTAATATATCTTAATTAATCTAGTACAGATGAGCATTATATTTCTTTTTAATTATTTGTAATTATTTCCTATTATGAAAAATGTTGTAGTGAATTTCTTTGAACACACCCATTTGTACATGTGTACAGTTTTCTCGTATACTAGAGGTGGATTTCTTGGGTCAAAGGGTGTGTTCATTTAAAATGTCTGCCTTGCCCTACCGCCTTCCAGAAAATTTAGACCTATTTTCATTGTCCTAGCAGTTGATTTACAAGGTTTTATTATACTCGAAGGTTTGTTTGTCAGCTCTAAGCACTAGTCTTAAGGTAAAGTAACTCTTATTCTGTTTTTCTCTTTAGCTCTTTCTTTTGGTAAATTATTTCTCCTCTGTGTTGAATTATTTCTTGAATTAGTTCTCTGTGTTGGTAGCAGGGACTATTAAAGATGTGTAAGGTGCAAGATCATAAACTGGACATGAAGTCAAATGCAGAGTAATCTGTGATTGTCTCATAGTAACTACCTAATACTGTTATACCTGTCATATTATCAGACATGTTTCTGAATAATAATGTGGAATATTATACTTCTTAAATCCTTGATCACATTTATACAAAAGCTGCATTTATAAATGTCATCCTATTTTTATCTGCCTGGAGGAACTAAGATAATATTAGAACTGTCTTTTAATTTCTTACTAAGGTTTCAGTCCATACTCATTTATTTCCCAAAAGATTTATTTCCCAAAAGCCTCTTATAGAAAAATAAACATGTGTTTGGAAGTCTGACTGATCTGAATTCTGATTTCAGCTTTGCCACTTACTTGGTTGTATGTGATAATCACTTAACTTTTCTGGGCCTCAATTCATCTGCAAAACTGGGAAATATTTGATTGTTATCTGTTTGAATGATTACTCTAAGGGAGCAAATAAAACATTGCAAAAATATTTAACATAGTGGCTAGCAAATATTAATAATTCAGTTTTTGCTCATCTATCTCTTTTGTGGCCTGTAGTGATGCTTAGTGTTTCTAAGATACGTATTCACTATCATGTATACTATTGCTTTCACAGAAATCTTCTCTACGTATACCCTCAGAGTCTCAATTTTGCCAATCGTCAAGGTTCTGCCAGAAATATAACAGTGAAAGTCCAGTTTATGTACGGGGAGGATTCGAGCAATGCCATGCCGGTAAGAAATGTTCTTCACTTTCTCTATTCTTCAGGTATGTCCAAATAGACATTTTTTGTGCTATCACTTGGTTGGCAGCTCTACACTGGAAATTAATGTGATCTTGTAAACCACATTTCTAACTACATCACTTCCTGTACTGATAGTAATAAGTTTACTTGAAGTCTTATTTATTGAGGATTTGGTATATGCTAGGCACTCCCAGAGATACAAAGATGAATAAGACTTGTAATCTGGAGGATATAAGACAAATACATAAAATTCTAAAATAGTGACTTTCAAAAAAGGGTCAGATCAGAATTAACTAGGGTGCTCTAACAAAGCATAGGTACTTTTTTTCTACCTTGGCACCTGTGATTCTGATTCTCCTCTTTTAGAATGAAAGGCCAAGTAAGGGAGGTGAAATGTAGTGGGTTATGGTATAGTTTGAAAATTCTCCCCACATGATTCTAATATGTATGGTTCTTCCATCTTTGAGAAACTCTGACAATAGTTCTCAACCTTACCTGTATTTTACACTTAACATGGGCAGCTTTTAAATATACCAGTGCCCAGACTGAGTGTCATTCCAATTCAATTGTAATCTCTAGGAGTGGGAACCAGAAAGGTATCAGTAGTTTTAAATCTCAAGGGATTACATTTTGTAGCCAATATTGAGAACCAAGGTATGTGCTAATTATTAGAAGATGGTATAGGGAAACAAATGCATAGGCAGTGGTAGGAGAGAGACTGCCTTAAAGACAGTTAAGATGTTAATAGCAATAGGTCTAGATGGTGGGGGAAGGAAAGCAATTGAAGTTGGAGAATATCCTTCAACAGAGGTGCAGTGCTGAGTTGCCAGTGAGCCAGAGCAATGGAAGATAAGTCAGAAATAGTAGATTGAGGCCAGACGGGAGATTCATGACATCCCAAATTGTGATTTAGGATTTGTGGGATACTAATAAATGCAAGTTCCATGAGAGTAGATTTTTGGCCCAACTTGAAGTTAGTAACACATGGAATAGGAGCACAACTGTCACTGTAGATGTTCAACCTCTGACAACCCTCATGGCATGAAAATGAGCGAAGAATAGGTGCATCGTTAAGTTTTATTTTATCCTTCTTTGTCATTCATTTGAGTTAAGTTCTGCTTTTCTACATACTAGGAAAGTTGTATATTTTCTACTGTTGCCTCAGTTTCACCAGCATATATAGATTTTGACAGTAGCAAGCACAAATTATTCATCTTTGTATTCTTCTATGGCAGCTATTTCAGATTCTTGCAAAAAATAAATGTTGAATAAATATTTGTTGAATAAATGTAGAATTTATTTTTGAGGCTTGAATTAGCATGTCATACACTTTAGTAGTTCACCATTTCTGCTGAAGGAATGAATGTACTATCATAGTTGATGAAAAGATACTGGATTGTGAAAATAGATGCTTTGTTATCTTATACATGAATTGCAATATGAATTTGAGCTTATGACAGATGTGGTGTATGTAAAACAATCTGTTTTACTGGTTGCCTAACAAGGCCTTCTTCCTTGTCGCAGTATATATATGGCACCAGCTGCACCCAACCGCACTGGCAGTCAGACTACTCCCTCCTTTGGTGCTACCGTATCATCTTCTCACTTCTTTGATGGGCCTTATCACTTTATGGTTATATGGTTATTTCTTCATCTTGTCCACTAGACTGTGAGCTCCTTGAGGGCAGGGACCATGTCTCATTACCTATATCTTGATGCCTATCGTAGCACTTGGCATATAATTGGTGCTCAGTCCATGTTGATGAATAATTAAAAATACATGTCAAATGGTCGAAAAAGGATCACTTTCCACTTATATCATTCATGTTATGAAAATAAATGAGTTACTTTGTGAAAAATGATAGCTTCTCAGAGGGAAAAAGAAATACTACATTCCTCTGTGTATTATTGGTCATGTGAAAAATATAATGCTTTTATGTTTATGTGAGTGGCTGGTTTGAAGTATATAAACATAGTAGACACATTTTGCTTGTTTATTTTTTTAAAAATAAGGACTATTCAAGTCCTAAGATAGTTGTTTGATCATATAATGTTTGTATGATAAAATAATAAGTGTCATAATTCTGGCACTGGAACCTTTTATGAACACATAATAAGGTATTCTCAGCAAACTGATGAAATTAGAGTAATCTAGGAGAATCATAATTATTACACTTTTACATACCCTTAAGATAAAAGGACCTCTTGAGATGTTGCAAAAAGAGACAAAATACCTGTTAATATGTTGTGTGTTTTTTTTATTTTGGGATGGTGCCAATTAATCCCTTGGTATAAGAAATAAACTTTGAGTTGTTTTACCAGTTGTGTTAATGGAAGTGTGATGACATGTCCACATACCTATTCTTGCCTACGTAGAGATGGCTGGCCAAATGTAAGAGTTTAATCCATGGCTAGATAACATTGCAAGCCTAACTGTCTAACACAGGAATCATAACTATGACTTTGACATCATTACGTCATTAATCAGCTACCTTAATTAACCACAGCTTGCGGTTAGAATTCAAGAGGCAAATACACAAGACTGAATTATTTTACCTCTAACCCTTTTTACTGTGGTGGATTTTTTTTTTTAAACACATAGTGTAAGAATATAAAATGAAGCTCTTCATCCATTGTGGAATAGCTTGCAGGGAGTACTGGAAGCAAAGGATACATAGCTTGACCTAAAATCGGATTTTAAAATATTATTTATAAATAACATCTATTTCACTTTCAGAATGACTACTGTTTCTGGGGAGAACCCACTAATTTGTATAGTAGATATATGCCACCATTCTAGGACCATATTTCTTATATAAATTTCCAAAGTATGTGCCACATCCAGGTTTTAAAATGAATTCTTCAATTTCTTTTTTAAAAAAGGAAAGAAATGTATCTTACTGCCCAATAGATATAAATATAGTGGATAGAAACTTTTTGAATGTTTGAATGTCAGATGGGTCTATAGTTGAAAAAAATTTAGAATTAAGCAATTGAACTTATTAATGATTGTTAGTAGGCACATTGTTCTTCATTGGGCTGATTTTGCCCGTTGTTCTCAAATAGTTATTAAATCAGCAAATTCTTACATAGATATGAAACATCCAGCATTTATTACAACAAAGTTTCAACATGCTGTTATTTGTTACAGGTAATCTTTGGTAAATCTAGCTGTTCAGAATTTTCAAAGGAAGCCTATACAGCCGTAGTATATCATAACAGGTACTGAATTCAAATATTTCTTTCAAAGTTACTCACTTCTCAGTGGCATTGTTAGCACTCACTTTAGTGTGTTTACTGAATGCTTTGCTGCACTGAATGTGCAAATTCAAGACATCAGTTATAATTTTCAACCTGTAGATGTGCATTTTCCATAGACATCTCAAATTATGAGACCTTATACACAAAACATCCTTTCTATCAAATTCTCTGATCCTTTCATTTTTATTATATTGTAATTGGTTACCATTGTGGCTTCTGTTCCTTTAGTTAGCTTTCCCTATTATATCCCCCTAACACTTTGCAGTTTTGCTTAACTCTTTACTAAGCTTGAATCCCTTAGTCAGTTAAATTGGTGGTATTCTTAATATCTAGTAATCCTTTGACTTAGTCCCTTTCGATTTTACTTCTTTGGGAAATGATTAACTTTGGATAACCTTTAATTTCTGCTTTTGTTCTTTCTTTTTTAAATGAATACTGTTGGAGAAAAAAATATCACAAAATTGTACCAATATGATGGGACTATACTAATTGGTTTTATTTTATTTTGTCTTCTTTTGGCTCCACCATTCTTTGGTAATCTTTTTGTCATCACTTTTTTACCCTTTCTCTCATTTGGCAGTAGCTATTTTAAGCGTTTCTCTCCGCTTCCCCTAGCACCTACTTCTTTTCTGTTGGTTTAGTTTTGCTGTCCCAGTTTATTAAGTTGATTGAGACCATCCAACTTGAGATCCATCAATTTCTCTACTCTTCACCTCAAATTATCTTTGTACTGATCTGCCTTTCCTTCTGTTTCAAAGGTAGTAATGGCTCTGCTCAATGTGAATCTTCATCTCTGCTCTCAGTCTTATCCAGCTCCTTCCAGAATATAACTCTGTCAGTTATCCCTTCTCTTGCATCATCGGATTTCTGTTTCATTGGCTTCATCTGTTATTGTGAAAAAGAAACTTAAGTTTCCTATTCTTAAAAGCAAAACAAAAGTATTTCTGCAGTGCTGTTGTGTAGCATGGTTTTTCCTTGCCATCCGTAGAACTTTCTTCTTTCTTACCTTTATTTATGGCCCTCTCTCAATTTCCTTCTCTCTCTTTGAATACCTTTTTTCTTCTGTAGTAATTATTCTAATCTTTCTTTTTCTTTTAAGTATAGACATTTCATACAAAACACTAAGGTTTTGCCCTTAACCCACTTTTTGTATAATATTCTCTTCCTAAATAATCTTATATGTATTTCTCACAATTACATTCAATGAAAATGCTACTACTTTTACTTTTATGTGAATTGCTCACAACTCTCATTTTCAGTCATTACCTTATTTCTGAGGTATAGACGTGTATTTTCAGTGGCCTGTTGGGCATATTCATTTGGGTTCCCTGCTGCCTTCTCAATTTCCATGTGTTTATTCCTGGCTTCTTCTGGACCCTATTTCTGTCTGACTGTTTATTTTAATTAATGTAACATTTTTCCAGTTACTCTGACTCAAAATTTAAGACATTCTTGCCTTCCTTCTTTTTTCCTCTAATAGCCGATCATCTTTTACATCTTGATGATTTTCTTTTTGCCTCATTACCAAGCATATTCTGTGCTGTTCTGTTTCTGGGCCTTTCTTGGATATTTTCTTCTATTATAATCCCTCTACTTATTTAACTTTTACTCATTCTTTAAGGCCCATAATACATATATCCTCCTAAATACAACTCCCTGATCTAAATTTTCAAGTAATCTGTTCAACTGTTCTTTAAGCACTTAACCTTCTATGCCCTATTCCAGAGGTTGGCAGACTTTTTCCACAAGGGGCCGGATAGTATATATTTTAGGTCTTGTGGGCCATATGAGCTCTGTTGCAGCTACTCAGCCCTGCTGTTATAGTGTAAAAGCAGCTATAGTCAATAAAGTTGCCAATGAATCAGCATGGCTGTCTTCCAATACAGTTTTATTTATTGGCACTGAAATTAGAATCTTATTTGATATTTCAAGTGAAATATTATTCTTTTGATTTTTTCCAGTCATTTAAAATATAAAAACCGTTCTTAATTTGTAGGCTGTACAAAACCAGGCAGTAGACTGGATTTGGCCTGTGGACCATAGTTTGCCAATCCCTGCTTTATAGCATAGCTATTGTTATATGTGTGGTTTATTTATATTTCTACTAAATTAAATATTTTTGAGAGTAATTATTTTTTATGTTCATCTTTAAAACTACCACAAAAGTAATATAATGCTTAGCGTAAAGGTGGGCAATTCACCTCTTGATGAGTAACTGGTAGATGTTTAATTTTCCATAACAGTCTTCACATAATATGATTTGAGGCAAAAAATGAACTAAAACAATACCAGGAAAGATACTGATAAAGTTCTAAGTTTCTCGGTTTGTGCCTAAGTCTTTATTTTTGTTGTTCTCAGCATTAGTAGAATTTAAACGACAGTATTTTGTAACATTGCTAGTAAATTCAACTTTCTCATAATTCAGTGGTGACTAGTGAGATTAGTAATAAGATGTATGGCATCTTTATTCACTAAAGTTACCAAATTCTCAGATAGCTAGCATGAGTATCTTTCTTGTGCATATTAAAAGCCTCATTCCATTTACTATTTTTTGTGACCAAACCTATAACCGTTAGCGTTTTTGAAGCTTATTTGAGATGGAAGAAAATTTGACCAATTAGCATCAGGGAGAAAACCTTCACTTGAAAAGTTTTTGGAGCTGTATGGTTTGGATGCATTTTTGTTGAATGACTCTGAGAGATACTAATTTCCTATGGAAGGTTGGGATGCTAAGGTTGTATCCCTTTTAAATCTGTGGCATAAATAGCAGCCAGGCTTTCCTATAAAAATATTCCTGGGGACCACTCTCAATGAATATTGAGATGCAAATGCCATTGGTTTTATCTAATATGATATTTGTTGTATTCTTATAGTGGCTGGAAGTACTTCTAAACTGTGGGATAAATGTAATTTGTGGATGTTCCCTGATATCTTTCTTTTCTTTGACCTGTTAGTCAATAAACTAATTTATATTTTGGTAACACTATTTATTTCTTTAGTAATGGGATAATTGATGTAAGGCATTTCATAGAGCGCCCAACTTGATACTAAGTTGTTTAAAGATACCTTTTTTTCACAAAAGGATAATGCAAGTTACTTTTAATTTGAAGCTGTACTCCTATAATAGTAAAACATTTTTCCATGGTATGGTTTTAAAATATACACTTATAAAAATTCATATTATTTTTTCTATGTAATGTGTGTTAGAATTGGTTTATAAATATAGAAAGCCTTGTTTTAGTCTCCTCTTTTATACAGTTTCCAAACTAATGAAGACTTCAGCATCAAGGTGGTGATTATTAATGAATACCCAAACAGTAGGATTACTCAGCCCATTAATACAAATGGGACGAGAAATTTCAGAAACAGTGGTAGCTCCCTCGTCTGGAAGTAGGAGTTAGTTACTTAGAGTTTGGGAATAAAGAAAATATTTGGACTGGAAGAAAAATTAAGCATGAATCCTGAAATTAATTTAAAAATTACTCAAATATACAAGTGCAATAATTATTTATTTTTAACAGTTTATTGACTATTGATCGGTTTTGTTTTTGTTTTGTTTTTCGTATGAAGGTCTCCTGATTTTCATGAAGAAATCAAGGTTAAACTCCCTGCTACTTTAACTGACCATCATCACTTGCTTTTTACTTTTTATCATGTTAGTTGTCAACAAAAGCAAAATACTCCTCTTGAAACTCCTGTTGGATATACAGTAAGTATATTTTTGTTAAATATTTAGCTCTTTGATCTTAAAAAAAATTACAATATTTAATATATAGTTGATACATATATATTTTTAAATCTGATTCCACAGATTGATTAGCAAGAGTCAAGAAAATGCTCATTGATGTAACTAACTTGTGTAAAGACTTAGGTGTTATTCCTGATTATTGTGTGTTTACCCACTGCTACAGTATAAATATAATAGTTTTAAAGTTCTTCAGAAAAAAATTGTTTAAATGTAAAATGATTAAAAGAGACCCTTGGCAATGAAATACATACTTTTTTTTTTAATTGGGGACTATTGGGGAACAGTGTGTTTTTCCAGGGCCCATCAGCTTCTAGTCAAGTCGCTGTCCCTCAGTCTAGCTGTGGAGGGCACCCATGTGGGAATCAAACCGGTGACCTTGGTGTTATGAGCGCTGTGCTCTAACCACTGGGACAACCGGCCACGCACCCGCAACTCAACAGCAAGTTCAAGCTGCTGTTTTCTTTTTTTTTTTTTTAATTTTTGTTGGGGAATATTGAGGAACAGAGTGTTTCTCCAGGGCCCATCAGCTCTAAGTTGATGTCCTTCAATCTAGTTATGGAGGGCACACCTCACTGTCCATGTGAATTGAAATGCCAACTCTGTTGTTCAGAGCTCCTACTCTAACCAACAGCCATCCGTCCGCCCCCATACATTTTTGTTTTAACTAATGGCAACTAAAACCCTTAAATTTTTGAAAGTCAGGATTCAATTGCAAAGGTATACCTAAGGTGAAGGACATCATAATGCAGAAAAATCATGTCTCAACCCAAAAATCAACATTTGATTTGTTTTTTTTGTCTCTTGTAGTTTGTGACATGAATTTTGCTAAATGTAAGAAAATAAATTTACGTTCATACTTTTAAATTTTGTTTTCAACATTCATGTCTAATCAAATCTTTCCCTATTGGGGGGGTGACCGGATGGCTCAGTTGGTTAGAGCGCGAGCTCTCAACAACAAGGTTGCCGGTTCAATTCCCACATGGGATGGTGGGCTGTGCCCCCTGCCGCTAAAGATTGAAAACAGACTGGACTTGGAGCTGAGCTGCGCCCTCCACAACTAGATTGAAGGACAATGCCTTGGAGCTGATGGGCCCTGGAGAAACACACTGTTCCCAATATTCCTCAATAAAAAATGTAAAAAAAAAAAAATCTTTCCCTATTTACATTGGTGTACTTTGTTTAAAATTGATATACTTTGTGGCTACCAACTTTCTACTCTCAACATTCCCTTGGCTAATAAGGACCTCCTAGAGATTTATATATTGCATAGTTACTAATAATGTTTTGGGATCATCCTAAATAAAATATTGTCGGGGAAACTTTAGAGGAATTATAAGTCATATAATTAGGTAATTAAATATTGGTGTTTAAATTTAAAGCTTGGTGTTTGGGGATGAGACAAATGTGGCTCATATCAAGTTCTTAAAACAGATTTTCTAAGTAATTACTTTTGTAACAAACATATTTAAATGAATATTGTTTCCTTTTTATTTAAAAGTGGATACCAATGCTTCAGAATGGGCGATTAAAGACTGGGCAGTTTTGCCTACCGGTCTCACTGGAAAAACCACCACAGGCTTATTCTGTACTCTCTCCTGAGGTCAGTATCTCTCACGTCCATATTCTCCAGATTGAATGAAGTGGGTTTTTCATTACAAAGGTGTTTTTCTCAAACAAGACCTTGGTATTCTGTCTGTAAGAATGTAGATAATGATGTAATAATAATATTTTCTCCTATAAAATTACCCTACAGAATACTTATAAGCTTTTATGGTATTTTTTAAAATATAAGTATATTCATTTTTAAATCAAAATAACACGTGAAATATAAACTCAAAGGAAAGATCAATTTGGAGAATTTTTATGTTGTAACATGATAAGCTTCTTTAAATAAATGAATATCTCTTTCAGTAGACAGCATTTCACTAACAGGGTGGAGGGAGGAGAACAGATATAAATTAATTGTTTAGAATCTTTGGGAATTGATTGTATATGTGAAAATAATGTAGTTATAAACATGCAATACAAGAGACTAGCAGCTTTGGTGATGACATGTAACTTGAAAGAAACAAACAAAAGTGCTGGAAAAATCTCAATCGAGAATTAGTAGCCACTGTTCAAAAACCAAAGTGTTTTTTGAGAGAACTATTACATGATTTTATTATTAATGTCCCTTAATGCTTTGACCATAACTGTTTGTAAACATTAACCCGAAATATGTAATGCGAATGTTGTCCTGGTGGCATTTATTTTCAGAACTCGAAAAGTATTCATAAATAAATTTGTATTTTTTTTTTTTAAGGCAATATAACGCTGCTGCTCTGACTTTCTCACCATTCTCTGTCACCCACTCTGCCCTAGCCACATAGCACATACCTTTGCTGGTCCCCACACATGAAATGCACATTTCCACCTTAGGTCCTTTGTACTTATGTGAACTACACATAACATAAAATTTATTATCTTAACAAGTGTACAGTTCTGTGGCATTAAGTGTATTTGCATTGTTTTGACAACTAGCTTCTAAAAATAACTTTTTAGTTGATATATATATATATATATATATATATATATATATATATATGCCTAAAGAATACATTTTTTTACTTTATTTTACAAATTTAACAAAAAGTTAGTTATTATGCTGTATATAATCCTTTGGGAGTTGCTTTTTGCATTCAGGTTCATACCAAAATTGAGTGTTTCTTAGAGCTTCTTTCAAACATTTTTCTGCCTCTAGGCCTTTGAATTTTCCTGATTTTCACATGGCTGGATTCTTTTCATTATCTCAATTGTACCTCTTTAGAGATGCCTTGCCCTACTTCATGAATTTTCAACTCTTCCTTTCTCCACACTGATGATATATTCTATCCTTTTTAATCCAATTTTATTTGCTTAATACTTACCATTATTTGAAATTATCTTTTTTTTTCCTTGTTTTTCTCTATCCCCGCTAAACAGTTGGTAAGCTCCCTGAGAGCAGACCTTATGTTTACCATGAAACCCCAGTATCTAGAAAACTATGTAGAGACTTCAGTAAATATTTGTTGTATGGATTAAACAGAAAAAATAATCACAGAATTATTGGTATTAGCTAAAAATGAAACATGGAAATTACCTGGATATTGACCAATAATTTAATGTTTAATTAAATTTTTGTACATCCATACAATGGTACAGTAGCTAAGAGGAGTTATATAGATTTAAATATCCCAATAGGATATTTATGATAAAAACAAACAATACATTGGCAATCAAATTCAGTATGTAGGTATATATTAGTAATTGTGTAGGAAATAGTTTGGGTGAACACACAATCTGATTTGTAGATGATGTAATACAGAATTGTACACCTGAAATCTATGTAACTTTACTAACAGTTGTCACCCCAATAAACTTTAATTTAAAAAAAACATGAAAAAAAAAGCAAATAGTTTGGAAAATATACAGCAAAAATAGCAAAGTTAATGCTTGAAGGGTGTGGGATTGTGAAAGTTTTTGTTGTTGCTTTTTAAACCTCATAGTTTTGGAAGGCAGCATAGAATAATTTCGAGGGTTTCACTCTTGGCTCCACCACTTACAGTTGTGTAACCTTGGGTAAGTTTCTTAATGTCTCTGCTATGGACTGAATTATGCTCCCCTTCCCCCCCCCAATTCATATGTTGAAACCCTAACCCCCAGGTGTGATAGGTAGTATTTGGAGATTTGATCTCTGGGAGGTAATTAGGTTTAGATGAGGTTATGAGGGTGAGGCCTCATGATGGAATTAGTTATAAAAGAGACACCAGAGAGCTTGTTCTCTGTCATGAGGACACAGTGAGACAGCGGCCATCTGCAAGCTAGGAAGAGGATCTCACCAGTCGCTAACCATGTTGGTACCTTGATCTTGGACTTCCAGTTGCCAGACTGTGAGAAAATAAATTTCTGTTGTTTAAGCCACCTAGCATGTAGTATTTTATAATAGCATCCGGAGCTGACTAAGATATTCTCTCTGTGCCTGAATTTTCTCATCTGTAATTGAGGAGAATAACTGATGCTTATAATAAAGGGTTATGTTGATGATTGAATGACATAATAATATGCAAAGCATTTAGAATGGTGCCAGGCACATAAAAAGTGTTCAAGTAGCGTTTGTTACTATTATGTCATTTCTATTACCATACTGCTTGTTATAACATTTTAAGACAGCAGTTCTTATTTTAATAAGCATCAAAATTACCTGGACGGTTTGTTGTAACACCAATTATTGAACGTTACCCCTAGAGTTTCCGATGCAGTAGATCTGGGCTCGGGCTTGGTTTTCTACATTTCTAACAAGTGCCCAGATGATGTTTATGTTGCTCAGATCAAACCTTGAGAACCATTATTTTTAAAGAAGTATGTGTTGTGTATACTGTTAGTTTTATAACTGGAAACAGTGTTTTTAGATTGAAACAACTACTACTGTTTCTTTCTTTGAGTACCATGTTTCCACAAAAATAAGACTGGGTCTTACATTTTTGCTCCAAAAGACGCATTAGGGCTTATGTTCAGGGGATATCATCCTGAAAAATCATGCTAGGGCTTATTTTCGGGGAAACATGGTAGTTTTAATTCACCAGCTTTAAAAAAAAATGTTTCCAAACCTGTTATTTGCCTCAATAGAGATATTGCATTTCTTACTATTTATGTTGAATTTTGTAACAGGAAACTGACTTTATTTGGTTTTCTTTTATACCCATAAAAATATGAAACAGTAGAGAAGAAATACCTCTTTTAATTTTTTAACTTTTAATTTTTTTGCCAAGACTTTGTATTTATTGTCATTTTACGGATATTCATAATTGCTTGTTAAAGTTATTTTTTACGATGGCTGCTTTGAAGTCCTGTCACATCTGCCCAACATCTGTGTCATCTTAGTATTGGTATCTGTTAGCTTTTTCTCATTTAAGTTGAGGTTTTCCTGGTTCTTGGTATGATGCGTGATTCTTTATTATATCCTGAACGTTTTGGGTATCATGGCTTTAGATCTTATTTAAGTCTTGTGTTTTAGCAGTGGGGCGTGCGGCTATTGCCAGGTGGAGGTAAAGGCCCACATTCCTCACTCTGCATTTGGTTGGGATGGGGGCTTGTTATTGGGTGGAGGTGGGATTTCAGGATCCCTGATAGGCCTCTGCTGACACCTCCTTGGCTGTGGGGGGAAGAGGGCACCTGTTACTGCTTTTCTCTTGGCCTCTACTGACAGCACATTGGTGGGGTACTTCTTATCACTGGGCTAGGATCAGTTCCCATCTCTGTCTTCTCTGATACCACCCAATGTTTGTGGGGATGGGTGGGGATCAGGCACTTCATGACAGCCAGCTAAGGATGGAAACCCAGGCTTTCCACTCAGCCTCTGGAGGTGGGGAGGGGCTGCAGTTCCTTTCTTTGTGTTTGGCTAGAGTAGGGCAATTACTGGCTTTGACTAAAGAGAGCGGGCTTTTCTTGGTCTGCTCCTTTTGGCATTTATGGGTTACCAGCTTCTCTAGCACCTAGTCCAGGATATATGAGGCAAAAATAATACCCAGGAAACACTGCCTTATACTTTTTTCCATTTTGAGGTTTCCTATCCCATCTGCATTTTTCTATCCACCTTTCAGTCTTTATTTTATCTATCATGTTCAGGGTTTGTTTGTTTGTTTGTTAGCAGTACTTAGTAGGAGGAATAGAGAAAACTGATGTACTCTCTTTTAAAAATAAGTTTCTATAATTTTAATTAGCATTCCTAGCCATTTACATCAGAAAACAAAATGTTTTCTCATCTTTAAAACAGACTTCCTTTGCTTGTGAATATTTTAAAACCCAATTAGAACATAATAAGAATGTTTAAAATAGAGAAAATAGAATATTATAAACCATTAAAATAATATTATAAATGTGAATTTATTGGCATGAAGAGATTCACAATGTAATATGTGAAAAACAGGTTTGAAAATAGTATGTTTGATATCACCTATGTGTATAAAACTATATTTTCATAGAGGAAGATTTGGAATGATATAAAGGGATATGTCACTGGGAAGATAGAATTTCGAGTGTGTATTTTCTGCTTTTGTAGGAAACATTGATTTTTTTAATGACAATGTAAATTTGACATTTATTTACAGTGCGTAAAAATATATTTCCACAGTATTTTTTCTCCCTGAGATATCGTAATTTTTTTGTTTGTTTTCAGAATTTATAATCAACTTACGCATCTGTCATCATTGTATTTAATATTTTATAGGTTCCTCTACCTGGCATGAAATGGGTAGATAATCACAAAGGTGTTTTTAATGTGGAAGTTGTTGCTGTTTCATCTATCCATACACAAGTAAGTTTTAATAATTTTTATGATCAAATTTCACTTGAACAAATTGAACATATTGTCTAGTACTTAAATCCATTTTGCTATCTGCTGTAAGACTTATGCGAGTATATGTTAGTTAAAAATATAGATTTAGAAGTTACTTTTTAAAGGAATCAATAAAATGTCATTTAATGTCAACGAAAGCAAATATTTTGCTTTTCAAAATGTCACTGACTTCATTTTGAACAATTAGGTAATTTCCCCCCCTAAGTTTCTGGTACATAGCAGAATACTTAGAGTTGAAAAGCATCATCCAACTCCTTTTATTGCTCATAGACTAAGGTATTTCAAATGAGAAGAGTTATTAGGGATCATTTACTCCATATTTTTCTCTGTATTTCTGGAATATGCCAAGCTCTCCTCAAAGCCTTTATATTTACTCTTTCTCCAGTTGGAATGCTTTTCTTCCTGACATTTGTTTGACTTCTCTTCATTAAGGCTTCTGCTTACCTCAGAGAGGCCTTCTCTGGTGACTTTTAAACATAGCCCCATTACTCTGTATTGTCTTACCCTGCACTTACTACTGTTTCTTGCTCTTGCACTCTCGCACTTTCACTTTCTCTCCCACTTTGTGTGCATGTGTGTATGTACATATACGTACATTGGCATTTGTTTGTTGGTTCTCTTCCCCATTAGACTGTAAACTTGAAGAGGGTGAGGGATGCTGCTACCTGTCAAGGAAGGAGCCTTCCCTTCAAGGACCTTACAGTGTAACTGGGGAAAATGTAAAAATAATTACAATACAGTAAAATTAGTACTACATTAGACACAAACTAAATCCTTTCAATAACAGAGGGGAGAGTTGTCTATTCTGTGGGAAGCTGAGATGTTGCATTGATAAGTAGGCATTTACCATGGGGGGGAGTGCAACTCAGGTGATAAAAAAGCAAGAGCAGAGGCAGTAGTCTTTTTAATGACAGGCAGTTAATCTGGTGTGAGTGCAATTTAAAGTGCATGGGAAATCGTTATCGATGAGGATAAAAGAACAGGCTAGTAATAGATTATGAAGGACTTTCAATGCCTTGGAATGCAGAGTCCAGGTAGATGGTGATTTCTAAACTAAATAGGAAACATGAGAAAAGTAAATTTGGGAGCATGCTAACGGGGAGCAGTTATGGAGCTATAATGAGTTTATTTTTGAGCCTGTTGAGTTTGACATGCCTATGCCCTTCAGATGAAGATGTCCTATAGGCAGTTGTAATTAGTTTGGAGTTTAGGATTGGAAGTAACAGAATACGTATGATAGTTAAAACTAAAAATATGATTTTTCCAGAGAGAAAATGTAGAATGAGAAGATGCAAGTGTTTAAAATGGAATTCAGGGTTTCTCCAGCTTGAAACAGGAAGGGGTGATGTGCAGGCATTCCCAAGCCATCCTAAAACTGAGTGATATTTTTAGCGGAAAACACAGGATTCAGCATATAGTCATATTCATAGCTATGATTTATTTTAGTGAAATATATAAAGCAAAATCAGCTAAGGAAAATGAGGTGAAGTCCAGAGGAAACAAGACACAAGCTGCCAATAGTCCTCTCCCAGTAGAGTCACACAGGGTGAGTTCATGTTGTCTACCAGGGAAGCTCACTAGACACTTGGTGCCCTGTTTTTACTAGAGACTTGTCACATACTGTGTTCCCTCGAAAATAAGACCCAGCCGGACCATCAGCTCTAATGCATCTTTTGGAGCAAACATTAATATGAGACCTGGTATTATATCATATTATATTATATTATATTATATTATATTATATTATATTATATTAATTATATTATATTATACCGGGTCTTATATTAAAATAAGACTGGGTCTTATATTAATTTTTGCTCCAAAAGACGCATTAGAGCTTATGGTCCCGCTAGGTCTTATTTTGGGGGAAACATGGTAACAGTAGATTTCTGGAGTAATCACTAGTGTTTGAAGTGGCTACTTTATAATAATAAATGAAAATAGATGTAGTGTTTACTTGGAAACAATATTTATGTATATTTATGTACTTTTTTTGTATTATCAGTTAATATGAGATACTTTATTAACGGTCCATAGTTTGAGGAATGTACAGAGTTATAATTGTTCAGTGCTTTTATTTGTTCTTTGTTTTAGGATCCTTATCTTGACAAGTTTTTTGCTCTGGTCAATGCTCTGGATGAACACATGTTCCCGGTCCGAATTGGAGACATGCGAATCATGGAAAATAACTTAGAAAATGAATTGAAGAGCAGTATTTCAGCATTGAATTCATCTCAGTTGGAACCAGTGGTCCGATTTCTTCATCTTCTGCTTGATAAACTGATACTTTTAGTTGTTAGACCTCCTGTCATTGCTGGCCAAATAGGTAATTTACTTATGTTTGGGGAATCATAAAATTTATAATTTGACATTCCTAACTTTTTCAGAACTTGAACCATGCCTGATTCCTATTTGCTGTCTGTAAGGACTATGTTTGATTTTGGAGGGGATTGTTATTTACTTGTTTCTGATGCAAGAATAGGATAACTTTATTTTGTTTGTTTTTCATAAAATGTGGCATATGGACTTCTACTCAAATTATGGAAACAAATTAATTTATTCATTCACCAAATTTTTATTAAGCACTTATTATGTACCCAGACACTGATAGGCACTGTCCAACGTACAGTTCCTGATTTTAAGGATCTCATAGACTAGTTAGGAAAACAGGCAAACATAAATCATGTTGCATTTTACATGACATATAATCTATCTAGTCTACATTTTCACTCATCAGCTGTCTTCTATTTTATATAGCTCTTTTTTCCTTTATTAACTCAAAAGCTATATGTTTTTTTCCGTCTGTGTTGTTCTAGAAGGAGAGGTATTCCTGTTTCCCACCCTTTTTCCAAGATTTATTCCTCTACTAATGCTAATAGCTTCCACAGAATCCTGCAAAGTAGTTGATCTTGTGAGAAATTTCAGCTAATCTGTTATAGAAATTTTGTGTTAAGTGATAGAGGATTATGCAATGCCTTGGGATTTTTTTAGGGGCGACTGTAGTTGCACCTGGAAATGTTGAGGGAATTAGAACTAATTAATTATAAATCAGAGGGTTGGTGATTAGAGATGATGAGTGATGGGGGAGATGGAGTGTTCCTGACATTTCAGAGAATTGAAGGGTCTGGTCTTAATTAGGGAAGTAACTTGACCCAGTTTGACTTTTATAAAGATGACTGTACTACATGGAAATGGGTTGAAATCTGGAGGAAGGGAGACAAATTAGGAATTGTGTAGAATTTTATACAAAAACTATGAGGTCCTGATAAGAGACAGGTAACAGTGAGGTGGAGAAGAGGGGGTGGGTTAAGAGCTATTGAAGAGACATTGTAGAGTATCATTACAGAAGTCATAGGAGAAGATTTTAAGGGGAAAAAAAGTAAGTGTTCATCTGCAGTTTGTATAAGTAAAATAATAACAATAGTAACAAACATTGGCATAGCACTTACTATGTACCAGGCATGGTGTACTTTATTTATATTAATGTATGAAATCCTCACAACAACTCTGTGTGTGAGTGTCATTAGCATCACCATTTTATGAATGAGTAAAGTGATGAACATAATGCTTAAAAAATTTGCCTTAAGGATTCAAACCCAAGCAATGACTCCAGAGTCCCACTTTTATCTACTGTACTTAAGAGAAGTGTTCACTAGTGAAATTAACTAGAATAGTTTCAGTCAAATAGTGAAAGTTGAAAACAGATTACAGAGAAAGAAGTAGTGAACAGTAGATGGTGAAAGGAATACAAAAAGCATATGTTACTCTTTAAAGATGTTTCGTTAGACGAGGAAGCAGGGTTGATTTAGGGTATAAGAATGGAGAGGTTTGAGCATGTTTATCTGCTTTGAGAAACTAGTTGCGGGTGGTGGGGGTGAGAAAAATTCAAGATATAGGAGTGTGCAAGAGTTTTAATTAATGAAGCAATCCTGTAGGATAAAAGTGAAGGTGGATAGATCATTCTTATGCAGGAGACAAACACTGCTTGCTTTGGAAAGGAAATAAAAATGCCTTCACATTCTGATAAATTTGTGGTAAAAACTTGAGGACTTTCATGCTTTGTACGTTTCTTCTGAGAAATAAAAAGCAAGATTGCTGAGAAGGAAGTAGGTGGACCTGAATTTTGAAGAGCATACTGATGGTTTGAAATAGCTACTCTGAGGAAAAGGAATTAACAAGAAACACAAGTAGGATTGCTAAGCCTCTTAGGTTTCTCTGGCTCTAGTCTCTTTTTCTTCTAGTTCAGCATGTATAGATTAATCTTCCTAAATGACCACTTTATCTGATTATTCTACTTTTAGGAAAACTTAATTGACCTCATTATCTGTTCATAATTTCCTGTCTTGATTAAATAAATCATACAATCTGAGACTCTATTGCTCACAATGGCTATTTGGTTTACCCATTTATTCAGTGTGCTATCTGATTTCCTAGTTTGTGCAAAATTCTTATTATACACTGATTTGAATGACCGGGTAGGCTTTGCTTAGCTGACATTGAAAATGCTGTGCAGTCTTACCTCAACCTCTCATTCTAGTCCTTTTTCCCTTTAATTCTTTTTACATATTCACTCATTGCAGTCAAGTTGTTTATTCACTAATCTTTTTTATTATCTTAAGTTGATATTTTTAACAATCTATTTTTACTGTTAATATTTTTACTTTTTTTAAAAAAAAGTAATATGTGCTCATTGTATGCTATGTAGCTTTTCAGCAAAATCTTTAAAATGAGAAGTTCTCAAAGGTGATACATAAGATAGATTTCTTTTTTCTTAACATGTAGTTTGTATGGTTTTACAAAGTAACGGGTACCTGTTTGATGATGTACAATTTTCATGTTAAATTAGTAAGTTGAGTTTTTCTTCTAATTTTGTTTACAAAAGTATTTTTGATTCAGCTAATACAAGATACCATTAAAATTAGCATCAAATATCTATACACTTACTGTATATAATCACTATACTTAATGCATATAGAGATGACAATCCTTTGATCCTTTTGGAACTTATAGTCTGAAAAAGTTAATGCAAAAATATTTTCCTCCTTCTTAAAAGTTAATCTAGGCCAAGCATCTTTTGAAGCCATGGCATCAATTATAAATCGGCTTCACAAAAACTTGGAAGGAAATCATGACCAGCATGGCAGGAACAACCTTCTTGCATCATATATCTATTATGTTTTTCGCCTACCAAATACGTACCCTAATTCACCATCACCAGGTATTTTATTCTTTTTACTATGAAATTGTCTTGCATAGATTGTGTTCATGGCAAAATGAAATAATTTTATAGTCCATAGTGTGACGTGTTTATTCAACAGCAAACATTTATTGAATGCCTGCTAAGTGCTATGGACTGTGCTACGTGCTAAAGTTAAAAGAATACATTTAAGAGCATCATTTCAGGTTACATTTATAAGTTACAGTTTAAAGCATCATTATTTATACAGCTTCCTTTCATTTGAATTAAAGGGATTTTGGTTGAAGTAATTCTTGGAAACGAACCTTGAAAATAATTTCTTCTGTCTCTGGAAACATTTATCATTCTGTGTTAAGATAAATAGAATGTTGTATTTGTCATGTGGAGTGCTGTTGGACATTAAAAAAGAGATATGATGGCTCAGTTGTTCCCTGATTGATAACCCTTTTAAACCTACAATAATGTAAAAGATTATTCTCTAGAAAAGTTCTGATCTCTTCATGGTTAACAAAATAATATAGCCTTTTTGAATATTAATGCTGAAAGTAGTTATCTGCTTTATATATGGCGTTGGTGGTAGTGGAGTTAGTGTGATGTTGGGGTAGGGTATGTCTTAGTTTGAATTACTTCAGTTGTTCAGTTATTTAGCTATGTGGTGCATACCTTTCAGCCTACTCACTTATGTGTCTGTGTGAGTCGTCATCACGAGTAATAATGGTAAATGCCCTCCCTTTTCCAGCTATTGGCAACGTTAACATTAATAATGGTGACAAATAATTATGGCATTCATTGTAAAAGCTAGGTGTAATAGTAATATGACTCAGAGTTTTTAGCTCATTTTATTTTGTTATTTTTATTGTTATCCCCCCTCACTCCCCTTGCCGTTTGGCAACCATTAGCTTGCTCTGTATAACTATTAGCTTGTTCTCTAGAACAACCATTAGCTTGTTCTCTATAACTATTAATACAAGTCTGTTTCTGTTTTGTTTATTCATTTGTATTGTTTGTTTTAGATTCCACGTATAAGTGAAATCATGGTATTTATCTTTCTCTGTCCAACTTATTTCACTTAGCTTAATACTCTCTAGATTTATCTATGTTGTTGCAGATGGCAAAATTTCATTGTTTTTTATATGGTCAAGTAATACTCCTCTGTGTGTGTGTGTGTGTGTGTGTGTGTGTGTGTCCCATCTTTATTCATTCTTCTATCTGTGGGCACTGAGGTTGCTTTCATGTCTTGACTATTGCAAATAATGCTACAATAAACATAGGGGTGCATACATCTTTTCGAAGTACTGTTTTTGTTTTCTTCAGATAAATACCCAGAGGGGAATTGCCTGATTGTATAGCAGCGCTATTTTTAATTTTTTGAGGAATTTCCATAGTGTTTTGCATAGTGGCTGCACTAATTTACAATCTCACCAACAGTGTGCAAAGGTTCCCTTTTCTCCACATCCTAGCGCTTGTTATTATTTGACTTATTGATGATAGCCATCTGACACATGTGAGGTCATATTTCATTGTGGTTTAATTTGCATTTCCCTGATAATTAGCGATGTTGAGCATCTTTTCATGTGTCTGTTGACCAGCTGCATGTCCTCTTTGGAGAAATGTCTATTTTGGTTCTCTGCCCATTTTTTAATCTTTTTTTTTTTTTTGGTGTTATTTGAGTATACATTTTGGATATTAACCCCTTATTAGATGTGTCATTTGCAGATATCTTCTCCCATTTGCTAGACTGTCTTTCCGTTTTGTTGATGGTTTCCTTTGCTGTGCAAAATCTTTTTAGTTCAATGTAATCTCATTATTTTTTCTTTTGTTGCCCTTGTCTGAGGACAACATATTCAAAAAAGATATTGATAAGACCATTGTCAAAATGTTTACTGCCTATGTTTTTCTGCTAGGATTTTTATGGTTTCAGATCTTACATTTAAGTCTTTGATTCATTTTGAGTTTATTTTTGTATATGGTGTAAGAAAGTAGTCCACTTTCATTTTTTTTGCATGTATCTATAATTCATATGGTTATGTCAACTACTGTAATATAGAACATCTTTATGTAGCTATCATTAGATCTTGAGTGTTTTTCTTATTTATAGTATTTTTCATTTAGAAACAAAAGCAATTCGCGATCGTTATGGAATTTTGTAAAGTGGCAGAGATTTTTTTCCAGGTCCTTTCCTGATTAATTTTCTTTGTTTAATTGTGTCCTATTTTATACACAATTCTAGGTCCTGGGGGTTTGGGAGGATCCGTGCATTATGCCACGATGGCTAGATCTGCTGTGAGACCTGCAAGCCTTAATTTAAATCGTTCTCGGAGCCTTAGTAATAGTAATCCAGATATATCTGGGACTCCCACATCACCTGATGATGAAGTGCGGTCAATCATCGGCAATAAGGTAAACTGAAGATATACATCTATAGATTTGGTTTCCATTTATGAACAAATGAGAAATGTCCAATTATTTAAATTTATTCTTAATTTTAAAATGTATTTGAGTTAGTAATAAGGAAAAAATTGTACATTTCCTATGTGTAAATACCAAAGGATTCTGTCAAATAAGCTTGCTATTACAAACTGGTTTATGCACTTTGCTCAAAAAAGTCTGCCAAATTCTAAAATTTGTCCAGGATTACCCATCACATATTACTCACTTTGTCTGTCTCATACTTCATGTGAAAAATGGTTAGATTGTTTTCCTGTAAAATTAAGACACCAGTGTGACTGCGGTGTGGAGGGGACATATCACTGATTCAAAATATGAGTCCCGCTTCTCCAAAAAATATCAAGAACAATGATGAGCCTTGATTGGTAATACAGCCACATTTTCTATGGAAAATTCTATATACGATGCACCCGGAATAGAAAAATATGATTTATTTAATGATGGTTAATGATTATTTCAGACAACAAGGATCACACCAGCTACTATAAGATCTAGCTAAATTTTATTTAAAGCATTCATCTTTATTACTCAGAGAAATATACTTAAGGAACAAACAGTTACTGTATAAAGTACAAAAATAACCCAGTTTAAATAAGCTGGACAAAAGAACAGTAAGACTGAGGCCAAGAAATCACGTCACATTGTGTTTTGACCAAACCATTTCAAATATATTTTTTTCTATTGGAAAGGAGGAAGATATTATTGCTGTGGAATTATAGTCAACTTTTCTTTGGCATTTTAGTCTGGTAATAAGGATATGAGGAAGAATTACTAAATATTTTCTAGGATCTGTTCTTGACCCTTAGCCTGAACTATAATAGAATTTTTATTTTAAGATCATGTTTGGTTTGTTTATTAGGTGAAATACTTGAACATTGACCAAACATATCAGAACTGCTCATATCTATTCATATAGGTACAGAAATTTTACTTTCAGAAGCTTCTAAAGAACTTTAAACATTGCTCGTTTTAGAGTAACTTTTAAGTAATTTTAAAATAATTTCTCACAAATCAAAAATATGTTTTGTAGCCTTACCCCACATATATTTCCATGTTTAGGAAAAAAACTCAGGTTTTTTATCTTTGTCTTTATTTTTTATCATTTCTCATTGAAATAGAGATAGTACTTAGCATTATTTATATACTGTAAAATACAGTTCTTAAATAGAATGAATCTGATTTGTGAATTATAAGAAATTTTCCTGTTAAAGAGCTATAAATAACCATTTTCTTGAAGATTCTATTCTTTTAAATGTCTCAATTTCTGTAAGATTTGCACTGTGCCTCATTTAGTATGGTCCTAGAGTTTTCCTTTACATGACTTATTTGATAAATGATAACATCAAGATTTAGAACAAAGGTCTACATATATTGGAATTATTTGCCTTTTTTCAGGTAGTTAATAAAATGGGACATAAGACAAACTTACTTTTGATGATACGTAATGATATATATCAATGTTTAAGAAAGCCATCGTCGGATGAGAATTTGTTTTATGACAACAGAGCCTTATGAACCAAGTTTTATTTAAATAGTTTTTACGTTTTCTCCTTTTGTTGCAAAATTTTTGCTAGCTACCTTTATTTTGGACTATCATTTAGTCATAATACCTAATAATAATAGTATATAATTTTATCTTATGGAAAAATTGTAAGGAACCTTGAAGTTTATTTAGAGCTGTTCTTTATTTTTTTATTTTACTGGCCTAGAAATTTAAATAACTCTTCTTTAATGATTTTGCCCTTCACCCTTGCCTCAGCCATGCCTCAGTCATAACCTAGCTCTTGTCATTGCCAATTAACGTCAACCTTCATAATCTCAATGCCATGCATTTTGTTCTCTAACCATTAGCTCCTGTTTTTCTGTTTAGTACTTCAACTCCCAACAATTTCTCCACTTCTCTGCAACCTCCAATCACTTGATTCTGTGACCTTTATACTGGGCCTTACCCCCTTGATGTTCTTTCTTCTAATTTAGCCAGCTTATCATAAGTTCCATTCTATTGTTATAATTATCCCTATTATAATCAAACCTCAATTCCCTTACCTTTCTCTAATTTCATTTTACTTCTTAACCAAACTTGAAATCATATTTGAACCTAATTGACTGCCTGTGCCATGTCAGCACCTGTGCCACTGAACGTGACTTGAGAAATACCATGATGACTGGTCTCCTGGTCTCTTTTGAAATCAAACACCATAAATCTCAGAGAGCCCTTAATGTTGGCAAGCAATTATATTTATATATATATATATATATGTATATATATATATATTTTTCCTTTTACTTTCCCATTCTCCCAGAAAAACGTTTCATGCTGCCTTTTGTTACTCCTAACACCTTCCCACCAATCCTCCTCTTCTCCTCTTCACTTTATCTCCTACTTAACTGAGAAAATTGAAGCCATCAGAAGAAAACTTTGGTAGACTTTTACCATCGCAGCGTCTACCTACCTACTACCACATTCTTGCTATAGTACTTAATGCTCTGTTATAGTCGAGCTATCCGTTTCCCTGAATCCATTCCCTCCATTTGTACAAACCCCCCACCCCTCTCACTTGCTCAAGATCCTCACTGCAGCAGTTCTTTTCATCTCTCTCCTACATCATCTCTTTCTCCCTGTCTATTAAATCATCCCATCCACTAAGGGGCATGTTAATATTTCTTTTATTTAAAAAAATCTCCTCTGTAGTATTTCTGCTGTTAGCTTCTTTGTCATTTTTCTGGAACTTTTTGTAAGTAGAATTCTTCAAAAGAACCTTTTATACTTTCTGTGTCCAGTTCTTTTGCTACCATCCTCTTTACCTTACTTTAATCAAATATTTTGCCTATCTTCCACCCAAAATGCCCTTGTTGATATGGCCAGTGCTCTCCATTACTAAATCCAATGGTCAGTTCTCAACACCCAGCTTACTTTCCCTTCCAGCAGCTTTTGACAGTTGAATTCTCATTCCTTCTTGGTTTTTTCCTACTTGGCTTCCAGGTTATTGCGCTCTTTTAGTTTTCCACTTACTTTACTAGTTACATCTCCTTTGTAGATTCTTCTTTTTGTGTCCTCTTAATCTGGAAGTGCCTTTAGGCCTCTATCCTTATTTTTCTTCTCTTCCCTTCTCTTCTTTCTACACATAGTTACTTGGTGATCTTATCAAGTTTCATACTTTTAAATACCATTATGTGCTAATGACCAAAAATTATATTTTCAGTACAAATCTCTCCGGAATTCTAAACTCAGCAGCCTTTTGTAAATTGTTTTGTTCGATTGGCACATGTTAAAGGTAGAGCCCCTTCTGACTACCTGTACTACTATATATATACTATGTTTTTTCCTATACTGCATACCTATGATATAGTTTAATTTATAAATCAGGCACAGTAAGAGATTAACAATAACTATTAATAAAATAGAACGATTATAAGAGTATACTGTGATAAAAGTTATGTGAACGTGGTCTCTCTCTTTCTGAAAATATTACCCTGTCCTCACTCTTCTTGTGATGATGTGAAATGATACAATGTCTACGTGATGAGATGAAGTGAGGTCGAAGACATAGGCATAGTGAGCTGGTATTAGGCTACTATAAGGGTAGCCTGAACACAAGCACTGAGATACCTCGATAGCTGGTCTGAGAATGGAGACATCTACTGAGTGATTAATGTCAGGTAGTGTGTACAGTACCTGGACAAAGGTATGACTCTCATCCCGGGTGGGGAAGGAGCCGGACAGTGCAAGATTTTATCAAGCTACTTGGAATGGCACAACTTAAAACTTATGGATTGTTTATTTCTGAAATTTTCCGTTTAATATTTTCGGACCACAGTTGACCATGAGTAAGTAACAAACTGCAGAAAGTGAAACCGCAAACAATGGGAGATGACAGTCATGTCCAGTATATTGAAGATACTCAACAGGCAGTGATCTAATGAATGAATGTTAGTAAGCACTGAGATCTTAAGAGATTTGGCTTTATGAAAGTTTTAGTTTTACTTCATTCTTTAATATGAAATGCAGAACTCCTAAAATTCAAGAATACTGCTATCAACAGGCTTTTACTACCCTAGTGACTGTACAACCATTATTTGTGAGACTTTCTTCACAATTATTTTCCAGAACTGATCTATTCTTTCATTGTCCCAGCAAAAGTCTTCTAATCAATTATGTAAATGGTTACATCAGGTTTGAATTTTATTGTTTTTAATCAAATGATAATACAATTTTACATTGATAGATATAATTTTTTGCTAATGTATCATCTCCTATTTTTTTCATTTTCAAATACTGAGAGCTTACTATGTGCTAGGCAGTATGATGAAGATTGGTGGATATAAAGCCAAATCTTTGTATTATAACATGAGCGTTCGTGTCAAGTCAAATACAATATGGGCCTTGCCCAAGAAAAGAGCTTATCTATAGCTAAGGGACAAAATAATAGTACAGGGATTTGGCAACAAAAACACTGTTACACACATGTCTGCATCTTTGGTTAATGTGTTCTATGTTAGTTGGAGATCAGTAAGCAAAGTCATTACATGAGTAAATATAATTGATGAATTTGCTTAGCTAAGGCCTGTTCGATATAATTCTTAGCTTTTTAACACCTGGTTTATGGAAATTATTTCCTTTACAAATAATTGGCCACAGGTTTTTCTCTAATTAAACATAATTGCTTGATGTAATTATAACTGTACAGAGCCTTAATATTGTGGATATAATATATAATGGAGCAAAGAGATTTATTGTTTATTCTCACATTACAGATTAACATGTACTTGAGTATTAAAGGAAATTATTGGGCTGGCCCGGTGGATCAGGTGGTTGGAGCGCTGTGCTCTTAATGCCGCGGTCTCTGGGCTGCACGTTCACAACGGCTCTCTGAACAACGGCTCTCCCTGGAGCTGGGCTGCCCTGGCAAGGCTCATAACACAAGCATGGGCCAGGGAGCTTTGTCCTACACAGCTAGGCTGAGAAACAACAGCTTCAACCAGGGTCGGGGTGAGGGGACCTAATGAAGTGAGCGGGAAATAAATAAATGAAATTATTAAACAAGGTGTTAAAAAGTGAATTAAAGAATTCAGCAAAGTTATTGTTATTCTTTTTATGGAAATCGGTGGTAGAGAGAACACAATTTGTGATTTATGCTTATATTTTGTTATTTTTGTGACATGAGTACTGATTAAAAATTGAAAATGTAGGGAAGAACTTTACACTTACACAGTGGAGACATAATTTGGGAGACTGATGAAGAATTTTGTTTCAACTTGTCTGAAAAATATTGTGTGCTGGTTTGCTTTTATTTGAGATAATATAATGTGATTCTGAGAAGGCAGGTATTTTATTTTAAACAAATCTACTGATTATATAATTTTACTAGTATTTGAATTTTGTTGAATGTACTTTGCTATGAAGCATTAAGAAACATGTATGGAAAGTTTTTGTTAAAACTATTTCTTGAGAGTTTCCAATATTTGAGGCATTATACTTAGTAATGTACTTCCATAATTTAACTTGATCTTTACATTATGAGGGAGGCACTATCATTATTCCTATTTTATAGCTGAGAAACTGAAAGAGATATTAGGTAATTTACCTTAGATTTTACAACCAGGAAGCAGTAGAACCTGGATTTGAACTCTCGTCTTACACATTTAATGTCAAATGTATGGGTGATTATTGTAACATCATTTCAACCTGTTTGTATTTTTGAAAAAAAATAGGTAAAAAACAACAGGAAATTATCTTCCTAAAACCTAAGCTCTTGAGAGTTGGCAGGTTGTCTTCCCCCTCTTCACTTGTCCCCTCTCTCCTCCCCCCTTTTCCCCCCTTTCCCCTTCTTTTCTCCTCTCCCCATAAGACTCTGATTTAATTGTTCAGAGGTAAGGCCCTGCCTCTAAATTAATGGTTGTTTTTAAGCTTCCCCGGTGATACTGTCTATACAAAGTTAATTAACATTGTTACTACTCTTTTTTTTTTTTGCCTATCCTTTACGTGCTTTGTGATTTGCGTTCATGCTTATATCCTCATCTGTTCAGTCAGCTTCCCTTGGGTTGTCTTCATAAATCTTACACCAACCATCCTCTAAAAATTCCTTATAACTTACTCCTTACTTCCCAGGCCCCCGCCCAGATTCCTGAATCAGGATTTCTGGGAGGCAGGCCAAGCACCTAAATTTTATGAAGCTTCCCAAATGATTTTAATGACCAGTCAGGTTTAAGAAAGTGAAGTAAAACTCCACTTCCCTTCACCTAGGATCATAATAACCTCTTTCAAAGACAGACAGACAGACATACTTCACTTCTGGTCAGCATATTAAATTAACTTCAAATTGCTAATAGTGATGATGAAGGTATAATTCCTATAAATACTTCCAGCATAATTTTTTCCTTATACTATTTATATAAAATAGTAGCCTATTAGGTTTAATTGCAATAAGCACAATAAAACTGAGCACAACCCCAAATTCACCATCATTTTTAGGAAGGAGTAACTATTAGGCATCTGTTTTTTTTCTTAATTTTTCCTAAGTCTCTAAAAGAAAATGAAAGAAGAGGCAAAGTCAAATAGAGTTATGGACTATCACTGAACAGAAGTTTTCAGTTCGTGACAGATGGAATGAAATTAAAGTCTTTTAGAAAAGAATGGAATGTTTTCTTCTTCCATTTTGTTTTTAAACTCTAGTTAATATTCAGAGGAAATTATGTGTTGCTAACTTGTACCATCTTTAAAGAGAAATTTGTGGGGCTGGTGCTATGGGAACTTTCAAGGTAATCCCTTCACATAAAGAGAAATTACCTTTAAATGTTATATTTAATGTTCTTGATTTTTAAAAACTTATGTAATAAGATAATTTTGGTGAACTAGTACTCTATAGGTGCCTTAAAATTTTGGTTGCTTTAACAGTACTAATTTTTTAAAAAAAATGTTTGCATTGGAAAGTCTGGATTTCTTTAAGAATAATTATAGCATGCCACATGTAATATTTCTTTCCTTTCCAACTGCTTTCTATTATATGCTTAGGGTTTAGATCGCTCCAATTCCTGGGTTAACACTGGTGGTCCAAAAGCTGCCCCATGGGGATCCAACCCCAGTCCAAGTGCAGAATCAACACAGGTGGTGTTTACATTAGAGGTTTCTTTATTGGCTGCTGATGTTTCCCTTTAGAACATTACTTTTTAGTATATACTATGATTTCAGTGGCTTGCTTTTTTAATCATTAAAAAGTGTGTATTTTTGTTTACTTAGCACATTTCCCAACTACTATGCATGAATACCACCAATTGCACCAGTATTGCTCTGCTTTCCTATTTCTTGTCTACTCTTTGCCTCCTTATACACCCTGTCAATATTCCAGTGCCTGCTGCTTATGCAATTGATGGCTTTGATAACAGTTTCTACTTTAGGGATAGCACATCTTAAGTAGGAATCTAAAAAAAATTTTGTGTGGAAAAAACCTGACAGTTTTCCATTTGCTTTTGGTTTAAAGTGTAGCTATTGTATCATTTTCATTTCGCATTTACTATCTTTTCATTTTTTTCATAATCACTGACTACAAATACTGGTAATAAGTGGAAAATAAATGTGAACAGTATATGAGCCTCATGCTATAAGATTAAATACCAGAAGCAAAAATCCATTTTAATTTGTACTGTGTTGCAAAGTATGAAATTTGTTTTAACTTAGTTGAATTAGGTTTTGCTTACTTAGGTCTAATTGCTTGGTAGCTACTACTGCATGGTACCTCAAAATATGCTTCTCATCTGTGTATTGGCTTTGGAGGAAAATGTTCTTGTTCTTGAAGAAAAAATTAATTTCTTGTTTAATATAATGATTTATATTTGATGTAGTATGTGGCAAACCTGAATAGTAGTTTTGATAGTAGTGAAAAATGAAAGAAATCATTCTAAACTTTTTATTCTTTTTATTGAATATAAAATTCTTGGTTTCTCTTTTTGGTCTGAAACCAGCTGAGAAGTATGTTTTTACGTTTTCTTACTAGATATGTGCATGTATATAGATCACACAAAAATTTCATTCTTTGCAGCACTCTGAATTTATATAATTATTAAAATACTCATCTTTCTAAAGACTATAAATATATAGAAGCCATTTTGATATTTCTAATGTCATTTAAACAATTTAAAATGGTAAAAATGAGATGAGCAATAAAATAGATGGTTGTTGAAACCACAATAAAACACTGTTTAAAAAATTGAATGTAATCCTTGCGTTGCAAAATCATCCACAGCAGACTTTAATGTTTTCTCGTCATTCATTCATCTTCACTCCATAGGCTATGGATCGAAGTTGTAATCGTATGTCTTCGCACACAGAGACGTCAAGTTTCTTACAAACATTAACGGGACGCTTACCAACTAAAAAGGTAGATTCATGGGAAGACAATCCATATAGGGGGAAAATAATTCCAACAATTAAATAGATAAAAAAAGTTTCTTTACATAACCAGTATGAGATGTTAAAATATTTGCATTGTATTTAAAAATACATTTGAGCAAGCTCTGCTCGTCTGATGCCTTTTGGGCATACCTCTGCAATGCAGGCTCTTTTACATTATTGTAATTATTATAATCTTGGGATTGACTGTTTTTAGCGTTTAGTGAATTGAAATTTGAGTATCAACTTTTAGTGCCAAAAAAATGTATTAATTCTGAATTCTGTTTCTGTAACTGCTTTTGTTTTGTGTTTTAAATCTCCAGGGAAAGGAAGATGAGTTAGAAAAATTATCACTCTTAGTAAGATATGTTGATTTGCTTCCCTTATGCACAGTTTTGTTAGTCCTTTTTCATATTAATATACACTATTTTGCAAATGCTTTGTATGCATATCCATTACAAGGCAGGAAATTTCTGCCATTTTTATAAAAAGACTGCAAAAACCTGAACACTTGAAAATTAATGCCTTATATCAAAATTTAAATTTTTAAAGATATTTCCTAAATTGTACCAGCAAAGTTCGTGAATGTATTTACTTAAGTTGAAGTAGATCTATAAGGTACAAACAAGATTTTTATTTGTAACTGAGTTTTCGGTCTAGTTACTGTTTGCAGGTACAATTTAGGAGGCTGTTTCCCACTTGTCCTTTTAAAATTACATTTTACTACAAGATAACATGTAATTTTTCAGCTGTTCAACATGCCACTGTCTTATATGTATAAATAGCCGTTTCGTTAATGGGTGTCCTCACTGCATCATTGAATGGTTCACATGCCTTATTTTGCTTATTCTCATTATATCTTCATTTGCAGTTGCATTATTATTTGGTTTGTGTTATTAACTGACTTGACTTTGATAATAACTTTGGATTTACTTCTGGATAGCTTTTCCATGAGGAGCTGGCTTTGCAGTGGGTTGTTTGCAGTGGCAGCGTTCGGGAATCAGCTTTGCAACAAGCCTGGTTCTTTTTTGAGTTAATGGTGAGCAGACTAAACACATTCTTAATCTTGTTTTCCTTAGTGAACACTTGTGTTACCACATTTTATACTAGATATCATTTTTTATTGTCCATCTTATGGTTTACATGTGCCTCCAAGACAAAATTACATTTGTTAAACCTCTAAATAAACACTGGACACTCAGCACAATTTAGGTGGAATTACAAAGCTCACTTAGCTATCTTTTTAAAGAACCTGTGATACCTCCTCTATTAGTCTGAACAGGTTACTGTTTAATGGCAGTACTGTAGTTTTCATACCAAACATAGGTAAAGAATGCTTTATAGATACCCAGTCTTTTATGGTTAGGAAGCTCTTAGGGATATGCCAGTTACAGCAAATTAAAAAACAAAAACAAAACAACTTTTTGCTTAATTCAGTAAATGATATTAAAAACAAATGAATGCATTAATATTTTAACATTTACACACACATTAACACATATATACGCAAAAGCAATAAACATTTATCAAGTGCATACAGTGTAGTAGCACTGCCTCAATGGGCTAGTATTACCAAGACACAGAGAGATTAAGTAACTTGTCTAAGTATATACAGTTTGTAGATAGCAGAAATATGATTCACTTGGGCATTCTGGCACTAGGGACCTTTTTCTTCAGCCTCTAGAAATCTGAAATCATTGAAACTTTTTCTTCCAAAAAAGAAGTAAAAAAATAAGAAAAAAAGGAAAACAACAGGAAGAAAGGAAGGAAGGAAAGAAGAAAAAGAAAAGGCCACTTCTAGAGTATGGGTCATAGGGTAATTCTCAGCGTTAAATGTTACCTATGTTGGGGATAAAAAGACATTTCTTCTAGGGATTTACTAATAAAATAAATAGGGACCATATTTAAATGATAAAGTCATTTTTTTTCTTAGAGAATGAACACCAAATTTGTAATTTGTGTGCTTTTAATAGAAGATCAAAGTTGTGATTTTCACCTTTGTTTGGTAGTCTAATACATGTAATGTTCATATTTCTTAAATATAAAATAGTCAAACATCTGCAGTTTAAGACTTGGCTTGGCTTTAATTTCCCTGAATTTCAAGTCTTTATTACCAATACCACATTGGTGTGGTAAGAATCTATATACAAAAGCATTTTGTAAACTTATATCACTTTGTTAGTTTTTACCTAATATTTTATTAATATTTAGTCATCAATATTTAATGTACACCTACCATTTACTACTAGATGGTAGATGCTGAACACTCGTGAAGTCAAGGTTTCTAACCTCTGAAAGCTCACAGTTTAGGGATATGAAGAGCAAAATTGTTGATTCTTGGGAAGATTTAATTTAAAACTGTTAAAGGGTAAATTTTTTTTCTTTTGATATACACAGAAGTTTTTTCCTATTGACAGGATAATTTCATGGAGATGATGCTGTGATTAAATTGTCTCGTATTTGATATTTCTTTGGAACACATAAAATGTTGTAGTGAACTCTTCAAAATATTTGAGGAGCTAACAGTATTTCAGCCATATTAAATCACATGGTATATTGAAAAAATAGTCCTATTGTTTAGAGTTGCTATGATTGTTCATTGCACCTGTAAGAAATTAAACTAATGGCGTATTTTTTCAGGTGAAGAGCATGGTGCACCATTTATACTTTAATGATAAACTTGATGCACCAAGGAAAAGTCGTTTTCCCGAACGTTTCATGGATGACATTAATGCTCTTGTTAGTACAATTGCTAGTGATATTGTTTCACGATTTCAGAAGGTAATGATGACTTACTATATATGCATTTTTTATTAAATCTCTTTTTCAAGCTCACATTAAACTCATACTTTTTTTGCTTTTCTGTTTCTCAGGACACAGAAATGGTTGAGAGACTCAACACAAGTCTTGCATTCTTTCTCAATGATCTGTTGTCTGTTATGGACAGAGGTTTTGTTTTTGGCCTTATAAAGACTTGCTATAAACAGGTAATGCATAATTAGTAATCAAAGAACAAATGTTGTGTTTGCTCTTTTTACAAGTAGAGCTAAAAGATCTTCAAAAATACATTAATATACTGTTTAAAAAATAGCATATTTTTATTAGTAAGGCAAAAATAAATTATATTTGTTTAATCAGGACACAGGACTCTGGCAAGCTGATATCAGTACAGCTGGCTTTTCCCTGAGCTATACCGGCCCACTCATGACTCTTTAATTCTCATTTTGGAGCACCCACCAAGTCAGTATAACTGTAAAGCATCTCCACGATCCTATTCGAGAGTAACATTTGTATTGAATGAACAGCTAACTGAACTATTTGTGGCTTGAGTGATGTTTAAATTAGCTGCATTTTGCTATGTATTCCTAGTGCAGCCCTTGACATTATAGAGTGTAGAATCATGAACAGATGTTTACCCAGTTCCTGAATGTCTTTCATTATCTCGCTTTTTCTAAACTAAAAGCATCCTGGAACTTTTCCACAAACAGCTGATTGTGTTTTAAAATTTTTATCAACTGGTTAATGAAATCTGCCTTTTGGAAAACATTAGCTATTGATCCTGATAGGCCATTTGGGTAGTTAAGTTGTATAATCACATTAGAATTAACTTTCAAAGGAACTTTAAAATATACAGATCTCTGGGTCCCATCCCAGCATTATTGAGCAGTTTGAATCCTGGTGGTGGGGATTGGTAGTATGGTACACAGTGCTTGTGAAGCCCTTCCCAGCAGGTTCACAGATTAGATTTGGGAACTACTGGATAGGAATGCTGTTTGGCAGTCTAATGTTTAGAATTTTGAAGATCTGTTCTATTGGATGCCTTTGTTTTATGTTTCTTTTAATAGAGAAGTTAAAACTACACGTGGGCACTTACCCACTTACAAATATTTGCAACAGTATGTATTATTTTTACTTTGTCCCAAAATGTCATGTACGATTGCTCCCAAAATCTGTTATGTCTTTATTCTTCAAGCATTGAACTCCTATATTTGCCAAACATTGAGCTAGACCCTGGGGATATGCTAAAGCTATTAAGTCCGTTTATGTGTGTCCTCAAGTAGTTTACAGTGTAGCTGGGAACATAGACAATAGACAATTATAAATATAGGTCAACACAAAGTACTATAAAAAGAATGGAATGTTTCTTTGATGAAGTTAATTTGCTGGTGTACTTTTCTTTCATAAAGTGCAACTTTAAGAAGTGGAAATATCGATGCTATGTTAGAAACCTAAGAATGTGGATTTTAGCCTCGTCAGTGGATTTATACAGTCAATCTTGTCGTTCAGATTTTTTTATTTTAGCAGTAATTCTGGAGAAAGCTACTACTGTTGTTTATATCACAGAACCCAAAACTGCCCACTGAATACTGTTCTTTAATCCTTTAACCTGTCATTCTGGAGTTGGTATTACAGAAATGATATATTCAATTGGTATTGTCTTGTTTATGCAATGCTCACAAGGTGTCTACAAAGCTTTATACATTACCGAATCCAAGTGTCCTGGTGTCCTTGAGGTTGGATTTTCTGCGAATCGTCTGCAGCCATGAGCATTATGTTACATTAAACTTACCCTGCAGCCTGCTGACTCCACCTGCATCACCATCCCCGTCTGTTTCTTCTGCAACATCTCAGGTATACAAATTGTATGAAAAAATATATTTTTCAAGTTCACATTTGTGAAAAGCCATTCTAAACACTGGAAAAATTTGTAAGTAACACTATTGAATAACAGCTGTATGGTAGGCTCTGTACTAAGTGCTTTATAAATATTAATTATTTAATCCTCAGCAACTGTAGCAGGTGAATTCTGTTACTATACTCATTTTACACATGAAAACATTGAAACAGAAAGATCAATAACTTACCCAAGATCACACAGTAAAATGTGGCAGAGCTAGGCTTTGAACCAAAATACATGTTGGCTTTATTTTTATTTTTTTTCAATTACACTTGACATACATACAATCTTATATTAGTTTCAGGTGCACAACATAGTAATTAGACATTATATGCCTTACAAAGTGATCACCCCAATAAGTCTAGCACCCATCTGACACCATACATAGTTACTACATTATTATTGGCTATATCCCTATGCTGTGCTTTACATGTCAGCTTTATTTTAGAGTTCAAGTTCTTAACCACTGTGTTGTACTCCTCTTACATATTTATGTACATGTGAGTGAATTCACCTACATATTATTTAGATTATTTAGATGTTTTCACAAATTGGGTTTTCTTGAAGCAGACACAGACTGAGATTGGGGTACAAGATTTTTATTAGGAATCAATACTTGTGAAAGTAAGGGGAATGAAGCATAATTTAGCAGAGAAAGAGGTCTGACTGCAAAGGAGACCGAACAGTGCCCTGTCTACCTCTCTTGTATCCAAAAATCCCTAAGGAAGCTAGATGAATATTTATAGGTTTTCACTGCACGGCACTTGACTTCAACAGTTAGTAGTTTTTCTAAAGATGAGAAAAGGTTATCATAGCAATTATTATGTATCCTATCACACAGATTGAGATGAAGGGATTTTGTGGTTTTAGTATCAAAGAAGCCTGAATTCTCCCTCCTAGTGAAACATTAGTCTTTCTGCTACATAATTCCTGAGGCAAACAAGATGCTTCCTTAAGCTCTTAATGTCTAAAGTCAAAGTTGATCTTAACTCTTTACAATTTTATTTTTGAGATATTTAATTCATAAATGTAATTCCCTAGGATCAATCAATCTCAGATGCTTGATAAATGAAAAGTTTAAACTTCACTTAGAAAACTTCAGAGCACCCACAACTTTTCACTTTACCTTTGCAGAAAATATTATGGCTCAGGCTATTTTCACATACTTTTACCTAGCCAGCACACACTTCTTCCTGTAATGGAGGAGACTAGTCTTTCTTCCCCTATGCTCTGTCAATGATGTGGCTACACAGTCAAGGACGAATTAAGCATAAATTCAGTTCTAAAACCTTTAATGAAACACATTTGTTTACACCTAACTCCCTGCTGAACATCTCATTCAGCCAAGAAATTCATAGAATTTCTTCCATTATTTTGTTCCCCACCTTGCCATCTAACTAGAGTACATAATTCTCAGATTCTAATAGATGACAGAGACATCACTTTTTGGGGGGGGGGGTGGCAAGAAGAATTTTACATACTTATTAGGAAGATGATATCTCCATAGAGAAATCTGAAATCTATTCTTCTTCTAAGAAACCTCACATGGATAATCTTGAATTATGGATTAAAGAGGGTGATAAAATTGAGGACATTCTTGTCTTGAATTATATCTTGGGGGATGCTATTTTGCAGTATTAAAAAACTTTCTAAAACTCAGTAAGTGGACTGCAAAATGATAGTGATTTTTCTAGAAATAGTATTTTTTCTGAAAAGCAGTTTTACCGATATTTGCAATTTCTCTGGAAACCAATAGCCTTGACTATGAATATTTCTTTTGTACTCAGCAATGAGTACAAAATACATTACAGTGGTACCTCGGTTTTCGAACATAATCTGTTCCAGAAGACTGAGTTCTGAAACGTTGGGAAACCGAGGTGCGGTTTCCCCACAGAAAGTAATGCAAAATGGATTAATCCGTTCCAGACCTTTAAAATCAACCCCTAAAACTGCAAATTTAGCATGAATTTTACTATCCAATGATACCATAGATCCATAAAATTTACGGCGTTTGTAAACCGAAATGTTCGTCAACGGAGACATTTGAAAACCAAGGTGCCACTGTATTTGGACTTAGTTGCTTTTTTCCCCTTCAGAATATGATATTCAAACATTAAGTGGCTAAAAGGACAAAGGAAAAACAGGTGGAAAGTTTCACTATGATAAAAAGAAAATTGAAAATAGTTACAAGTGGTATTCCATCATCATTTCTTACATAAACAGTAAGAGCAGTTACTTCCTCCAATGTTAGTGCCAGTGATCTATAATAAACCCATGGCAATAAGTTACCTTAGGCAAAGTACATCTCGCTTTCAGGTAATGCTCCCGTTTTATTTGTTGTAATTCTCTGTCTGTGGGATGTTTTGTTGCACAGCTATTATAGTTTTGTTCTACCTCATTCCCAAATAGAGTTCTGGATTTTCCACCAATGTACAAGACCAGAAGATTGCAAATATGTTTGAATTATCCGTGCCTTTCCGCCAACAGCATTATTTGGCAGGGCTTGTGTTAACAGAGCTGGCTGTTATTTTAGACCCTGATGCTGAAGGGTGAGTAGAGCAGTGTTTGCCTTACAGAATATGTTTGATTTTGGACATTGGGACAGAAGTAGCCCACTTCCACTTCTAAGAATCAAAATAATACTCTTTCCCACTCTTCTACTTCTCTATTTACCAAGTTCTAGACCCATGTTATTTCTATATTTCATAGATTTTTAAGAAGGACATTTTTCATATTTTGTCATCTCTGAATTTTTGGTTTGTCTTAAAATCAGTGGTGTATCATGGCTTATTTGATAGCTTTTTTTTTCTTTAATAGTACATAAAATACTTGTGCTTTCTAATAGCTGGACTCTTCGATTTTCTGTAAACAGTAGGCAGGCAATTTCAGATAAGGAGGATAGACTAGTCTTCTATTTGATTTCTTGTAAGGAAAATTTATCATTTGGCCTCATACTATGTAGCATTTTATTTCAAAATTGCCCTATAAACAAAATCCTTATGTTTTAAAAATGTCCAACACTTTTAGAGGATTTTTGGAAATTGATATAGTAAGAAAAAGAAGGGTATATTGTCTGATGATTTGAATTTATAGTAGTAGCCTGATACTATCCCGATAGGGTATTTCCCTATTGGGTATTTCCTGTACCCTATAGGGTATTTCCATCTTAATAGATATTTTCCATCTTAATAGATATTTTCAAAAATCTATTTGACCATAACTCATTTGGTAATTACTTTTTTCCCCCTAATTTTTCTCATAATAGCATTACTAGGAGTTTATAATGCAATTTAACCTCATCTATAAGTGCTCCGGAGAACAAAAGGAGATACTTTTGAGCAGGTTTTACCAGGGTCCTCTGATGTATTTGAGTGAATGAAAGAGGAGGAGGTTTGAACAGTTCTTAGCAATCTCGTCAAGGACAGAGTCAATACTCAATTAATTGTGAAAGGCTAAATCTTCTGCAAATGAAAGGCACTCCTCTTTTTTTTTTATAATGGTAACTTCTCATTTTAGGAATATATTAGCTAGTAGTTGTTCACACTGTGTTCTGCAGAACTATTGGGTTCTGAAGAGGTGCTTCATGAGTTTCCATGTAGGATGGGGTGGGAGTTGCAGACATTGGACTATGAAGAGGACAGACTAAGTGAGTGAAACTCCAGGCCTTTCACCCTTGCATGCCACCATCTTTATATGTTGCTATTTGACATGAATATGATATCATTTGGGGGGGAAGGTGGATCCATTGTTTGAAAAACACACACTCTGAAAACAACCTCTAAACATACTAGCTTTCTTTAATAACTGATATATCAATCATTTGAATGCCTATTTCCAATATTTGTCTTCGTATATCAAGATATTTTTGGTTACAAGAAATAGAAAACCTTTCTTCACACTGGCTTTATTAAAGGAAGGAAATTTATTATTTCATAACTAGAAGAAAGATAGAGGTGCTTTTTTTTTTTTTGCACAGTACAATTGTTACCAGAAAGTGGGCTCTTCTCAGAGTCCAGGTTCTTGGCGTCTTGGGCAAAGAATTGAACAAGACACGGAAATAAAGTGGTGAAAGAGTAAAGAGTATTTTATTAAAAGAGATAGTACACTCCAAAGAAATAGGAGCAACCCGAGCAGCAGAGAATGACTCAGGGGCCCATTATTAAAAGAAAAAGTACACACTCCAAAGGGTTTGGAGCGGGCCCCTGAGCAAAAGCAAGGCTCAAAAGACTCAAAGGGCTCAGACTGGGGAAGACTTGGAATTTTTATCTTTTCTTCTCTAGAATGGGCTGTACCTTTCCGGGTGTGGGGCCGCTTGATTGACACCTGTGATTGACAAGAGGCAATTACTTCATCTTTTTAGACTGTGCATGTTCCTTCCCAGAATTCAATGATGTTAGTGAACTTTCGGGCATATGTATGATATTATAATGATGGTATAATGAGGCCCAGGTAAAATGAAGGTCGTTGTGGCCTTTATTGCGCAGGTGTGAGTGGCTGGTTTAATCTAGTTGGGTATTTTGTACCCATTTGCTCCTCATAGAGGTAGATAATTACAATGAAAAAGGGAAGTTTTGTGCAGCGAGGGGAGGTCTTTTGGGCTTCTGCATTCTGGATTATGTAGGAATGTGGAGAACCGATGTCTATCTCTTAACTGCCTGCCTTGTTTTCATTTTCCCTTTGAGAGACTGATCCCCATAAAATCTCTGTGGGAAGTTGAGGGACAGAAGGTCTTTTCTTCTGTATCTGCTTCCTGCTGGGCTGGGGTATAGAGCTGTCCCTACCTATTGGGGGATTCATGGAACTCTCACCCTATCTGGTCTCAGATGAGAGTAAGGGGTCTCGAGATCCGCCCGGAAGACCGTGCTGGCTTCTTTGGTTAGGATTGGCAACCTTGCTGGGGCATCCTCCGCATCCCCAAGGCCCCTGAATGAGGAAAAATAGATTTTAATTAATAAATCCATTAGCTCTATAGAGCCTGTGGCCATTCAACCAGTCATTCAGGTCTTGTTAATTGTCCAGGAGTTAGGCCCAGAACGGATAGGAGAGAACATTAGATTTCAATGATTACAATCAACAAGTATGAATCACAAGTTTTAGGGTAATTATCTAAAACAGGGGTAGGAGATTTCTATGATTCAGGTTAAAAACAATCTATTATTTATGATTAAGAAACTAATGGAGTTAAAACACTGAAAAAAGAAAACTTAGAATTTCTATAGTGAGAAACCCTTTCATTTGGCCCGTATCACAATCAGCAGCTCAATGATGTCATCAGGTTTCTGGTTCTTTATATCTTTTTCCTCTTCTAGATGTTTTATCCTAAGGCCAGTGCCTCTCATGACTGCAAGATAGGTGTCACTGGTAGTTCAGATTAAATTCTTACTTATTTATTTTTGTCCAGCAGGAGAGAGAGGGGAAGCCCTCTTCCCAAGCATGCAGTGTAAATCTTTCCTTTGGACCGAATTGGCTCACGAGTCTATTCTGTACTGTCGCAGTCACCAGAGCAATGCCAGGTTGCTGGATGGATTAGATCAGTTCTACCCAAATGTGGTGCTTAGACTAGTATCAGTTCATGGTTTGTTACAGAGCTCAGCAAAATAATTGTAAGTCAACTGTGCCACTAAACACACTGTTTTGTTCATGTGACATTTTTTTTTGGTAGACCTTAATTAAGGAAGCAGTGCATTGATTAACATTTATCTCTCCTCAGACTGATGATAAAACAGTTTGCTAACTGGCTGCGTTAAGTAGCAGGGCTAGTCAAATTAGGATCTCCTCCTGAAATGGATAGAGTCAACTTCCCCTGAGTCATAAGGAGAGGAATGTATATCTGAAAAAAATGAGTTTTCCTAAGAAAGAAGATGGAAAGTAGATGTTGTGTAGGTGTACAGCAGTGTCTGATACAAAGAAGAGAGAATTCTAACAGTCAACTGTTTCTGCGATGAGGGTGTTTTTTTCATGTCAAGGATCAGTTCTATTAAAATAGGTTTTTTATGTTCCTGTGGAACAATATAGGGCTTATGAAAGAATTCTTTATTGCGTTTTTACCTCTTCAAGCTAGAATGTGTTGGTCTTTGACACTGGAAAGATTTTCTACACAGTTCAGAAAGTAATGAAAATTATTACCTTTTCTTTGTCTATCTGGTTAAACAAGATGTGAGAAGAGCTTTAAATAGTAGTACACAAGATTATATCCTTTGTTTTTACTGTTGCTTGTTCCTTTCTTTTCTCTCTTCTTCCTGCACGCAGTCTGTTGGCAAATTCCACAGGTACTAAATTCAGAATACATCCCACGTTCAGCCACTTACTTGTCTCCGTCTTCACTGCTGCTTCCCTAATCATGCTTCCACTCTGGCTTCCCTAAAATCCTTTCAGCAGCCTGAGTCATCTTTTAGAAATGAGAATCAGATTACCCTACTTCTTGCTTAACGCCCCTTAACGTGAATATAAGCTTTAAAAATGGCAGTTAAAATAAAATCGAGACTTTTAATAACGGTGCTCAAAGCCTTGTATATATCTGGCTCATGTCTACTCCTGCCACTCTCTTCCAGCTTTACATTCTAAAATCTAGCCAACTTGGCCTTCTTTCTGTTTCTGTAAGGTGCCAACCTCATTCCCACCTTAGGGCGTTTGAACTAGGATTTTTCTCTGCCTAAAGCAAATCTCACATTGCCCTCAGATCTTTGCATACGCATTTCCTCCTAGTGAGTCTTCAGGTCTCCACTCAAACAGCATCTTCTCAGTGAGGCTTTCATTGACTACCCAATCTAAATTACAGCCATGTTGCCCTTGCCACAATCATTTTTAACCATATAACCCCATTTTATTTTCTACAGGGCACTTACCCTGACATTTGCTTGTTTGTGTATTACCTGTCTCCTCCCATTAAAATGTGCTCATGAGAGCAGGCACTTCTTCTTTGTTCACTGCTGTATGGTCCCAGTGCCTTAGAATTGTGTCTGGTACCAAGTGGACACTTGACAAATGTATGTTAATTCAGTGCATGAATGAATGTCTGTGAGAGACTCACATCTCATCTCTTTCACATTCTTTAGTGGTATAATATATAATACAACATGCATATCTTAGGTAAGAGTCTTGAGAGGGATGCTTTTCTTTTTACTCCATCAGATTGCTAAGTAATCAAGGATAATTCATGGCAATCATATGTTCTAATATTGATCAAAGATTTGCTTTCTAAGAAAGTTAAGGCTATGAAACAATACATAATAATTAAAAGCTAATTTTGTAGTACGTAGATCTGTAGAAGATTATTACCTTTGTTGTATGTAGCATTTGTAACATTGCATTATTGGTTTTTTTTGTGTGTTTCTCTTACTAAAATGAGCTCTTTAAAAACCAACAATGTCTTATCTCCAACATCTAGGATAGGGTGCTGCAGGTCCTGCATAAGTATATACTTAATAACTGAAATGTGATTGAGTAATGTAGAAAGGGCTTCATGAAGACAGGTAGGTAGAGTGTAGGTAGTTTGAGACTGGAGCTAGTAACGCTGAGAGATAAGGAATACATACCCAGATTTGGGAATCATTGGGAATCACTGGTGATAGAAAAACTTGAAAGGGAAAACATACAAAACAAATGACCAGAATCTGAGACTTGGGAACAATAATAAGAGAGTAGAATGAAAAAGGGTGGAAGCTATTTGGAGAATATGCTGAGAAAAGAACATACAAGATGACAAAATGTTAAGTAGAGAGGTGGAGAATGAAATCTGAGATATGTTCATTAGATGTGGTTCTTGACAGTATTTAAAAATATACTTTCTGAATAAAAATCGGGAAGGGAAAAGAAAGAATCTCCAGCTAGATTTTATATACAGCTATGTAAAATGGCAGATAAGATCAAGGGCTCTAGAGTAATACTATCTGGTTTCAGATTCCAGCTTTTAAATCTATATGATCTTAAAAGAGATAGAAGCCAATATTTACTAAGTAAGGCAATATACAAGGCACTGTGCTAAGCATGTTACATAAATTATGTAACTTAATTGTCTCAACCACCAATAGGATATTACCCTCATACATAGATAGGAAAATGAGCTAAGTATCTTCAAAAAAATCATTTAGCTATTAAATGGCGAAGGTTGTACAGTGCCATGTTGTGAGCATTCAAGTACTGTTAGTTTCAAAGAAAGGAAGTAGATATTAGGAAGTAAATGGAAATACTTGATATACAAGTGTGATCAAACATTACAGTGAATGTTTAAATAAAAAATTTATTGTAGTAAAAGACACATTGTCATTAATCCCCCTCGAAATACTCCCCCTCATTTCTAACACACTTATTCCATCATTCTTGCCACTTTCTGAAGCAGTTCTGGAAATCCTCTTTTGTGAGTGTCTGTAGTTGCACTGTCGTGGCCCCCTCGATGTCCTGAATCATTTTGACTTTGGGGAAGAGCCAGAAGTCACACGGTGCCAGATCTGGTGAATGAGGTGGATGAGGACACATGTAATATTTTTATTGGACAGAAATTGCCGTATGTCAGAAGTGATGTGTGACACGGAGCGTTGTCATGATGGAGGATGATTTACTGCACACTTTAAAGCACACCTCCTCTCAACTGTAGCTCACACCCGACTGACTGCACTGAACAAGTTGAAACTTGTCACACACTGTTACTAAGGGTCAAAGTGCCACTTCCTGTATTGAAGATCCCTTCCTTTGTGTTGAATGGCACTCAGCAGCAGCATTCACCACATTTTGTGATCACAACGGAAAGGCTCCATGTCACACATGGCTTCTGGTACTGCTATTTCTATCAAAAACATTACGGTGTGTCTTCATCCACCTTATTCACCGGATCTGGCACCGTGCGATTTCTGGCTCTTCCCCAAAGTGAAAATGATTCAGGACATCCGAGGCAGGCACCACAGTTTAACTAAAGACGCTCCCGAAAGAGGACTTCCGGAACTGCTAGAGAAAGTGGCAAGAACGGTGGGATAAGTGTGTTCAAAGTGAGGGGGAGTATTTTGAGGGGGATTAATGGCCATGTCTTTTACTGTAATAATTTATTTTAATTTAAACATTCACCGTATGTTTTGATCACACATTGTACACTGCACATTCAGGAAGTTATTACTGGAGAAATTGTGTAACAGTTTATTACTAAGAGAATTACTACATAAAATAGAGGAAAGTAGTTTCAAGTGAATACTTATTTTCAAGATAGGGAAGGCTTATTTGAAGAAAGAAAGGAAGAGCTTAGGGGGGACATTGAAACTATTGAAGACAAGGTGGGGTTCATTGTACCTAGGGGGAAGTTACTTTCTGAGAGAAGGTACAACTTTTTCTGAGACAAAAGGAAAAATGACCTGGTAGATATAAAGATGAAGCTGTGTTAAAAGATTTGGGCAGAGCAAATTCAGAGTGGCTATTCTTTCCTAAAGGAAGTTGGAAGTAAGGTCTTTTATTGAGATTGATGGTGAGAGGCTTAAGAGAGGGAATGAGATCTGAAATGGCTGTCAGGTACAGCATTAAGGGCCAGTTGAAGTTGGGTGAATTTTTAATTAGAATGGTTTGTTAGTCAAACACCTTCAATCTAAGAAAAGAGGCAAAAAAAGTGAAGGTGAGAGTGACTCTTGTTAGTGTGTTAGCTCATTGAAACTCAGGGAATTGGGAGTCTAGAAAAATTGTAAGGGCCCAGTTGTGGTATATGAGCAAAGAAGTTCAGTTAAATAGAGATGTCAAATGCAATCCCAGCCTATGGACTACATGATCCATTAGGCAGAATATTTTTCTTTTAGAAAAAGGAAATGAAAGTTTATTTTTGGTAAATGTGAAAAGATCTCACTTGATGAAATAAAATTAACAACTGCTTAAGATTTCCCTTTTCTTGCTTTTAAAATATAACCATAACTGGTTTTAAGTTATTTAATATTAAAATACATTAATAAGGAGTTAATGTAGAAAATATACAGATTTACTTCTAAGTCAATTTGTGTAGCATTTCTTTTCCCTCAATTCTTATTTTATACAGATAATTTATTAATTTTAAAAAGAGAAGTGTTTTATGGGAAAGCATACAAATATGTGGCAAAGTTAAGAAGTTGAACAAAATTGTTTCAGTACTATTATTTACTGTTTGCTTTAAAGAGATTAAGTAATCTCTGTGACCTTACTGCTTCTTCTCTCCGTCTTCTTTTTAAATAGACTGTTTGGATTGCATAAGAAAGTCATCAATGTGGTACACAATTTACTATCCAGTCATGACTCAGACCCACGGTACTCTGACCCCCAGATAAAGGCTCGTGTGGCCATGTTGTATCTACCTCTGATTGGCATTATCATGGAAACTGTTCCTCAGCTATATGATTTTACAGGTACTTGGTATATTTAAGACAACTTTTAAAGGCAAATTTCAACATATAAAAGTGTTAGAAAGTATCTCAAGGATAAAGATCTTATTTGAGGAAAAGAAATACAAAGAAATGTACATTGACATAAGTAAACTATAAATACTTAACCATATTACTGAAAAACTGCATCACGTAAGAGATTTCACTACAACGTTTCTCTAAGTACTTCTCGTGACGAATTTTAAAATAATGATTTTGTAGCATTTCTATGCCTACCTATTAGGAAATAGGTTTTTTTTGTATACTGTTCATCTGGAAAAAAACAAACAAAAAGAAAACCTGACAAGTATCTACTACCCTCAGTGTCAATTTTATCATCTATGTATAATAAAAATTAATATTCACCTGTATAACAAGAATTATGTTTATTGCTAACACTGAGTTAATAAGATGAATTTTTATTGCTTTAAAAAACATAAAACCTATAAAGCTTTATTGCTCTTGCTTTTCATATTTAGAATTTACTTACATTCCTTTATTTGCTCTAAAGAAAGCACTGTAAGTTGCATTTAAACTAGCAATTAACCTGATAAAGGAATTGGAATTCAATTCCAATTCAAGGAATATTGAATCCTTGCAGTTCAATAAAAACAAAAACATTTACTGAGTACCTAATATGTATTAAGAACGTCAATAGGTGCTGGTGATGCAAAGATAACCAACTCCTTGCCTTTAAATAACTGATAGTTGAGTAGTTTTCCCAGTATTTTCACTAACGTTTCCTTCACTGAAGGCAGAAATGTTTAAGTTATTGTATCTTCTTTTACTAGCAAGTTAAAGTTTGCTACAAAACTATGAATTATTGTTATAGGAATGAGTGAATATTTAAAATATTTAAAATATTGTTTAGAGGAAGTAAATATAAAGATAAATATTACATGTTAACAGGGTGTTTTTTTTTTAAAGAGTAGTGGAGACTAGGAAGGGGAATTGCATGCTCAGTAACTGTTAATCAAGCTAAACAGAAGTTTTATTTATTTTTGGATTATTTTTTTCCAGAAACTCACAATCAACGAGGAAGACCAATTTGTATAGCCACTGATGATTATGAAAGTGAAAGCGGAAGCATGATAAACCAGACGGTTGCCATGGCAATTGCAGGAACATCAGTTCCTCAACTAACAAGACCTGGCAGTTTCCTCCTCGCATCAACGGTAAAAACAACCCTCTTACAGAGTTTTTTCTGGAAAGACAGATATTTAGAAGGATGTACCCCTTAAATAACTGAGATTACTGTATTAGCTGATGCAGAAGTACTCTGAGTTTAATTTATTTTGTGGAAGCACTAAGGTTCTGAGAATATTGCCTATCTTGTACCAAGTTGTTTTAAAAATTATTAATTACCTCGGGGTTTATGGTGTAAAGGTCTGTATTCTGTCATTCAGAATTTTGGAAGTTGCCCTGTTATGTAGCCTATTTTCTTTTTTAAATCCATTTTATTCTTTATCAGCCCTAAGAAATATTCTCAGTTGTTTAGTAATTGAGAATTTTTTTTCATCTGTGAGGATTTATACTTTTTCATGTTTAAAAAATTGACATTTCCTCTGCCCCTGTAATTTTTCCCCCTTAAAGAGGAAAGGATATGGGGGTAGGGAAGAAATAAACTGCCAATAGAGTAAGATCAAGTTCTAAAAGTTTTAAATGACTTTCTTTCAGAAAAATGCAATATTTATGGAAGCTATTCTATGTAACTTAAAAAAGAGTTGAGGTAATTTACATATCAAAAGATTGACCCATTTTAAGTGAACAATTTCATGGTTTGTAATATATTTACAGAGTTGTGCAGCCATCACCACAATCTAAGTTTAGAACCTTTCTGTCACCCCAGTAAGAACCCTTAGGCGTATTTAGTAGTCACTACCTATTTCCCCCCAGCCCCAGCCCCAGCCAGCAATAAATCCATTTCTGTCTGTATAGATTTGTCTATTCTGGATGTTTCATTTAAATAGAATTATACATTGTGATCTTCTGTGTCTGGCTTCTTTCACTAAGCATAATGTTTTTAAGGTTCATCTATGTTGTAACATGTATCAGTACTTTTTTTTTTCAATTGCCAAATAGTTTTCCTATATATTAATATACCAGATTTTATCCATTTGTCAATTGAAGATTTGAATCATTTCCACTTTTTAACTGTTAGGAGTAATGCTACTATGAACATTTATGTACATGTCTTTGTGTGCAGGTATGTTTTCATTTCTCTTAGACAGATACCTAGGAATGGATTTACTGGGTTGTGTGGTATCTCTATGTTTAACATTTTGAGAAAATTCTAATATCTTTGTTGAAGTTGCACCATTTTCCATTCTCAGCAGCAAATAAAGTTTCCTATTTCTCCAAATCCTCACCAACACATTATTATCTCTTTTTTGTTATAGCCACCTTAGTGGGTGTGAAGTGGTATCTCGTGGTTTTGGTTTGTATTTCGCTAATGTCTCGTAATGTTCAGCATCTTTTCATTTGCTTATTGGCACATCTTTTTGTATATCTTATTTAGAGAAAAATCCATTAGAATCCTTTGCCATTTTAAAATTGTGCTATTCATCTTCTTGTTATTAACTTGAAAGAGTTCTTTATATGTTCTGGGTACAACTAACTCCCTTATATGTGATTTGCAAATATTTTCTCCCATTCTGTGGAATATCTTTTCACTTTTTTGACGGTGCCATTTGAAGTGCAAAAGTTTTTAATATTGATGCATTCCAGTTTATCAATATTTTTATTTTATCACATGTACTTTTGGCATTATACATAAAAAGAATATGTACATGTACAAATTAATGTAGAATAATAGAAGAAACAACAGTGTACCTACCACCAGCTTCAGAAATAGCACATTGCAAATACCTAGGAGGTTCTCAGTCTGCCTTCAATTAGCCCACTCTCTCCCCTCAAAATGACCACTATTCTCAATTTTATTGACCTTGCTTTTCATTTTTTAAAACTCTTCTTATGTGAAATATACTACACACGAACAAGGACATGAAACATCAATGTATAAGTTTATAAAATATTGTGAAATGAACACCTTTATTACCACCACTGAAGACAAAATATAGAACATTGGCTGCCTTCCAGAAATTCTTAGCTTGCTCTTCTCTGCCACAGCTATCCACCAAGCTCCCATTATCCTTACTAATGAAGTAATTGCTTAATTTAGTTTATAGTTTTACCATCTAAGTTCACATCCCTAAATACTATAGTTTTACATTATGTCTTTAGTAGTCATCTATGTTACAAACTGTAGCTATAATTAACTGATTTTTATTTCTGTATGATATTCCACTGTCTGACTATAGATCAATTTATTTATCCATTCTATAGATGCATAAATGGTTTCTGATTTTTGGTTATTACAAATAGCAGTCCTATAGATTATTTTATATGTATCCTGTATGCATTTATATATTTTTATTTAAAGTATATCCTAGGAGTGGAACTTGGTGGGTCATAGAATATGTGTATCTTCATCTTTACCAGATATACCAGGGTGTTTCCTAAAGTGTTCTTCTCAGTTTATACTTGCACCTACAGTATGAGAGTTTCCATTCCTTCACATGTTCATCAGCACTTAGAATTTTCGTCAGTCTGGTAATTTATAGTTCTATTTCATTTTCCCGATGTCTTTATCAGGGTGTGTACTGTTTCATATGTATGTTGGCCATTTGGATTTTTTCTTTTGAAGTCTCTAAAGTTTTGGGGCCATTTTCCATTGGATTGTCTGCCTTATGATTTGCAGGAGTTTATATGTTCTGTATTGTCTGTTATCAATTATAAGTGTTCAAATATTTACTTTATGTGGCTTGCTTTTTCACACACTTAATGGTGAGTGGTGATTAGAGTTTTATTTCAGAATACTTAAATTTGTCAATCTTTTCCTAGTGTTTTAGATTTTTAAAAAATTTTTCCCTGTTCCAGGACTTTGATGGTATTTTCCTATGTTATTTTCTAAGATTTTATTTTGTTCTTCCTTTTATATGTAACACTAAACTCTATCTGGAATTGGTTTTTTATGAACAGTGGAATTTGGGGGTCCAGGTTCATTAACTTTATGTATTATACCATATTATTGCAACATCATTTATTAAAAGACAGTATTTTCCGTACTGCTGTGGAGGAAGCTTTATATGGTCTATCAAGTAGAGAAATTCCTCATGCATTTTTTTAAAAAATTTCTTGACTAATTCTTGGTCCTTTGTATTTCTACATACATTTTAGAATCAGCTGAAGTTTTACTAAAATAAGTAAACAAAAACCAATGAACTCTTTGGGATGTGGGTTGAGATTGTACTGAATGTATGGATTAGTTTTGGGGAACATTGATATGTTTAGATTGTTGAAACTCCTAATCCTTGAACATGATTGTTTAGGCCTTCTTTAATGTCTATGAAAATGTAAACTTATAGTTTACACCAAAGAGGCCTAGTGCATTTTCTGTAGATGTAATTTTGTCCTTGATATTTTTTCTTACATCTTTATTGTATCTGATATAATAAAATACATGTAATTGTATATAATCTTATGTTCTTATAAATGTCATCTTTTAAAAAAATTCTATTTTCTAACTGTTGATTGCTTTTATGTGGAAGTAAAATTGATTTTATACAATGATGTTTATTTCCTGCAGAATTGCTAATCTAATAAGCAATTCTATGCTTTGTAATAAGCAAACCTATGTAAGATCTTTTTTTCTATATACAAAATTACATCATCTGTGAATAATGATTGTTTTGTTTCTTCCTTTCAATTGTTTTTTATAATTTATTTTACCTGCTAGGGCCTCTAATACAATGGTTGGCATCCTTAAAGGGGAAATTTGCAACATTTTGTTCTTAAACATATGTACTATAGTTTCTTTCTTTCTCTTTTTAGATACCCTCTTATTATATTATGAAAGTTCTCTTCTGTTCCTAGTTTGCTAAGAGTTTTGTTTCTTAGTTATGAATAGTTGTTGAATTTTATCATGCTTTTTTTGCATCCATCGAGACAGTGATATCATTTTACTTTTTGATCTTTTACTGTGACCCCTTTCAATTGATTTTCTAATCTTAAACCTACCATGAATTTCTGAATAAAAGCCAGCTTTTTCATTATTGTACGTCAATGGATTTGGTTTGCTATATTGTTTAAGATTTTTGCTATATTTTGCTATAAAATTATTGCTGTATTTGTTTAAGATTTGTGTATCTATGTTTGTAGTAAGATTGCCTGTAATTTTTCTTTCTCATAATGTTCTTTTCAGGTTTCGGAATCAGGGTTAAGTTAGCCAATTAAAATTAGCTGGGAAGTTTTCCCTTTTATAATGTTCTCTGCAAGTACTTGTTTAAAATTGGAATTACTTCTTCCTGGAATATTTGAAGAACTTGTGGGTGAAGCCATCTGTACCTGCAGTTTTCTCTTTCTTCCTTCCTTCCTTCCTTCCTTCCTTCCTTCCTTCCTTCCTTCCTTCCTTCCTTCCTTCCTTCCTTCCTGTTTGTCTCTCTCTCTCTCTCTCTCTCTCTCTCTCTCTCTCTCTCTCTCTCTCTCTCCCTCTCCCTCTCCCTCTCCCTCTCCCTCTCCCTCTCCCTCTCTCCCTCCCTCCTTCCCTCCTTCCCTACTTCCCTCCCTTCCTTCCTTCCTTCCTTCTTTGAAAGTTTTAAACTTACTGATTTAATTTCTTTAATGACTATAAGAATTTTCAAGTTTTCTACTTTTTTTTACACTGGTTTCTGAAAATTTTATTGTAATAGAAATTTATTCCAATTTTTTGACATATGGAATTGTTCCAAATATTTTCTCTGGTCTTTTTAATCTTTCTATAATATCTGTGGTAGATGTAAATGTTTTCATTGCTGTAACTGGCTTTTGTATGTTTTGTCTTAAATCAGTCTCAACAGAAATTTGTATGTATCTTTAGTCATAAAAAAATGATTTAGGGGCAGTGTCAATGCTCACTTTTGAGTATTTATTTTTATTACTACTGTCTTCTACTTTCTTTGGGTTTATATTGGGTGTTCTTTTTCTAACTTCTTGAAATGGATGCTTAACTCCCTAGTTTTCATCCTTTCTTTGATACATATTTTCAGCTTACACATTTCCTTTAATTATCATTTTAGTTACATGCCACAATTTATACATAGCATTTTCATTATTCAGTTCAAAATATATTTATTTAATGTTCTGATTAATGATTATGAATCTGATTATGATTTCTTTTCGACTTTTGGGCTATTAAGTTTTTTTTTGTTTTAAAATTTCCAGTCATATGAAAATTTCTAGTAGTCTTTTTGTTTCTGATTTTGTCCTAATTGCATGATTAGATAACTTACTCTGTATAATTTCTGTTTGTTATATTTGTGACAAGTGGTTTTACGGTCTAGTATACGGTCAGTTTCTGCAAGTACCTCATGTATTCTAAAAGAATGAATATTCTTCAGTTATTTACAATGTTCTGTATTTGTCTGTTATGCCCATTACATCAGATTTATTGATTCTATTGTTTAAATCTTTCTCTTCATTGAATTCTGTCTATTTATTCTAATATCCCATGCTACTGTGGTTTTGTAATTCCTACTTGTCATTTTGTCAGATCTTGTTCTACTTCCTTTGAGACCTTATTACAAAATATCTAATAATTTTAAGCTATTACACATTTTTGATGGACTTCACCTTTTATCAACATGAACCGTGGTATTTTTTTTTTTTGCCTTAAAATCTATTTTGTATATTAGTATAGCTATGCTAGGTTTCTTTTCCCTAGAACATATATAGCATGAGTTTTTCCGTTCTTTCACTTTCAGTGTTTTTTCTTATGTTTTAAATGTTTGAAACATATTTTAGATGCGTGAGTTATACACAAAGTCTAGTTAGATTTTGTCTTATATTTTTAAAATCTGGTCTCTTTACCTTTCAAAAATCTGGTCTCTTTATCTGGTCTTTTAGTCTTTCACTAGACTTTAAATCCATTTTCATTTAGTATAAAGTTTAATGCACTCAAGATTTTAATTTTACTTGTTGTCCCACCCGTTATGTTTTTCTTTATGTCTCATCTATTGTCTTCTTTTGAATTGTTTTTTCCTCATACCACGATTTCCTCTCTATTAGTTTGGAAGTTATATATTCTATTTCTCTTTTCGTGATTATATTACAAATCACATTATGCTTCCTTAAATTAAATTCATCAAATGTAAATCATTACCTTTACATTCACTTTGTTTAATACAAGGATCTTAAAACAGGTTGACTCTGTTTACCATTCTCTCTGCTTAAATGCTACCATTTCTATGCATTTTAATTTTGTATATCATTAAACCTCACAAGACATTATTATTTTTCTGGCTATATATAGTCAGTTATTTAGATTTGCCCATGTTTTCACCACTTTATTTGCTCTTCATTCTTTCCCAAATTTGTGACCTTCTGTAAGACAGATTTTTCTTCTTTTGAAATAGGTCCTTTAGAATTTTTAAACTATGGTGATGAATTTCCTGTGTTGCTTTGAAAAATGTCTTTATCTGACCTTCATTATTTAGGATTTTAAAAAATTTTGTTTAGAAATAGCATCTGAGTTTTCTCTTAGCATGCTGATGGCATTGTTCCCATTGTCTTCTCATTTCCATTGATGCTTTTGATAAGTCAGCTGTGTCAAACTATTGCTTCTTGGAAGATAATTTATTTTTTTCCTATCTTTCTTCTTTATGTTATTCTCCTTAAAATTGATTTTGTATGCTTTCACTCTGTTGATTATAGTTTTGAATTACATTTATTCTGCTTGATATTTTTTGGACTTCTTAAATCCATGGTTCAGCATCTTTTTTCTAATCTGTGAAACTCTTGGCTATTGTCTGCTCAAATATGTCCTCTTTTCCATTCTATCTCTTCATATTCCATTTAAACATATGTGTATATTAGTTCTTTTTATTGCATTGTCTATGTCTCTACTCTTCTGTATATTCCATCTTTTTGTTAACTTGTTCTTCATGCTATGCTGGTTGTTTCTTTTGATCTACCTTCCAGTTTACTAATTCTTTTCTTAACTGTAAGTAATATTACATTAAAACAATCCCTTGAGTTCATGGATTTTTGTTATTGTGTAATATTTTTCAGTTTTTCTAAATTCTGTTCTATTTTTTTCAAAAATGTTTTTCTTTGTACTTTCAAGCTTTCTGCAAATTTTTAAGTATTTTTGAGGGGCAGCTGTGCATAGAAAGTATCATTTTATTGTCTGATAATTTCAATATCTCAAGTCTTTGTGAAGCTATTTTTGTTGTCTGTTTTGCAGTTCTCACTCATGATGTATTGCTTCCTTGTCTGCCTGGTTCTTTGACTGTGTACTGGGCTTTGTATTTGCAATATCATTCCTAGGTATAATAAAAGTCCTAGGATTGTGGTCTCTTCCTTCAGAGAAGATTCATTGATTGGTAATACTAGAGCAGAATTCAGAACTATCCTCTTTTTAAATGCCTTTGGAGAATAGGGCAAACTGCCCCTCAGCCATTTTTTGGGAAGGTTTAATTCTTTCATGGAACCTTGGTTGAAAAAGACTGTTGTGGTTACTAATCTCAGGTTGATTTTGTATGCACCAGCTTACCACTAATTCACGATGTACCTTTTCTATCTATCTATCTATCTATCTATCTATCTATCTATCTATCTATCTATCTATCTAAATGAGCACACATTCCTAATTTTAATGTAGGCAAATAGGAGCATCTTTTTGTGGTTTATGGTTTATGCTTTTTAGGTCTTATTTAAGAAATTCTGTCCTGCCCCCAGGATCATACATATACTCTCTTGTATTTCCTTCTAAAAGTTTTAAAGTTTTACGTTTTACATTTAAGTTCTTCCTTTGTCTGGAATTTATTTTTTATACAATAGTGTGAAGTAGGAATCTACTTTTATTTTTTTCTCTAGGGAATCAGTTATCTCAATACCATTTATTGTACAGTCTATTCATCCACACTGATCCATAGTGCCAGCTCTATTATATATCAGATTTTTATATATTCATAGGATTTTTTGTGTGCTTCCTATTCTATTTCATTGCACTATAGTTCTATCCATATGCCAATATTGAACTATCGTAATGATTCTAATTCTTTAGTAAATCCTACCTAGTCCTTCCTCAAGAGTGTCTTGGCTATTCTTGGCCCTTTGCTCTTCCCCCTTAAAATTTTAATTAACTTGTCAATTCCCAGGAAAAGCCTGGCCAGGAATTTGATTGGAATTGCAATGATCCTATGGAACAATTTGGGGAAAATCTGACATCTTTCCATCACTGAGTCTTTTTCATGTTTGTTTGCTTTTCTTCAAAATGTGTCACTGTGTTATTGGCAATTTCTATGGGGGTATAAGAAATGTTAGTGTGTGCCTGTTTGTCAAATTCAGGATAATTTGGTCAATATGTTTATGCATACCTGCAAGTTCAGCTATATAAAGTACCGGTTTCTTTCAAATAAAGAAGCATTTTCCTTTTCAGAGACGTTGTGGAATTGGGGGTGGGGGTCAAAGCTATGTGTGCCCAGGTCAGAGTCAGTGCTGCATAGTGGTGAGTTTCTGTAGGTGCATTAACTTACATATGCGCGCATCCATGGGAGGTAGTAAACATAGTTGATAAGAGCTTAATCTCTGGAGCCAAACTTTCTGTATTTGAATTCCAGTCCCACCATTTACTGCAAAATACTTGCTTAAAATATTTAACTTCTTGGTGTCTTAGTTTTCTGTCTCTAAGATGGCATGAGCCATAGTATTTATCTCTTTGGATGGTTGCAAGGGACAAATAAATTAATATGCATAAAATGCCAGGATAAGTTCATTAAACTTCAGGACCTTAAGTTCTATATACGACTTATACAAGTATTGTCTAAATCAAATGGTTCTTTTTAAACATATTTGAGTTTTAAGAAATTTTCATTTTATTGCTTTTAGGAGAAAACAACTGACAGTCGCAGAAAAAGAAATAGTCATTGATCATTCTGTCTCATTCTACTGCTCTTTATTTTCAGAGTGGCAGGCAATACACTACCTTTTCAGCAGAATCAAGTCGGAGCCTTTTGATCTGTCTACTTTGGGTTCTCAAGAATGCAGATGAGACCGTTCTACAGAAGTGGTTTACAGATCTCTCAGTCCTGCAGCTAAACCGGTTATTAGATCTGCTTTATCTCTGTGTGTCTTGCTTTGAATACAAAGTAAGTGATCATTATACTATTATTGTAAAGAGGAACAAGAAAGGAAACGTGGAAAAGGAAGAACATTTTCTCAGTGCCTCTTCTTTCCTTTTCTAATGTTTAAATTTTAGGGAAAGAAAGTGTTTGAAAGAATGAATAGTTTGACCTTTAAGAAATCAAAAGACATGAGAGCAAAGCTTGAAGAAGCTATTCTTGGGAGCATAGGTGCTAGGCAAGAAATGGTGCGCCGAAGCCGGGGACAGCTTGGTACGTACACAATATCTTCTCCTTCTGGTGAGAATTTTTTCAAGTTCTTTGAAGTGTATAATGATCATTGTTACAAGTCATCAATGACAATTCTAAACTTTAAAAAAAAGTTTTAACTATAACTGTGAATTAACCTGAATAACTACTTCTCTGCAGGAATTCGAGTTAGACTTCTGATTTAAGTAGGGTAAACGTACTTCCTGATTTGCTCTGAATAGTCTCATTTATTGCTCTTGTCCTTGTGTGATTATTAATAGCATCCCTTATTTTAAAAAAATAGACTCTTTTTAGAGCAGTTTTAGGTTCACAGCAAAATTGAGGGGCAGGTACAGAGATTCCCCATATGCCCCTGCCCCCACATATTCACCCCCCCCCATTATCACCGTCCCCACCAGAGTGGTGCTTTCGTTGCAACTGATGAACCTACACTGGCCCATTATAATCACCCAGAGTCTGTAGTTTACATTAGGATTCACACTTGGTGTCCTACATTCTATGTGGCATCAGTCTTTACTCTTAAAGATCTCCTAGTTCGCACAGTGAATGAATACATCTAAGGTGAAGGTATTGCCTATCAAACTCAAATATTAGGCAGAAAAAAACAGTTTAGTAGTCTTAAAGGCTTGTTTCTAATCCCAGATCTACTACTCATTAGCCATATAACCTTGGCCAAGTCACTTAATCTCCCCACTTTTCTTTTCCTCATCCACTTGTGATTGTTTTGCACATTTAAAAGGTACTGTAACTAAATGATCTGATCTTTGTGGGGACCATGTGTGTGTAAATATTTCGTAAGTTCTAAAGTGACATACAAATAAGATTGTTGCTGAGAGCTCTGTAAGGTCAGGGACATGACTTAGTCTTCTGTGTACATGAAACACGCTGACAGTTCTGTATAGATTTGTTAACTTAAAATATGAATGGACATTTACATGAATATTTTTTAATTATTGTTTTCTGAAAGGCCATTAACACAGTGATCTTTCATTTAAGTGAACTTAAATATCTTTTATATGCTATGTGTGTTTGGAATTTAGTAATGAATAAGACAGTCTTTGTCTTTAATGGAATTGGAATTAATAGAACAGTTGTTTTCACTTCAGTTAGTGACAGTTTACAGTAGACCTGTGTGTTTTCTTTTAACTCATTTATTATGTACAACATCCTCTAAAAAAGAATTAAAATTAACTTTTATCTAGGTCAGTTAATTATTACCAAAACTTAGTGACTATCTCCAACTCTAAGATAAAGAAAATAAAACTCCTGGAGGTAAATACCTTGCCTAAGATTATAAACCAAGTGACAGAACCAGGATCTTTTGACTTCCAATGTAGTGTTCTTTATATCATATCACAGCATTTTCTGAGGTTTACTGTTGGAAAGAGTGGAACTGTTAACAATATGTTTGTTGCATTTTTAAACCTGTGGCCTTCGGATAGCTATCATTGTTTGAATGTAAGAACTGAATTTCTATATGTGGAATCCAAAACAAACAAACAATCAAACAAAAATTGAACTCGTAGATACAGAAAACAGGTGGTTGCCAGGGTGGAAGTGAGAAGAGGGTCAAAAGGTCCAAACTTTCAGTTATAAAATACATAAGTACTCAGGATACAATGTACAGCTTGGTGACTGTAGTTAATAATACTATGTGTATATTTGAAAACTCAGACAGTAGATCTTAGTTCTCATCATAAGAAAAAAATGTGTAGCTGTGGGGTGATGGATGTTAACTATACTTATTGTGGTGATCATTTTATAATATATACATGTATCAAATAATTATGTTGTACACTTGAAACTAATGCTATATGTCAATTAAATAAAAGAGTTGAACTTCTTGTCTCATTTAAATTAAGCCTTTATAATTATTTACTTTTGAGCAGTTAACCTAAGTCACCTAATGATAAACATTCTTAAGGAGATGAGAGACAATTTCATGAAAAATAGTAATGATAAAAATGTAAATAGATCACAGATATTTATTTTGTTAACTGTCCTAATATAGGCATATCATTGTTGCTTTCTTTCACAAATTTTTTAGAGATTTCAAAATAAAGAAGAAGGAAAGAGCAAAGGAAGTTCTATTTGACTTCTGAATCTTAATTTTCATTTTTCGTTTCATCCTCCCAATTAATTTAAAGTCTCATGTTTTTCAAAAAACAAAGTTAGTTTTCTCATTGAAAGCCTGAAGTTATGACTGATTCTATTGTTTAAATGTGTATTTCTCCACAATTTCCAATGCCTTCTCTACTTCTGCTGGATTTGTATGAATCAGTTCTATTTCTGTGGCCCCTTAAAGGAGCCTATCCTGTTCAATGTACTTTCCATCCAAGACACCTATCTGGAGAAAGCCCTTATCTTTTTTTTGTCCTGCCTTCTGTGGACCAAAAGAAGTAATAACTTTAGGAATTCTTTTTATATTCTTTATTTATGAAACAAAAACTTATTGAGCTCTCAAAATGTGCCAGAAACTTTGTCAGCCCTGGATATAAAATGGTAGACAAAAGAGGCATAATCTCTGTTCTTTGTATCTTATATTCTTATGGTCATAAGTGCTATGGAGAGAAATAAAGCAAATTAAGAAGAAAGGAAGTGTTGGAGAGTTGGGGAAGGCCTTTGTTCAGAAGTGGTGAATGATTGTTCTTCCCACATTTTCACTGGCCAATCACGTAAAAGGAACAACAACCATTGCACAGGTCCCATTGAGGAACATGTATACTGAGACTACACACAACACACACAGCTGGTGGTATAGCAAGAGGAAGCGTGGTAGGAAATAAGGTCATACGTACAGATATGGTTAAGATTTTGAGACAATCAGTGTTAGAAAATTTGCTTATTTAAAAAGATTTGTTTTATATTACATGTAGCAAATCTATTTTGTAACAGTTGTGAAAACTTTTAATAAAAAGCACATTATCAGGTTTTTTTCCATTTGTATTGAAAATAAAATGGCTTTATATAAAATTAATAACATTATGAAGTCTTTGTTATATGTTTACAAATATACATATATGTAGTCCTACTAAAATAACATTTTAAAAGTGGTTTTGAAATTTATTTGACAGAGAGAAGCCCATCTGGGAGTGCATTTGGAAGTCAAGAAAATCTGAGGTGGAGAAAGGACATGACTCACTGGCGTCAAAACACTGAGAAGCTTGACAAGTAATATAACCTTCTATTTTATGTTACTGATGAGCTTGTTGGTTTTCAAGTGAAAGAGAAAAGTGATTCATTTTAATGTTATTTTATATATGTTAGGCATTAAAATCATAGAAGACAAAGTAGCTACATTTGATTTTTGAATTTAAGATTTAAAAAGATTTTGGGGAAGAATTTTTCATGAGGGATAGTAAAGCAAATTTTATATATTTTAAATGTTACCTCATTTTCCCCAACAAACCCTGTGGAAAATGCATTCTGCAACTGTTTTTGAATGTGTTTTATTTCGGTGATTAGAAAAAATTAGAAAATTAATCTTTACCCCCTTTAATCCTCTAATCTTTACCCTGGAGGTTATAATATAATTAAAGAAACACAAAACACTGCAGTTTTTCTGTTTTGAGCACGGAAGCAAGCTAGGTACACAGACTAACCCTATTGCCAAAAACAACTAAAAATGTACTAACATGAGTCTGAGATCTTAAAGGACTGTATTTTCAGCATAAGAAGAACCATAAATAAACCCTTTTCACTACCCAGGTAACTGCAGGTAAAACTGTTTGGCTTGAAATTTGGCACTGAGTCAAGGGGCAAAATATTTTCTCTTGAGAATTTGTAATTACAAGTTAGCCCTCAAATAGCTTGACTGGCCCAAGAAACTTGGAGAATATTGTGATCAACTCATTCAAGTTTTCTCAGTACTTCTAATTTTAGCACTGAATATTCCACATCCCAGGGAACCCCTCAGTACTGTCCAAAAGCAAACCAGGATGATTGGTCACCCTATCTGAGATCTATCTTTAGTCCAAGCGTTAGAGGATTCTCACAAATGAACTTCCAGAAATATTAGCTCACACAGTAAAATATAAAACACAGGGCCATGCTCTGAGTGAGCCAGCAGAGAGAGAAACAACAGACGCAGTACCACATAGATGAGAGTTTGGAATTATCAGAAGCTGTCTTAGTCTCTTCAGGCTGCTAAAATAAAATACCACACACTGGGTCACATATAAACAACAGAAATTTTATTTCTCACAGTTCTGGAGGCTGGGGGGTTCAAGATCATGGCACCAGCAGTTTTGGTATCTGGTGGAGGTCCTCTTCCAGGTTACAGACTTCTGGTAGAAGGGCAAGCAAACTTCCTGTGGCCTCTGTTATAAAGGCACTAATCTCATTCCCAAGCACTCTGTCCTCGTGACTTAATCACCTTCCAAAGGCCTTACCTTCTAATACCGTTATCTTGGGCATTAAAGTTTCAATGTGAGGATTTGGAGTGGGGACACTCAGACCATAACAAGTACTGAATATAATATATAAATAGATTAAAATTTTTAAGCTTTTAGTATCTGCTTTTCTCTCTTTGTCCATTTCTCTCATCATTTTTCCACGTGTTGTGGAAATTACGTAGCAGCCAGATACTACACGATGATTATATTGCTTTATTTCTGCATTTGTATAATGTCTTCTCTCTGTTTATCTTGCTGTGTTCTAAGGAGGCCTTTTGTTGTTGTTTTTTTTATTTGTTTTTTTTTTTTTTTTGGTGTTTTCCTGATTTCTTTTTGTTTAAGCCATCTTGTCATAGTCATGTTTCTTCACAGAAATCTCACTGGAATTTTATATTTCAGCATTGTATATTTTCTTTTTCAGTTGAATTCTAACTTTGCCGTATTTTCTCCTTATATTTAATTTGTAAAATGTAAATTTCATGAACTTTGTGCTTTAGTGGTAGTAATAAAGATTCAGAGACTCGAATATCTAAGAACTTCAGAAAGTTAGCATTTAGTATGTCCTTGTTCTTTTGCTTTGATTTATATATATATATGTATATATATATATATATCATTTTGCCTTTTTAGATGTAATATATAATTTCTATATATGTATTGCTACTAAAACAAATGTCAACTTTATCCTTAAATCATCTAGTTTTCCTTAATTTTTTTATTGTCATTAATAGTATTTTGGTAAATATTTGATATTCAAGTAAACCACTTTATTGGCATTGAGTTGTTTTGTTTCTAATGAATGATTCCACCCAGAGTTAAATTGTTTTCTGCATCAAATATTATCCAAACTTTTGGGAGCTTATATGAAACTTTAGGGGGGAAAAAAACCAAGTACTTTTTATCCTAATTTGATATGTTGAAAATCCTTGAGCATTTTGAATGTTTCTGTACCTGAAGCCCTAAATGCAGGCCCCCACACAAGCACCACCTACTGTCCGTGCCATTCAGAGCAAACAGTGTTTCCTGTGTTTGCTGTATCTCCGGAAGCTAAATATTTCTGCTTTCAGTGGCGTTGTAGTACTGTAATAGGGTGAGAAATGTGTATCGGCATGGTCAAGCAAATGTAGGGTAAAACAAAACATTTTTTAATATGTAAAATATTTCTTTTTTCTTATTCTCTTATAATTTTTCATTCAGGCAAATGTTAAAAATGGTTCTAAGATTTTTATTTCTGTGTATCTTTAAGTTTTTTCTGAATTATGGATCTATTTTTTAAAGATAAATACAATTTTTTACAATGTTTTGTATTAGATCAAGAGCAGAGATTGAACACGAAGCACTGATTGATGGAAATCTGGCTACTGAAGCAAACCTAATCATTTTGGATACATTAGAGATTGTTGTCCAGGTAAGAACACAAAGAAGAGGAATTTAAAAGTATAGATTTGGTAAATTGGGGTTGGGGCAAAAGTATTTATTGAGCCATATAATTACATTTAAATATCAGTAGTACCTAAAAGTTGTATCCTAACTCCTGTTTTTTTCTCAGTGAAATCCTACCCATTCTTTTTTCCCCTCCTTTCTTCTCTTATCCAAATCCTGGTAACCTATTTTTCCTGGAAGTCCTCCGAGATCTTACATTATCATTTTCCTGTTTAAAAAATATTTATTTGTTTTACATATTCTGTCTCCCTAGCCAAATTGCTAGTACATCTCCGTTTTATTTATCTGTCTTTAAATTGCAGACAGTTTCTGTAACAGAATCCAAAGAGAGCATCCTTGGTGGGGTGCTGAAAGTGCTATTACATAGCATGGCCTGTAACCAAAGTGCAGTTTATCTACAACACTGTTTTGCTACACAGAGAGCTCTGGTTTCAAAGGTAGGTTGATTTTTGTACCTGCAGTCTTGTCAGACTTTATTAGCATTGTCTAAGATCATTTGACATATTCATTGGTTAATGTATTTATAGTTAAAATTTTAATAATAACCCAAGACACTTCTTTGCCTTTCTTCTGCTTGCCTTTTGGAGTTCTTATTTTGATTACTTTCAGCCAGTTTCTGGCTTAAAAAATAGTAGTTTTGATGTGGAAAAGAGCCTGAAATTAATAGCTAGTTTTAAATTTGGGGCTTTTCTGGTTTTCTCTTCATTTGTTCTGTCTGTTCCTTATATATTTAATTTATCAAGAATTCACTGTATAAGTAGTTCAGTCCATTGAAATTAACTTATCCTATGGTGAATGGAAAAGAAGGTACATTTGTTTGTTCAACTACTTCAGATATTTATTTCCTATGTTTGTCTCCCCGCAAATATGTATATTCTTAAATCTTGAATGTAGCTATTTCATCTTAATCATCTGATCAGATGGAATACAGAGGTGTTGATTAAACTTAACCAGTGAAAATAACTTACATACTATTTTGCAATAATAAAGACACATCATAAAATTATTATATGTTGGCTACTATACTGTTTTACGCACATTGTATAACCTAAGATAATCATACAATCCCATGTAGATAATGTTATTAGGTTCATTTTATGGATGAGAAAACTTGTCCAAGGTCATACTACTACTGGGCTAGTAAGTGGCATAATCAGTATTCAAACCCAGGTCTGTCTGGCTCTGGTCCACATTATTAACCATTGGCAAACATTGTCCCTTAACCATTCTTTTAATTCCTGGGCTATACTAAGAAATCTCTAGTTGAGGCGTTATGAACATATCTCTGGAACTTTTAGTGTATAAATTCAGTGTTGCTGGTCTTTTTTCCAGTTCCCTGAACTCCTGTTTGAAGAAGAGACAGAGCAGTGTGCTGATTTATGCCTCAGGCTTCTCCGGCACTGTAGCAGTAGCATCAGTACAATACGGTCACATGCGAGTGCCTCCCTTTACCTCCTGATGAGACAAAACTTTGAAATTGGGAATGTAAGTATTTCGTCTCTGGGTTTTATCTCTGGATTCATCGTGAAATATAACTCCTGCAGCTATCTATTAAATGAGTTTTTGGGAATCATGGTATTATTTTATATATTTTGAATCTAATCCTAGACTGTCTTGATATTTCTCGTTCTTTGGATATCTGGTAAAAATCCAAATCTCTAATTTTGCTTCCTGTACTGAAAATAACATATAGAGCAGTACAGACTTTGAATGTGAGTATACCTAAGTTTTGAATATCTTGACCTCGTATTTTATGATTTATGCCAGTCTTTGAAGAGTCCATGTTTTCATTTAAGGTTTTTATATTCGTGTTGTATTTTTCTTAGTTTTTCTTAGTTTTTTGAGTCAAATGTTTACCTCATGTTTTTACTGATGTATTTCGAATTAAACTTTAGAATTTTCCTTTGAGCGCTGCTTTTGGTATCTGATTGGTTCTGATATATAGTATTTTCAATATTCTTATTTTGTCATTTCAGTTTATATTTTCTTTTTAACCCAAAGAGTGTACAGTTCTTTTTATTTTAAAGTTTTGATGTTAATTTTCAGTTTTATTGCAGTGTGATCATACAATCTACTAGTATGTCTCTTTTTTTACTGTGGATGTATGCATTTGTGTGTCCAAACATACAATGTTTTTATAAATGTTACATAACCATTTTTTAAAAAAGGGGTATTCTTTATTTTTAGAGTATTGAGTTAAACAAACAAATACATCTCATTAATTACAATACATCTCATTAATTACATTACTCTGTTTTTCTATATCCTTTTTCATTTATGGTCTATTTGGAGGACTGACAGAGGTGATTTAAATCCTACACATTATCTATTACTCCTTTAGCTCTTATTTGGCAAATTGATATTCATAACTATTACATCTTCTTATGAATTATTATTCCATTTAGAATTGAAAAGGGCCTGAATTGGTTTCATTTAAAACTTATTTTTTTGTACTAAATTCTGTTTTGTATGGTATTAAGATACCTCCGCTTTCTTTTTAATTTTAACTTGCTTCAGTTACCTTTGTCCTTTTATTTTTACTTTTTTGAATCACTTATTTTAGGTATGCCTCTCATATACAACATAAAGTTGAGTTTTGCTATGTAATACATTCTCTAAGTTGAATTAAATCTTTTCATACTTGCTATTATAACCGATATGTTCTGGAGTTCTGTTGTATTATTTTGTTAATGTCTCTCATTTTAAAAAATTTGTATTGGTTGTTGTCATCTTGCACCATCTGGGCAGTTCACCTTATATTTTGGGTGTAGTGTTTATGATATTTAGGAAAGTTTATATTGCTTTAATGATTACCTTTATAATTAAGTAGTATCTTCAGTCCTCTATTTCTTTAGATCTTGCATTCTCAGTGAAGGCAATATTGCCACCAAGTGAGTGAAAATTGGTTCTTAAGGGATGAAAAAAAATCTTAGCTATCACAATGGTTTGTAGCCTTCCAAAGTTCAGCACTACCATCAGGGTATCATTCTTTAATACAGTTAACCCTTGAACAACGTGGGGGTTAGAGGCACCAATCCCCATGCATTCAAAAATCCATGTATAACTTCTGACTCCCCAAAAAAGTAACTACTAATAGCCTACTGAACCAAAGCCTTACTGATGACACAAATAGTTAACACATATTTTGTATGTTATATGCATTATATACTGTATTCTTACAATAAAATAAGCTGGAGAAAAAATGATATTTCAGAAATCATGAGAGAAAATACATTTGCAATATTTACTGAAAACAATCTGTATAAGGGAATCTGTGCAGTTCAAACCCATTTTGTTCAAGGGTCACCTGTATTTATTTCATTGGGTTTTGTTAGGTATTACATAAGGAGCATTGACATTAAGTTCATGGAAGATAAACAAAGAACAAAATATGTGCAAAATTGGTGCTATAAAACTGTGGAGAATATATGGCTGTGATTTGTGGGACTTTCAATCAATTGCTTCTACCCGGTGTGGCAAGACGTGGTCTATAGGTACCTGTTGGTTTCCATTCACTTTTTTGTGGATGTTGTTTGTGTTTGATCCTCAGTGCTTTTGTGTGTGACTTGGGCTTTGAAAATGAAAAAAAGAAAACCTTAATTATTTAATTCAACAAAAGTTATTCAGCCCATCGTCAATTATGTCAAGTGCTGAAAAGAAAAATGTCAACAATATCTGAATATATATCAAGTAGCTAAATATTATCCTGTAGTTTACTCAAGAAAGTTCTTGGGAATCATATTTTCTAAATTCTTACTTAAAGTTGCCTGTACTTCTAAGATAGCAAAGATGGTTATGAAATTTTTTTTTTTTTTTTTTTTGGTCACGAAATTTTTGCCTCAAACTTTGAAAAATAAAAAGGGTGAAAAAGATCAGCAAAACTTACCAGATAAAGAACACGTAACAAAAAAAAAGGTACATGAGTACTATTTCCTTCCGGCATTAAATATTGTAGAGATATCTGAAGATAGCTGATATTTTCTTTCATTTTAAATACTTTTTCCCTCCCAGCTGCTCAAGTGATTTTTTTCTTTATGTTTAAAATGAAATACCTTTTCTCAAATATGTCATGATGTGGACTGATTTTTGTTAATTTTCTCAGGCACATGATGTCTATTTTAAATTCATTTATTTCAGAAAGTTTTCTTGAGTATACAATTATATAAAATTTTTTTCCAGGGTTTAAGGATTTTTAGCTGAGTACCAATTATACATATGTTGGATCTAGTTTTTGCTTTACTTTCTAACTCTCATTTTCTCTTTCCCTTTTTAATACTTTTTAAATTTCCATTCATTTTGGTTGCTTTTCTTATTTCTCTCCCCTATATTCCTATGTGCTCTTCACACCTCTATCATTTTTTAACCACTTTTATCTTTTTCTTCTCTATTTCTTTTTTAAGTAGTGTCGGCTCATACGTAAGTTCCTATTTTATTTCATCACTTTCTATTGTTATCTTTCCTTAAATTATTTTATTCTGATTTTGTTTTCCTTCCTAAAGTTAATGGCTTCATAGATTTTTATAATTCAAAGCAAAACATTTCATTTTTTCATGTTTCATGACAGCATTTTTATTATAAGTGTTCTTTATCTGGTGAGTGTCACTGATCGTAACACAGAATGAGCTGGATTATCTTGGCCCACGTATTTGTAGGAAGTTTCTTCAGGAGTGTGTTTCTCATGGGATTTTGCTATTGCACACATATATTGCCTAACTTCCTGAAGTTTCTGGTCAATCCTTTTCTGTTCAGTCCTCCCGAATTTTCAGCTCATGTTCTTTTCAAGACAGATAGTTTTATCCCTTCAAAGTGAGTCTCGTATTTAAAAGAAGCATTTTTCCCATTATTTTTGAAATCTCTACCCTAGGATTCCTCACTATTTTCTTTCCCCTCTTTGCTTTCTATTAACTTCCTATCTTAGCATGTCTTGGCAATCCTTATGCATTTTTCTAATATATGGATTATATTGGTCTCATTTTGCTGTAAAGAGTTATGGATTTTTTCCTATTCATCTTTTCTTTTTGCATGAAATCCATGAGAAGTGAGAAATTGCTCTCACACTGTTCTATTTTTACTAGAAGCCAAATCTTACTTCTTAATCCAGAACAGAAGAATCCAGTTACTTTATTGATCTTGTTTAGTTTTAAAATCGGGTTCCTAAAATTGGACCATACTTGAAGTTTTCTTGATATATTTTTCTGTTATTTTTGGAAACCTTTATATAACAGGATGAAAACAGGTAATTTATCCTCTTAGTGTCAGGTGGTACCTCTAAAAAAGAATAGGTAATTTAAAACTAGCAGTCATTTCTGTAGTTTATGTATTCAATAGGTATTAGAACTGTGTACTAGGTACTGTAGTAGGCACCGGGCAAACATAGATAAAAGGACAGTCCTTTTTTCAAGTAGCTTAGCATCTAGTGGGGAAGGAGATGAACAGGTAATGTTCATCTAATAATAGTAATAAGTACCTACTTGAGATGATTGTATGAGGATTATATAAATTAACATTAAGTAAAATACTTGTAACAGTAACTGGCACTGAGCAAATGCTAAATAAGTGTTTGCTGTTGTTAATAGACTGAGAGGTTAGCACAGGGCACTCACTGTGTAAGCACAGAGAAAAATAGCTTATGCACTCAGGGACGGATTTGCAGAAAGAGGAGATGCGTGAACTATGGATGAAGAACTGATTGCCCAATCAGATGGTTAAGTAGGTGAATAGAGCTTTGTGCATAATTAGAAAGGCATGGAGATGAGAGAATGAAACAGGCAAACGGAGAAAGATACTTTTTTTAGCACTTCTTGATGATTACGGCTGGAAGAGAGAGTAGTAAGAGATAAAGTAATTAAAAAGGCCTGGACTAAGCTATCATAGGGCAGATACTTGTTTTGTTTATTATTGTACTCTCAGTTCCCACCATATAGTTTTACACATTATTGAGTTGATAACTGAATTTTATCCTTAAAGCTATGGGCAGCCATTGAAGTATTTTAAAAAGAGGAGTGATGTGTTTAGATTTGCATTTTACAAAAAATTTCTTGATGCTATGTGGAAGATAGACTTGAGGGATAAGAGAAAAGGCAGAAAGCTCTATTAGAAAGTTTATTACAGTAATCCAAGGAAGAAATGGTAAGGCTGTGAACTAAAGCAATGGCATTGAGAATGGAGAAAAGAACAGACTGCAACAGATTAGAGGATAGTGTGAATTGGATTTATGGTATGAATAATGGGAGGGGAGAATGACTCCTAGATTTTTTATCTGAGTGACTATAAGAATAGTAGCACCATTTATTTATTAAGAAATGTTGAAATTGAGATACCCATGAGATATTCAGATAGAGCCATCTAGTAAAATGTAATAGCCTGGGAGCTCTAGAGAGAAATATGAGCTGAAGACGCACACATGTATCTACACTAGTCAAAGGCAACGAAATGGATGAGGCTATTTAGAGTACAAGAGAAAAAGGTTCTTGACAGAATTTTTGGTAACACTGGTATTTAAGAAGGGCAAGTGAGGAATAAAGGAGATAGAAAAGGAGTGGATAAAGAATAGGAAAATCAGGATAAAGTGGTACCCCTGAAGATAAGGCAGGAAATGTTCAGGGAAACGGTAATCAATACATGTAAACATACAGAGGTGTCAAGTAGAATACTGACCCAAAAAATCCTGAATTTGGCAATTACTACATTGTTACTGATAACCCCTTAAGAGTGGGTTCGTAGTGGGGAATGGTGGAACAGAAATGAATTTACACTAAAAAAAGAATGTAAACTCTTACAGGCATCACTTCAAAGACTCTACCTTTTAGTTACTTTATGCATGATGTGTGTTAAATTACTTTTATCATAGTAATGGACCTAATGAAATGGGCTAGAATTTAAAGACTACATCTACCACTTAAGAATTTTGTGATGTAAAAATGTTCATGTTATTATTAATAACATGTACCTCATAATAGGTCAGTGTAAAGTCCTAGGCACAACTTCTATTTAATTCACTTCTAACACATGGCTTTTTTTTTTTTAACCCTGTTCTGTAGCATATTGTTCACAGCAGAATTCTGTTTTATGTCCTTTTGAACTTAATATTTCAATATGCATGTTTCATTACTTTTTAAAAAATATTTTGCTTAGGGTGGTATTAGGGTATTAGGGTATTAGGGTGGCATTTTTTCACTAACTAACCTTTTCCTTTTAGGAAGTAAAAAAAAAAAGTGTAGACGTTTTTCCTTTAAGCTTTCCTGTATTAAATGCTGACCTGACCATTTCTCTGTTACAGAACTTTGCCAGGGTGAAAATGCAGGTAACCATGTCACTGTCTTCCTTGGTGGGCACATCTCAGAATTTTAATGAAGAATTCTTAAGACGATCTCTAAAGACTATATTAACATATGCTGAAGAAGATCTGGAATTGAGGGAAACAACCTTTCCTGATCAGGTCAGAAATGCTACTTTCTCTATTGTTGATTGTAATACGATAATAAATAGGCACGTTCCAATTCTTAAATGAAACTTTGGTTTTTATTGGAGGAATCTATATTTTTCTTGCAATCCATGTATCATATGCCATCATATGCCATCGATAGGGCTGACGTTTTTTGTTTCAATAAGTCACCCTTCCTTCTTGGAATATTTAATAAAAAGTGTTTAATTCCATGAACTTGTTACAAAAAGAACAGTAAACTTAGGCAGTATAGACAACAAAAACCTTTACAATGAAGCATTATTTTCACTGGTTATTAAAAGAATAATTTGCCTTAAAAACTAAAGTTACTACAAACTACCTTTTGGGGAAATCAGAAAGATAGGAGAGCATGTCCTTTTGTGTTCTTTTCTTGTATCCACCATGTCCCTATATCTTATTTCTACTTACAGTTCTACTTGTTTCCAGGTGAGAGAACTGGAAAAAAAAAAAAAAAATGTCTGCTGAGGAATTTATATAAAGTTTACTATTCCTAATCCACCATACCCCAGCATAACTGTGCTCTTCAGAACTATGTCAATATCATATTACTTGTTTTGAAATCTTCAGATGCTCATTTGAAATATTTTCCAAACTAATTTAGTAATTGTGAATGAATGGCAATTGAAGAATATTTTTTCATATAATTCTCTGCTGCAGGTCCAAGATTTGGTTTTCAATCTCCATATGATCCTTTCTGATACTGTTAAAATGAAGGAACACCAGGAGGATCCTGAAATGTTGATTGATCTGATGTACAGGTAGGATTTGTTTGATTCACTTATACCTTGTATAATGGGCTTAAGTTAACACACACAGAAAACACTAGATGAAAAAATAAACATAGAAATATTAAGTCATTTTCTAATGGTAGATTGAAAAGTCAAAATGCACTTTTTCCAGGCTGCTTTTTCAGATCCCCTGTATCACTTCTTTTAAGAACTATGCATTAATTGTTTGGTATATTTATTGATTATAAAAACAGGAAAATTAAAAAAAATAATCATAACACATTTAACACATTGGTGTCCTGGGCCCTAGACTTCCTAGGGAGGCCCAAGATCCATATTTTAAATGTAAAAATTAGTGCTTTAGGAAGAAAATACAGTGAATTGTTTTACCATAACGTTAATTTTCATGACTTGAAATATGGTTATGACTTTAAATATGGTTATAGGATAATATTTCTAGGGGCACATATTGAGAATTTTGTAATTCCTATTGTATATTGAAACATCTAAGGAAAACTTGAGACTTCTTTGCCATCTGACCCTCTTTTTTCACAGTTTAGGAGTTCTTTAAAGGCACATATAAAACAAATATTTTCTTTAAAATAAAGGTGATGCGATACTTTTATAAATCTCTTTTTCCTTGAATACATAACTCTTTTATGTTTCCATGATGAACACAAACATTCTCATAGTTTTTCCCTTACCGATTATTTTCTTAATGGCCAGATTTTAATATGGCATGTCTTTTATTAGTCTGTCCTCCATCGCCCCCCAAAAAACAAAACAAAACAAAACTGGTATTACCCACGTCATGGGCCCACGGCCTCCTATTTCTCTAAGCGTACTCAAAGACATTTTCATATCACTCAAAAACTTCTCTTAATAAGTTATGTTAGATAATAGAAACCTTTGTAGGTAAACACTGAGTGAGCAACCTAAACTTCTTTTCGGCTTTGGAAGCAAATACTAATTGAGAAGAATTTCTGTTCCACTTAGAATTGCCAAGGGCTACCAGACCTCTCCAGATCTGCGGCTGACCTGGTTGCAGAACATGGCTGGAAAACACTCAGAACGCAGCAATCATGCTGAAGCTGCACAGTGCCTGGTCCACTCAGCAGCACTTGTTGCTGAATACTTGAGCATGCTGGAGGACCGGAAGTATCTTCCTGTGGGCTGTGTAACATTTCAGGTAGGAATCTGCCAGGTTTACATTAAATCCAGGTATGTGCTTTTTTTGGTTTTAACTTTTTTCACTGGTGTTTAGATTCATTCACCTTGGAAGGAAAGCATAAAGACTGAAGGTGTGCTTCATAAGATGAATTAACATTTCACTATCACTGTCCTTAATACATTTTTAGGGACTACTTTTTGTTAATTCTCTTTCCACATTTTCTTATTTCTGAATTATTGGTGCCAAATTTATTCTCTACTGCTATGGACTTCATAGCATCTATGTAATGCACTCAAAATACTGAGAATCAGAAATCAGTAGAAACTCTTCATTAGTTTTTACTTAATACACCAGATAAACCACCATTCTTCAGTCCCTGTATAAAATATGCTAACACGATGACACAGAGATGATAGTTTACTCTCTAGCAAGGTTACATACCTCTGACTCACTATTTGAATTCTTGTCTTTCCAAGAGTCAGTCATGCTTTGCTTTTTTTCAAAACCTGTTAATGTCAGGTTTGAAAAATTTCAAAATTTAATTAAATATTATGTCCTCTGATGAAATCTGAATGCAAAAAGAAAGCAGTTATTGTTTCTGTGAAAACTAAGTCAAGTGATTTGCCAAAGACTTGATAAAAGTGAGTCTCCAAAACAATTTCTGTTGCATTAACTTTGGACCAAATACAAAAGATTGCGGGAAAAGCTCCTAGAAATTGTAACCTAAATTGATCATCTTTTTGAGTTCAAATTTTACTCTACTCTAAAAAACCAAAACTGGAAATATTAAATGACAGTTGTATTGTGGATATTTAGTCAAGAGCGGTTACATGGAACTCGGACAGGAGACCATGCATAAAGAAATGGCCTAGACCTACTTCAAAAAATTGACAAATGAGTGTATAACTACTATAAATGTTTCGGTTAAAATAAAATATTTAAGGTATGTATATATCATTTCTTTTTTAAGAAATAGTGGCTGATCCCAGTCTCATGGGGTAAAAGGGCTTTTATTATACCTGAGTTTTTTCATCAACTCAATGTATATTAGCAAATCAAAGAGACCATTTTTATACCTTAATTTCCCTCATAGGGAGTTTTGACAAGATCAGTTAAATTCAATACTGTTTAAGTCTCCTTACATGTCCTATGTCATATTACTATTTACCTTAGCCCGTGATTTAAAAAAAATTTTTTTCTTACAACTTTTTATTAATAGAAAACTTATCTAGCAATGGTGTTTTATTTTGTCATCTTTTTTTTACAATTTTTAAAAAAATTTTATTGGGGAACAGTGTGTTTCTCCAGGGCCCATCAGCTCCAAGTCGTTGTCCTTCAGTCTAGTTGTGGAGGGCGCAGCTCAGCTCCAAGTCAAGTCACCACTTTCAATCTTTAGTTGCAGGGGGCGCAGCCCACCATCCCATGCAGGAATTGAACCAGCAACCCTGTTGTTCAGAGATCGCCTTCTAACCAACTGAACCATCTGGCTGCCCCTATTTTATTGTCATTTTGAAAATACAAAAAGTTTTTAGAGATTTGTATTTTCTCTGTGTATTGACTACCCTTTTTTTAACCTAAGCTGATAATCATATTTCACCTTCAAATACTTCTTCACATTACATCTTTCATGCTAAGAAATTAATTGCATTTTACAAACCTTTTAATTTTCCCCCTAGAATATTTCATCTAATGTTTTAGAAGAGTCTGCAGTCTCAGATGACGTGGTATCTCCAGATGAAGAAGGTATCTGCTCTGGAAAGTACTTTACTGAGTCAGGACTTGTGGGATTACTGGAACAAGCAGCTGCTTCTTTCTCTATGGTAGATGACTCTTGTTCATTCTCTTTCCTCAGTTACGTACCTCTGAATTATTAGGGCCGTATATATTTATTCTCTCAGCCTAAGATCCTGCTTTTTCTTTATGATAGTTTTTTTCTAAGTACCTTAAGAACTATCTAGAAACAAATTTTCTTTCTAGATTCATCATTGTTTACTCCTTTTTGTCTTAATAATCTGTCACTTCTGCTAGTGTTTTCCCTTCGCTTGTTTATTAACCAGCATTTAATCTACAACAGATTTTTCTTTTAGTTTACAAAACTTTTACCACCAAACATTTTCTAAAACCTTAAAATTTTATTAAAAAAATAAAATAAAATAAAAAGCCTCTGGATGATTTAAGTTCCTGTTTGGGTAAACTGACATGGCTCTAAATATAGAACTTGTCTATTGGGTGAAAGGGAGAATCTTCTTTTCAGTGTGTTGGGCATTTCCCTGGTGCTCAGGAAAGTTACGGCCACTCATCCCATTGGTTGCATAGTGAGCCCTATTAAGTAGGTGTAAGGGGCCAGGAGCTTATTTATGAGGAGCTTTTATGCACTGCATCCTAGATCCCTTGTCTGACTTACCCTGCTGTGCTATAACCCCATCCTTGTCTCTCCTCATCTGTATGGGAAGAATTGAAGCAGTCACGTGGATCTGAGATAAATTGTTTATTGGAGAATGGAAAGATAGCTAGCCAAACCCCTGCTTACTTTCTTGAACCGTGGTGATAGGGTCACTTACTAATCTGTGACTTGGCTGAGTGTGTAGTGTCTTAGCACCAAGGTTTAGGAGATGGTGAGGTTCATGTTAACATATAAGGAAGCTTCAGGTAGTACGCAATGCTGCCTTCCTTCCCCACTGAACAACTATGGGGAATTGGTACTATGTCTTCCCCTGGCCTTAACCCTACTCTGCAATCTATAGATTGAGAGCATAGACTTAGAAGGCATACAGCCAGAGTTCAAATCCTGGCTCTGCTACCTTAGTACTCAAACCATTTCAGGCACAATTAATCTATCGGCACCCCACTTTTCTTATCCATTAAAAGCATCTAATAGTAGTACCTGCTTCATAGGAGTGTTATCAGGATTAAATGAGTTAATATATGGAAAGTGCTTATCATAGTGCCGGGCTCCCGTTGCGCACTAGTATGTTTGGCATTGTCATCTTCTTTATCATTATTGGTACTTAGAACCAGCTCATTCAAATATAATGATTCTAAGACTCTAAGGATGTTAAGCGTTGGTCCACTTTAAAATTTCCTGTCTTTGAAGACCTCGACTGTCTTGATTTCTTCCCCCACGTCTCTACTCCTTGCATTTCAATTTATGTGGTCTGAATTAGCAGGAGGAAAAGTTTTTTTTCTATTAATGGAATATTTTAATGAATATACACTCTGTGTGCATGCATGTACGTGTGTATATGTGTGTATGTGTGTGTGTGTAATTTTAATAATTCACAGTAAGTCAATTTAGATTGTGGCCTATATTACAGAATTTCTTTTGCAATAGCATGTAATTATGAATTTCATTCTTTTTCAATTTATTTAATCTTAACTAAAATAAGTGTTGGGGCATTTTAGTTACACTAAATATATTTCGCTATTACAGTTACATGATTGCTTATACGCCTGTGAACTGACTAGAAAATATAAGAATGGTGTGTTTATTTCCTTGGGAAAATATGTTTGCTGATTTGTGAGGCAATGGGAACTGAGTAGCTGTGGGAGAAAAAAAAATCTCTCTCTTCCCTCACTAAAGCCACCAATCCATGATTAATAAGGACGAGAGAATGAATGGAATAGCAGTACAAATACATTTCGTCTTTCACTCTGAGTATAACCATAGCAACCTTTGGCCAACACCACTGGCCAAGTAGCTGCTAATGGAATAAAATCTGGTGGCTCAGAACCCTTTCATGTTTTGTTAAAAATCAGTGATTTTTCCACAGGAGATTTCCAATAAGATTTTCTGTGTTAATTTAATATTTCAGAAAAGTAAATAATTTTAGTTCCCTAGGTGGCCACAGGTTATCTGACATCTGTGTATCTGTAACCAGTGTAGTAATTGGATTTCTTTCATTCCTCTGCTCAGAATTAGTTTCTGCAAAAGTTTATATGCGTATTATATAAGTACACACATTTACCCTAGTCACGTAATTACTGAGTAGAGGCACAATATCCAATTCAAATTGTATCAAAATATAAATATGCATATGTGTATGTATATTAAATGCACACACGCATACCTACATATATATCCATCTAGAGGAGATAACACATTGTGCAAAAATTCTTTTATTAAACTTTAGTAAAGTTAAAAATTATTACTGTTTGTTTTTATGTCCTCTTGAAAAGCTTCAGTGATATTGTGGTATTGTCTTAGCAGAAATACTGAATTTATAAATTGTAAACATTTTACTTTCTTATTGATATAAAAGAAAACAATATCTCATATCATTATTCTTATAGGCTGGCATGTATGAAGCAGTTAATGAGGTTTATAAAGTCCTTATTCCTATTCATGAAGCTAATCGGGATGCCAAGAAACTATCCACGATTCATGGTAAACTTCAAGAAGCATTCAGCAAAATTGTTCATCAGGTAATGATTGCAATTTCTAGCTTCAGTATAAACAGAGAAAACTGTCTAAAAGCATTAGTGTTGCTTTGTACTGATGTCAAACTAGGTCTCGTGAAATGGCCATTTTAATCAGGTTACAAATGAACATTGTCAAAATGATGGTTCAGGGCCAAAGCAAGACTTATTAACAAAAAACGAATTTACCTAAAGTAGATTATGATCGTCATAAACTTCCCACATAGCTTTCTTTTTTCCACTTTTTTTTGAATTATCACTGGTTGCCAAATTTTTTTAAATCGTGAGTTACTTTCTGTTATACAGTGTGAGTTGTAATTGTGAATCTGATTTTTAAATAGATTTCTAATCCTTTGCTGCCAAAAGAGTTTTCATATTTAAATTTTTTATTAAATGATATGAAAATTTTATAAACCTCTAACATTTTTTAGTGATTTCAACTGGATTTAACTGTTTTTCCTCGATGTTTCCATTCACTCACCCTTTGATATATTTCTAATATGAAAATAATGTATAAAATAGTTGTCTGTTTATTCAATTATAACAGTGTGACTTTCATACTTGTTTATAGTTCATGGAAACCACATATTACCACGCAAATTAAAATCAAAATACGCTTGGTTTAAAAATGATGTAGGCTACTAACAACTGGTGTCCCTGAAACTAAATCCCTGGCTCTATTAAAATACCCTGAAATATCCTGTTGAGCCTCCTCCTTCTCCACTTTTCTGTTCCCTTTCCTGTGCTGCCCATGCTATTATCTGCTACTGCCATCATCTAAGAGAGAAGTGGAGTATTGAATATCCACTTTTGTATTCAGTACTAGCCCTACTTTATTGTCTTGTCAGCTTGACCTCTTTCTTGCCATGGACTAAGCTGTTCTAGATGAATTGATATAATCTAAAAACTTTAACATTCTTAAAATAGGGCTGCTATACTGTTAAGCCAGAATTTTATTGTCATCTACTAAAATATTGAAGTTGCAAAAGATTTACTGGATTCATGATCATAACAGGTGGGTCTTTCTAATAATCAGTTATACCGTCAAAGGAATCTCATCCCAGCTTCTAGAACTGTAAATTGCAAATTATACATGTCAGGTCTGGAACATCTAGAATTAGTGGATTCCAAAAAACTTGCATCCATTTGTATCAAAGGCATTTGAACAAAATTTGCAATTTCTATTTCAGTTTATCCTGGTTAGTTCAGTGATGTGCAGTTCAGTTTCTTTAGGGATCTAATTAAGACACACAAATGGAACCAGCAGTTGGGTCTCTTTCCCCCAAAATTTGTACTTTCACTTACAAAGTTTTTAAAAGGTGAAATTATAGCTACTAGGTTTTGAACAAGCAATTTATAAAAGTATCAGAGGTCTTAAGTGAAAGAATACGGTGTTTAAAAATATCCTAGTGTCTTCTATTCATGGAGAAGAATTTATGGTATACGGTATACGGTGCCTTTCACTACTGAACTCCCTTTGGCGTTTTTTTTTGTTGTTGTTCTTTTTAAACAGTTTTTTTTATGACTTCCCTTTTTCACTTTTTATTATACAGAGTACTGGCTGGGAGGTAGGTAATGTTTTAGTTAGTTAAAGACACTAATAGATTGATTTGATCAGATTTCTTATGCCAATGCTTTGCCCACATGTGCTAGCTGTGGGCATTCTGTTGCTATCTGCTATCAACTGAATTCATTAACCAAAGAAATTTTGTTAAAATATTGTAAGCTATTTTTCAAAAATTATCATTAAGAGGTTGTAGGCAGTGCATGGAAATCCACGTGTTCCACTAATGAGATTCTTTGGTAAATGAGCCACTTTGTCATCACTTTAGTTTGTTTTTATCCTTTGAAGCATTTTCTTTCATCAACATTTACACAAAGATTTCTTTTTTTAACCATATTGTTTCACCTCATTTTACAGAGGTCGATTTATGTGTTATTGCTCAGAGGTGTAAATAGAAAATACTATATTTTGTCTGATCTAAGATGCCATCCCATTATTTTATATGCCTTTAAGAAAGAAAAAAGAACTTGTGTATTAAACCACAACAGCCTATCAGTTGAAAGATGAATGCCAACTACAGATATTAAAATGTAGGCAAAAAAAATGTGCATCTTAGAATTGATGAAAGAATCTGTTGATTTGATCTTGAGTCACTTCACCTAGAGTATAAGCACTACTAAGGAGAGAAATAAAATTTACTTCTGTCATTTAAATTTGTGGGCGGGGGGAAGGATAGAGATTGAGAGAACTTGAAATGTAATTTGACCTCATTCTGACTGTTCGATAACTAGTGTTTAATGAAGACTATGTATACTTCCTTTTATGTAGTAAGTAGTTAGACTTGTAAAAATTACATATAAATAAAATCTTACCTGAAAAATGCCAGGAAGAAATTGATTGCCATTTTTAAATTTTTCTATAAAGGAAAGAATTCTATAAAATGTGCCTTAATTTATTTTGATGAGGTGAAGCAAGGTATTAATAAATCAGATTTATTTAAAGCTAGGTGTATTTGTAAAGTTTGTCTGCTTTGCCTCTGACTTGGTAGTCAAGTTTATGTTGACTAAACAGCTTAGGCTTTCTTTGTTTTGTTTTGCATTGCAATCCTTATTTGGGGACCCAAATAGAAAACTTTAGGAACAAATGTTACTATTGCATTTTCTTCCATTTCTGAATTGGTTCCCACCTTTTGCTTTTGTGCTTTTACATGTACTTTAATTCTCCAATCAAATGTGTATGACCTTATTAATATATAATATAGAATACCCCAGTTAAGACATATATAAAGAGACTTGCCATGGTTATCTATGAGTTTAAAGTTCCTTATGGATTTCCTAAGATGAAATGGAATTAGCTGAAAAGTAGGTATAAAAGAAGATACATTGAAACCTCTGAGCAGTTTATTACTAGTGGCTTGATGCTAAATCGACCCCTGAAAGGTATGATTTTCACTGGTTATGACATTAATATCATTCTGTCATCATGTTTATTGCATGGTAAAAGTCGCACAGGCTTTATTTTCTTGTTTATATTCTTGTCACTACCTTTCACTGGACCTTTAGCTGTATAGCTTCTAAAATTGTTGCACGCTTATTTTTTGCTTTTTCCTTGTAAAACTTTAATGGATGCTTGCATTTTTTAAAATGTGTTTGCTACCATTTGCTGCTTATTTGTTTTGAAATTTCCCTAATTAAAATGCTTTCTGTTTTCTCTTCTCTCTTGACCCTGGTTGCTGACCCTACTCCCTACTTTTACTATTGTCTATTGTGGTAAGTTCCTATCTTGTGAATATTTTTCTTTTTGACTCGGAAAACTTCAGTAATTTCATTTTTTCTAGAAACTGTTTCCTAGCTAATTTCCTAGTATTCTCAAAGAACTCTCACAGTAAGCATAATTTATACATTAATAGAAAGAGTATTTGAATTGATAACTCACTCTTTGACTTACAGGAAAAGCCTTCTGGGCTTATATATTAGCAATGTGTTTCATTTTTCATTATGCTCCTTGATTTGGTACAAATTATTTGAGTTGGCAAAGCTTTTGGGGGATGTATGTGTGACTTTGTGTGTGTATGTGAAAGACAACTCTAAAACCCGATATTTAGCAATTTGATAAAGTATTTACCATGCAAAATAAATCATGAACCCTTCATGAATCATGGTGGCTGTTAATCTGCAGTGCCAGTTTCAGTACCTTAATGACTATTTAGTGTTCACCTTTATTTTCTCTTTTCCCAAGTCCATTTTTTTAAATAATAGGAAATAAAGTGTGCATTAAGAACTTTGACGAAGGTGTCAAATACTTTGGGGTTTAATTCCCAGCACTATCACAGTAAGGTCAACACAATGTGACCTTGGTAAACTACTTTTCCTCAGCTCTAAAATAAGGGAGAAATTAGTGGTACCTAGTTCAGAGTTGTGATAGGAATTGACATAATGCATGTAAACTGGATAGCCACTGTCTAGCAATATTAAGTACTCAAAAAATGTTGGAGATTACTATTTTTATTGTTACTATATTTATTATTATCATCATTACTATTACTTGAAATCTTAACACAATTTGGTTAATAAAATCTAACAAGTGTTATGTTCCGAAATTGAGATCTATGACTAAATAAACTGATAAAAGCGTATGTGTTCTTCAAGAGGAATAGATCTAATAGAAGGAAAGGAATTACCACTGTGTGAAATACTGGTATGCCTATATGGAAGTCAGTTGATTTGAAGGAAGTACAGTGGAAGACAGTTGGGTGAGGAGAAAAGAAGTTATAGAAGTGATGTCACTCTCGAAATATATAATTCGCCCAACAGAGTGTTTTTTATGAAATAAAGATAAAAAGAACTAGAACAGGTTTAAGATATATTGTCATAAGAGATTTCAATCATTAGAGACATGAATAGATGAGTAGGTGGATTTCCTTGTCTGTGATTTAGTTTCATCACCATAAGATTGTGGACTCAATAAGTAGAACTGCTAAAGAAGAATAAGTTGAACTGTGGGAATGACGGGAAGTTCAAAGATTCCATAACAGTAATGGAAGGCAATATTAGAAAAACATAGGCTAGACTATAGGAAGTAAATTAAAAAAAAAAAATTTCAAAGAAAAAACTGATGTATCCTGTGGTCCAAAACTCTAACGTGAAAATAAAGATCAAGTGATGTTTTTCCTGAAGATGAAGCTATGTGATTATGTTTTCATGAACTTGATAGGCTCAGTGGTTTGACACTAGAGAATTCTAAGTTTGAAAAGAAATTTACTCAGACTCTTAACTTTCCTTCCTCTGCTGCTGCCTCCCCAACTTTAGTACACACACATTCATTTTCAGTTCCAGTAACTCCACATAGTTACCCTCTTTGATCTTATAGCCTCCATTTCCCCCCTTAATTTCTGCCACTACACTGGCCAACTTCCTATTCTCCAAACACACTAGGTAGGCTCCTGCCTTCAGACCTTTGCACTGGCTCTTTCCTCTGTCTGGAATGCACTTCCCCAGAGAGCCACAGGAATAACTCTCACACCCCCTTCCCCACCTTTGCTCAGATGTCAGCTTGATAAGACCTATCCTGACCGCTCTCTTTTGTTCACTGATTTATCACAAATGTCTAGAACAGTTTGCTGACACATAGTAGGCACTTAAATATGGAAATGGATGAATATATAATTTCCCTTACATACATTCTGTTTCATGACTTTGTTTTCTTCCTTTTTTTTTCCTTTTGTCTTTCTGTGCTTCAATGTTCTTTCCTTTCCTCCACATCCAGTATTCTTTCTTCTTTGAATTGTAGAACCCTGTCTGTGTGTCACCTCTTTTGTGACCTGGCTCCAACAGGAATAATATTTTTCGATACCACTTTTTAATTATAGCACGTAACCCTTTGTATTTGAATACATTTTTTACTCTGAAGAAGCTAGATCTTATTTTCCTGATGAATAGTGGCTAACACATTATAACCACTCAGTTTTTTCACTAGAGAAAGCAAGTAAAAGAGTTTTAAATGGCTGCTCAGTAGTTCAGTTTTAACCTGCATTAATAAAATTCAAGTCCAGAGCTAGGAAGGCAGTGAGCCCACTGATTCACTTCACTGATCAGATCCGATCAGCAGTATTATGTCTATTTCTGAGATACCACACTTTAAAAGTGGCATTAAAAAAACTAATAAAATGCAAACGGTATTAATTACTGTCACATGAAGATGACTGAGAAATGGGAAGTTTAGCTAAAGGAAACAGATCCGAATAGTTGTCTTCAAATATTTAAAAGTCTACAATATTGAAGATTTGGAATAGTGTTTTAATTTGGAAACCTCTGAGAGGAGTACAGCCAGAATAACAATATTTTAATATTTGTGGTTTAAAAAAAGAGGAATGTATATGTGTACATGAATGACATTTGAAAAATAATCACAAATTGTCAATTTTCTCAAATATCTTGTATTTTCCATGCAGTTTTCATTCCTTATGTCAAAATTTGCTCTTGTTCCATTGCGTATTGATGGTTTTAATCAGAATTTTGGTTGAATATATTTAATCTATCTTGAAAGATTTCCTTTGGTATAGTGATCACTTAGTTTTTACATCTGTTAAATTTTCAAATAAAATAGCTTGTGGAAAAAAAGTTTTATTTAGAGACCTCAAATTTAACTCCAAAGACAAAAAAAATACAACACAACTTCTGAATAAAAATGTGGGGGTATTTTTAGTCACTGTACTCTTTTATTATTATTATAAAACCGCTAAATTAAGGATCAGAGTTTCCCATTTTGCTTAATTATCATTTGTGACTTATTTTATATGCCCTTTTATCTTTTCAATAATAACCCAAAACTAAGTAGAAATATCTTTATATCTAAATTGAAAGAATTGCATTGAAAGAATTGCTTTCAACTATTTTATCCTTAATGAAGGAATTTGTTTTCACATGTACTGTGTAAGAGTGCCTTAGAGGACTTCATACTGGAAATGAATGTGTGGTTAATGCATGCAGTGGGTGGTTTGGGGACTAGAAAACCAACTCGTCTCAATGGGTTTTTTTAATCTTTCGTTCTTACATTTTTTCCCTTTCTATTCCATTTTTAGTTACTCTTCCACGTGTAAATATTTTTATTGGCACAGGGCTACTGATTGCAAATTTTTGCTTTAGTGCTTCTGGATAGTCTTGACATTTACTAATTGTCTGCTCAATGCCAGGTGCTATATACACATGCCTCCTAACTTTTATGATCTCATTTAATATATGTAAAGAGATTATATAAAGCCTCATGCTAACTAAAAATGTTAATGTTGTTTTTAAATTTAACTTTATTTAGTATGCTCTAATTTCAGGACAATTAAGGCACAGTTCATGTTACACCAACCATCTTTTCTTGCAATAAGGAAAATGAGTGAATTTATTTCAAAGGAAAACAAATATCCTGGACTTAAAACATAGACCAATGTGAACTAATCACTTGGTACAAACCTTGAAAAACATACACCACATAGGATTTAGTCACTTGGTAAAAGCCCAATTACATAATGTTATTTTGTTAGAAATAATGCAAAAAGAAAGATTATTACTTTGTTTTTACCTTCATTTGAGAAATAATGAAATATTTTAATTTTGAATTAAAACTTTTTGCAATGTTTTGGAAATGTTATACTAAAATATCCTAACCTTAATGTGAAAAAGGAAAAGACTTTGTATTAAAGTTTCTTTACTTTCCTAAACCTAGGATGGTAAGCGGATGTTTGGCACCTATTTTCGTGTTGGTTTTTATGGAACCAAGTTCGGAGATTTGGATGAACAGGAATTTGTTTACAAGGAGCCTGCAATAACCAAACTTGCAGAGATATCTCACAGATTGGAGGTGAATGCTGTGGTGCTTCATAAAGTGTCTTAATCTGTAATGATGAGTAGACTTTCAATCCAGGTTTAATCATTTAATCAGCCAGATCCTGCCACATAAACTACTCATTTAGAGTATAAGGATTTTTGATAAGTACAGTAATACTTGTTCGACTCTTTCAAATCTTTTATGGCAACAGTAAAATAATATTAACTATTTTTTTGAGGCTCAATTTTCACACATATTTTAGAAACCATTATACCCTTCAGAATTACTTCATATTTGTGAAGAAATATATGGTATTATCACATTTTGTAGAAAAGGGCATAACGAATTGAGTAGCAACTAATGATGGAACTAGAACCCCCAAAACTTTCTGACCCAGAGCTTTATCTCTTTGGGTTAATTGAGTCTCAGTGAGATATCTTTAGAATTTAAAAGCCTGAAATCACACCTTCAAAACACTTCTTAGTATCCCTTAACCTTTAGTTACTCTTCCACATATAAATATTTTTACTGGCACAGGGATACTGATTAAATTTTTGCTGTAGTGCTTTTGGATAGTCTTAATTTTCACCATAAATGATTAATTTTCATATTTATGAGGCTAACCAATCTTTCCTGCTAATGTTGTCCTTTTCAACCTTTCTCTGTTCTTGTCACTCAAAATGTGGTTCAGGGACCAGAAATTGGCATCACCTGGGAGATTGTTTCAAAGGCAGAATCTCAGGCCTTATCCTAGAACTTCTGAATCAAAATCTGCATTTTAACAAGGTCCCCAGGTGATTTGTATTCACCAAAGAGTTTGAGAAGCACTGCTCTAGGCTTCTTTTTTAATTCTCAACTGATGTTACATTCTTACTAGTGACTTTCTTGGGCTCAACTTCCATAAATTGGCTTAAACGATGACTTTTTGTTTTTCAAGAGGCTTCGCAAGTTTTGGAAAATATTGAGACGGGATTTCCCAAACTTATTAAAAAAATTATCTTTGGGGGAAGAGTAGGGTTTCTCTTTTGAGGATTCAGATTTAATTTTTCCTTTTCAAACAGCTCCATTCATTGCCCATGCTGCTACTCAGCGTCATATGAAACAGTCACTACATTCTTGACTCAGGCTTGCCTTTTCGAAATCTAAACATGTACAATACTTCAACAGGTCAATGCTTTTATTTGAAAATTCTGGAACATTACATAAAATTATTCATAAAAATGAATGCTTGTCCATTGGCCCATGTCTGCAAGAAATCAGACCACATCAAACTCAATAAAAGATCCTATGCATCAAAGATCCTGAGTGTATTTTGTTTCTGCTATTTTGTTCCCTTTTTGTTTTTCTTGAGGACCTCTTGTGGAATCCTGTACTTTTATTGAAGAAAATAGTTTTCTCCTATTTTATGTTATTTAAAGTGAGTAGATGGGGATAATATCAAATAAATATGGACTGAAACCAGGCCAATTTGTAGGCTAAATACAAATTTTGTGAACCTAAATGATTATTACTTTGTAATTATTGACATGGTTGTACAAGAACTTACTAAATGGCCTAATTTTGCTCAGGAGTCTCCCTCAGGGGCCTTCTCTGTTCTCTAGTACTGTTACCTTCATGTAAAAGGTTTATTTTTCTTTATTGTAGGGATTTTATGGAGAAAGATTTGGAGAGGATGTTGTTGAAGTAATCAAGGATTCTAACCCCGTTGACAAGTGTAAATTAGATCCTAACAAGGTATGGTTGATTAGACTGTAATGACACATAGACATGTCTTTGAGGCTCTGTAATTTTGTTGGAGAAAGACTGAATGACGATTTAACAGTGAGGAAATGAAGGACTTTTTCCTTTCCCAGGCATATATTCAGATTACCTACGTGGAGCCATACTTTGACACATATGAGATGAAGGACAGAATCACATATTTTGACAAAAATTACAATCTTCGCCGTTTCATGTACTGTACACCCTTCACTTTAGATGGGCGTGCCCATGGAGAGCTTCATGAACAGTTCAAACGGAAGACCATTCTGACTACTTCTCATGCTTTTCCTTATATTAAGACAAGGGTCAATGTCACTCACAAAGAGGAGGTAAGTTCACAAATGGGGAAACAGAATTAGTGAAACAAATACATTGGAGCCATGTGAGAATAGTGTGAGTGTAGCATTATGTACCTCCCCTCACATGGCAGTATACTAGAACTTCATCCATTTTGATCGTTAACTTTAGATTAATTTTCTAAGTCGCTAGCTCACGCTCAGCTGTTGGTTTAAAAGGTTGTTTTTTATTTTTCATTTAGGCATCCAAAGTTTGGGATTTTGTTGTTAGATAACAGTTTACAATTGGTGTCCACTTTTTTCATAACTGATTATACATAAAGCTCATTAAATAGTTTTTTATCTGTACACTGACATAACAGATGTCATTTCACCCAGATCATCTTAACACCAATTGAAGTTGCTATTGAAGACATGCAGAAAAAGACACAGGAGTTGGCATTTGCAACACATCAGGATCCCGCAGATCCCAAAATGCTTCAGATGGTACTCCAGGGATCTGTAGGCACAACGGTGAATCAGGTTAGTGCTTTTTGCTAGTCCTGTTTGAAGTATAAATGGAATGTGGAATGCTTTTTTTAACTATGTTTTACAAAGATCACAAGTAAGTGCCAAATCAAGTGAAAAAGGTATGTGTTAGAACTGGTTGCAAAAGACACTGAAAGGGTAAATGAAGGTAAACTGAAAAACAAAAATTTTTAGAATAATCTTATTTTTTGATCATACCTTATATATGTACACAAGGTATTACTATTGATTTGTCACATGCAGATAAGAAGCCATCCCTATTATCTCCTTGCTGATGATTAGGTAATATTCCAAGGTAAGGGAAAATCCAAACAGGCTTCAAGTAAGATTTCATGTAATATGTCTTATCCTATTTTTCAGGTTAAAGGAACAAAGCCAAAAAAATGCCCTATCAAAACTGAAGTAAACACTTTAAGACCTTACCCCCTAAAAATATACATGACTTGGAGGTCTTACTTCCAAATAAGTTTTCAAAAGACATCATCTTTTATTTACATTGTTAGGAATACATTTGGAATACCGAAGAAATGTTTCAGGAAATCAAGTCTAACAATCGGTGGATTGACGATTGATTGCCAGTAGCCTGACAACTTTTATATCTGGGGTAAATTAAAGAATGTAAAAAACACAAGCAAAATGCATTCATGAATACAGTAATCAATCCTTGAGCTCCTACTCCTCTTTTTTGAAAAATGAACGAGTACTTAATTGCAGTAGGCAAGAATCTAGATTTGACATTAGGAAAAACTAAAAACATATTGCCAGAATCTGTCTCTGAAGAGTTTTAATATAGGCGTAGATATGCAATAAGCTTAAATACAGCCATCTCGGTGCTAAGAAAAATCACTTAGGTAAATTCTATCTCTGTGATTTTAGCAAAGACAAAACACCTCTTATTTTCTTATTTTCCAGGGGCCTTTGGAAGTTGCCCAGGTTTTCCTATCTGAAATACCCAGTGACCCAAAACTCTTCAGACATCATAATAAACTGCGACTCTGCTTCAAAGATTTTACTAAAAGGTATTCAAGGCTTCCTACATAAAGATCTCCAAATTGAGAATGTCCAATATCATAGTATAAGGGTTCTAAGGGACTATCGAAAGGAGAAAATGTAGGAAAGTAGTTCACAATGAAAAATAGTCCTTGTATTTTTCCAATTCCATTTACTTAGATCTTTTAAATGTTTTCTTAATATTTTCTTCGGAGCCCTTGTATATCTTTGGATTCATTCCTTGCTATTTAATATTTTTGTTTTTGTGAATGGTATCTTAAAATTACATTTTGTTTACTGGTGTATAGAAATGCACTTGAATTTTATATATTTTACAACAATATTATCAAACTCACTTTGTTAATTCTAATAATTAATATGTAGAATTTTTTTTTAAAGTGATGCTTAGGACCCCTGGTACTGTGTTGAATGGGGATAGTGATCAAGGTGATAAACTTCTTGTTCCTGATCCAAAAGGAAATGTTTTCTCCATTGAGTGTAATGTTTTCTTCAGGGTTTTTGTAGATATTTTTAATTATGTTAAAGAAGTTTCTACCTATTCGTAGTTAATGCTGTTTTTTCATCATGACAAATTTTAAAATTGTATCAAATGGAGTGTGTGTATATGTGTAATATTTGGTAAAAATAGTTTCCTGTTAAAAATACAGGAAATTTTGGGGGGAGTTTTGCAACTTTTTTCATGGATGAGATTGAATTATAATTTTTTCTTACAGGCCCATTAGGTTTTGGTATCCCTACCTTGAAAAAAAGAGTTGGAAACTCTTCTCAGCAATAGTTTTTTTCACCTATACTCTGGAATATTTTTTTTTAATGCCTTGGAATAATTGTGTTATGTTAGGATTATCAGTCCTTACAATGTTCGGTAGAATTTACATTTTGGTGTTTTCTTGGTGGATAGATTTGTGATTTCATTGATTCTGTGTATTTGATGGTTTTAGGATTATTCATGTTTTTTCTTAAGTCTGTTTTGGTAAATAATATTAATCCAGAAAAGTATACTTTCAGATTTACTTGCATTGAATTGTGCATAATATCCTCTGTACCTTTATAAACTTCTGCTGTATTTGACTTTAGGTCCCATTTTAAATTTCTAGTAGGGGATATTTGGCTTTCTCTCATTTAATCTTGCCAACACTTTAGTCTATTTTTTCAGCTTTTTTTTAAAAGAAAAACTTTTTTATTTATTGATATAGAGCTATCATTCTTTTAAATTTTTTCCCTCCTTCATATGAGTACTTCAAGTTTATTCTGTTCTGTTTAAGTTGCTTAGCGTTTCAGTTTGAGCATTCTTTTCTAACATAAGCATTTAAGGCTATACATTCTCCTCTGAGCATCACTTGAGCTACATTCTGCAAGTAGTCATATATGTACATTGTTTTTTAACATCCTTTTATTTATCAGAGTCCAGATATTTTTTCTTAACTATTTGAATACATTGGATAAAGGATTATCAAGATCTATTCATTTAAGAAACATTTATTTGAACACAAGCAAACCACGGTACCAATTGCACTGTATCAGTGCCTCATAAATGAGTATGCTTGTATCTTTACGGTGATTTTAGTTTAGTGGTGATATTTGAAAAAGATAGCTTCAGATTTAACATTAAAAGATATATAATTTTCAATTAAGTGAAAACTGGAAGTGAATGTTAGATTTTAAAGGAACTTAGTCGATCATCTCTGTTCTCTTCCCTAATCCTAATACAAGAGAAGATATTTAACATTCAACAGAGAAACTGAATGGCTTCATCATGGTATATACATACATATATATATATATATATATATATATATATATATATATATATATATATATATATATATATCACTAAGCCCTCAAACTATTCCAGAAGAAATCTTTTGATAACACACTGTTTTTTTCTAGGTGTGAGGATGCCTTAAGAAAAAATAAGAGCTTAATTGGGCCAGATCAAAAAGAGTATCAAAGGGAACTGGAGAGAAACTATCATCGCCTTAAAGAGGCCCTACAGCCTCTGATAAACAGAAAGATCCCTCAGTTATACAAGGCAGTATTACCTGTCACCTGCCACAGGTACGCTTATTTCTATATTATTTTGGATATCTTCAGAAAAATGAAATCTGCTTGAATTATTTAATAGTGAATTAGTGTAACTTTTATTACATGGTTTCAGATATTGTGTCTCCTGAAACCTAACAAGTTCAAGTAGTATAAGCGTTTTATCACCTATACATAAATCAGCCTACAAGATAAAAGTCAGTTCTTTCTATAATTCATGAATCATAAAGTTGTGTTAAGTATTCATACGAACCAGGACACCATACGTAAGTCTGGCCTCCTAAAACTATTCCTTTTAAAATCCTGTCACAGATTCTGGTATTTTTGTGGGAGAATTCACTAGAATATATCAGGAGCCAGGCATTTATTTCCCTCAGCCTTGATAGTGAATAGTATATTCTTCTAGATTTGTACTAAAATAGGTAACCCCATTAAGTATAAAGAAAACTTCAGTATTCATCTCCACTTTCTAAGTGTGACAAATAAAATTAGAAATAAAAATAACTTGGAATTTCCTACAACTGATCCTAGTTCTACTTGAGCAGGTAATTTAATTAATTTTCAGGTTTTTCCTTGGTAAAATTTCTTACTTTGAAGAGGTTGTGAAAGTTGAATAGCATGTAAAATTCCAAGCACGGTGCTGAACATTTTACTTTTTAGTACCTGAATTCTGGACAGAGCATGATTACTGCTAAGATTCAACTGCTTTTTCTGTGTTTTGAAATCCAAATGTATGTACAACTATTGAATTATTGTGGCACCAATATTTTACCACCCTTTTTTATTGAATTAGTAACAGTAAAGCCATTAATTGTACTTAACCTGATTTATATTTGGAAGGCCTTTGAAGCTGCTTATATGAAAACACTGTAGAGACATGGTATAATAATATACTGCAAAAGAAATTTAAACTGGTATTTGATTATCTGGGAATTAGTCCTTGTTCTTCAGTGATCTAATATTTTTGTACTTCAACCTCTGAAAAAAATGATACACACTTTCATCTAAAAAATATCTACTAAGTGCCTCCTATGTGTCACGTCCTCTACAGGGAACATGTAGATTATCTGAATCTATTCCACAATATACAGAAACAGAAACCAGAGGGCCTGTTTTTGATCCTTTCTCTGACAAAATATTTTGCTTCCATCCTGTACTGATGTGAGACACCCTAGATGGTTTCCTCTTAAAATTCCCAGTGGGAAGCAACACTTTTGGCTTCCCCTTCAATCTTTTTAGAATTTCTGCCTTCTTGCTGCCTGGAATCCCACCTCTACCAGTTTTACTCTCCGCAGTCAAAGGTGCTGGAGTGAGAGTGCTGGGTCCCTGACGTAATCAGGCAGTTTCCTATGCCAGTCTTACTCCCTTCAAATCTTTCCAACTCCTTTCAGTGGAAAGACTGTATTCTTCCTATTTGATGGTAACTTTCCCTTACACTATTAGCCTGAGTTTGCCTTCCTCCATGATCTGATGATGATAAGTCCTCCAAGCTTACGTTCTTAATATTTGCAGGCCGTTTTTCAGAATTTAGAAAAACTCTTTATAGTGTCTAGCTTTTAATAGTGCTACTTTCCCTGGAACCAAAAAAACAAACTTTGAGATTCAAAGCTGAACATGACTTCTTTGTACCTGCCCTCTCCTTTCTTAGAGATTGTAAACCTCAGAATTTAACCTTAATAGCAGGAAGGATAAGTGAAAGAAATTAACTTAAGAATAAAGGAAAAGACATTAAGACGTATTGAAGAATATTATTCTCTTCACTCTTAACATCTTCTGAACTTAGAAAATAGAAATTCCTTAAAGTTTGAATTTTTTATTTTGCTGATTTACAAAATCTGGAATATTATTTTGCAGTAGGCTTATAAGGTATTAAGACAGTGGTTCTGAAAATGTGATCTGGAACCCCTGGGGTGGAGGGTCCCTGAGACCTTCAGGGGTTCCTGAGTCAAAGCTAATTTTATATTAATACCAAATATTATTTGCCTTTTTCACTGTTACTCTCTTATAAGAGTACAGTGGTTTTCCAGAGACTACATGCAATGTGATATTGTTAAGACTAAATGCAGAAGCAGATATGAGAATCTAGGTCTTCTATTAAGCCAGACATTAAATATGTAAGAGTGCCACACATCTAAAATTTAAGTTTTTAATAAAAAATTATATTTATAGTAATATGTAATGGGTTATTTTGTAAAATAATTTAAAATTTTAATTTCTAATATGGTAAATATCAGTATATAACCCATATAAAGAAAAGCTTCCTGGGGCCCTCAATGTATAAGTATAAAAAAGACCTATAAAACCCAAGTTTGAGAACCACTGATTTAAGACTTAGAATATTTTAAAGAAACACCTACCTTTTGCCTTTTATTATAATAACCACAAAAAAATATTTTTCTTGTTTTATAATATCTAATGTACCCATTAAACTAATGAATAAATGATCAGTGGACTTGGCAAAGTGGTTAGTGTAACACACTTTTAATCTATAGAGAAGCCAGAAATACAAAGCAGAGTAACTTAAAAGTTAATAAGAAGTCTGGTGGCAAAAAGCTTTAAAGTTATTTTTTGATAGCAAACTTTTGAGATAACTGTGGCAGAAAAAATGTAAAACATATTTTAAAGGAATTCTGTAAAAATTGTTTCCTTATAATTATATCCTTTTTCTTCCCAGAGATTCCTTCAGTCGAATGAGCCTGCGCAAAATGGATCTCTAAAATAAATACGTTTTATTCTTTTGAAAAGAGCTATGAATTCAACATTGAGTGTGAAAAGTTAAGATCTATTGAAAAATAAGACTTGGGACTTAATTTACTCATTAATTTACTCATTGAAGAATGCAGTGGCCAAAACTGTAGATTGTTCGAAGTTTGAGACTCATGGCTATGGCTTCTAATGTTCTGGTAATATGCTGTTATCTTTTTTGAAGACATTTTAATGACTCAAAAGGTACACTATACGTTTACCATTATTTATACCATAGCTAATGTTAAATTTATTTACTTTAAGTTTGTACTTTTTAATTTATATTACCATTTATAGATTCATTTTGGAACCATTTTAAATGTAGTAATGCTTATTTTAAAGGTACCATTAAATATGTGAACGTTTACACTAATTTTACTGAGTGGGATTTTAAAAAATTTCTTTATTGACAAAGGCAGAGAGTAAGTTAAAGCAGATCAAGAACTAGTTCCAAAACTAGCAAAATGGAAAGTGAAAAAATTGAGTCACTTTAGGACCCCAAAGTCTCAAATTAAATAAACAAATAAATTAATGGGTGTAGATATTAATAGTTGGTTCACGAAACCTTTAAACTGGTTTCTAAGCTATTGGGTAGGTGCGAAAGTAATTAGTTTTTGCAATTTAACCTTTTTAACCACAATTACTTTTGCACCAACGTAATATTTTCCATTTAGACCCCCCCCCCAAAAGGGACTTAGACTAAATTGCAGAAATAACTTTACCTAATAAAATTGTCTATAAATTACATACAGGGATAGCTAATACCATTGACAGTAGCTTGATCTTTGACCTTATTACTCTAATGCTATTGTTAAGAACTGACTCAGCAACTAAAATGAATGATTCCTGTATTTCAAATTAAACAAGCCAGTCATGCTTTTAGTGTTCTAAACTGTTATTAGAAATCTGCTTTAAAGCTATCTTACATCACCATGAAAATAACATTAACAGCTGCTCTTCGATTTTAATCTACCCTTTGAATGACTTGTATTTTTTAAACTTGTATAGATTTTACAAATTACGTGTAATGAGTAAAATTAGCTGTTTTAATTAAAATTAAGAATTTAAAATTATAACTTTATAAGAAACTAATGCAAACATTTTTGACAATTATTTGGCAAGTTTTTCCAAGAAAGTGCATTAATGATTTCTGGATTGTTTTGAACAATGTTTTTTCTTTGTGTGGTATTGTATCTTATAGAAAGTCATCATTTATAACCTGTCCCTTTTACTGATCAGTTACATGAATCACGTAGAACTGATCAAATTTAATACAGTGCCTTCATTCTGTAGTTGATGTTGAAAACAAGATCTCAGAAACATCTGATTCTCCTGAGTGCAAAGGTGATGGCTGGTATCTACGCCCTCCGGCCAATCTTTAAAACGGGCAATATCACCTCAAATTCCTCTTACCTACATCAATTCAAAGACTGAATCACAAAAAGGTTTTTCAGATGTGTCTATAATGCTGGACCACAGGGGTTAACTCGAGTGTAACGTCAAAAATATATTTGGGGACAGAGGATCCAGACGAACAATAAGGAAAGAAGGAGTTAAGAATGGAAACTCATTAAAAGGTAACATACTCTCTTCTTTTAGGGTGGGGGTGGACGTAAGGGAGAGAATATTACATAATCCTGAGGTCATTTCTCATTAGGTTACATTTATGTAAGTTTGAATTGTTTCACACAAAGCTCAGTGACAATATCAAGACTTTAAACATTGATATAATTATGACTTATCATGTATTTACTAATTATTTTCTGACTTGTCTCAGAAGAGGCTTCCTCCTAAACATTGGTATACTGAACACTTGCCAGCTTCCCATGTACTCCAATTTTCTTTAAACTTTCTCATATCAGGAATCTACACTAGAATGATTGTCCCATGAGTATTAGAGGCCCAGGTTCTATCCTAGAACTATCCCATCAGAAGTTTACGGGTAATGTTCAGGGCTGTTTCTTTTTAAAAGTTCCGTTAGTGATTCTGAATGTAGGTGAGAACTGTGACTTTTTATATCACACCATCTTATGGAAGAATGTAAGACATTATTTAACTATGTAACTAATTAGTTGACAGGCACTCTTGTTGAAATGGGTGTAACAGTATTATTCCAATAACATTTATATATTCTTTAGGTTTTTTTTAGTATTAGTACCAAGAATATCCTTTAGCAAGTCATAAAGTAACTGATCATTTACCAATTTAATGTAGTGTATTTAAGTAAAAATTCAACGAAGTTTTTATGTGTTCCCAAAGCCTCATCTTAAGTTCTCCAGTTCTGGATTCCATTAAGGTTGTTTATCTAATTGAAAGAACAACTAGAATGTAACAGTTCTTACTGTAAACTTCTTTTAAGTATGACAACTTAGATGGACAAAGCACAATTTGAACTCTCCTGTTTGAAAATTTCTTTACTCCAATTATGAGCAAGTATTGAGTATTATTAAAGGTAATTATGTGTTTATTTCTTCTATGAATGTGTGTACAAGGTGTATATATACATTATATACACAAACATTCTGTTCTTTAAGAGCTTATAGTAGAGATACGCAAGTTTTAAAAAAATTGAGCATTTGTATAGGTTTTAAGTATTTTAAATTTTATTGACCTTCTGGTTTTTAAAAAAAGTAAAACTTAAGGTCACACCTCTAAGTTTGATATGCTATATACAGATCATGCAGATTACTGTGAAGAGATACAAATTAGTCCATTCCCAAAAAGATTTACTAGAGTACAGAATCATCTTCATAAATACATACAAAAATGTTGTGAAGGACTGTCCAGGTTTTCTGAGACACTTTCAAAGTGATTCAAGGCACAAAATGTACACCACTGTGAATACATACGAAGTCCAGACTTTGTGCCTCTAATATAGCCCATCAAAGATTTGGCTTCATGACTTATAAAATTAAATGTACTGAAATGAGATTCTGCTTCTTAGCTGAAAAACCACAGGACCTATATATAAACATCATGTAGATAATTGCTCCAAAATACGGAGATACAAATACAATCACTTTATTTTAAAAAGCAAACACAAAAGATAGGTGTAAATTCAAGTGTTTAAATGCTTCCATTTTGAATAATTCAATTAAGAACCTATACAAGTTTGTTCCCAGAAGTTAATGCATAACTAGTCTCTACTAAGGAAAATGAATTCTAAAAATTAACATGGTTTTCAATCATTCAAATTTCACTATATAAAAACCTAGAGACCAATAATAGCCAATAGCTTCAAAAGCTAAGCTAAAGAATCTTTGATGTAATCAACTTTACCAATGTTTGCCTAGGTCTGTTTACTATATACACAAGGAAAATACACTCACTTTACAGTTTCTTATAAAATAGCAAATAAGGAGTAGATGTAGGAGATGTAGACGGGGAAAGAGAATTCAAAAAGTCTTTCTCTTCAGTAACTTTTACTTCAGAATCATCAAAAAGCAACCACTTCCCCTCATACTCCTTTAAGCTTTGCACTACATAGGAAATTTTGTTCTCAAATCCACTAATGTTAATGCCTGTTTGCTCACTGGATTCCTTGTTTCTATCAAATTCATGGGTCCCATTAGTATTGTTAGCCTCCGAATTTCTATTTTCAGCAAATGATGTACTGGCAACTTTATCAGGGTTAGACGCTTTGTTGTATAGCTCATAATCTGCTTTGCTCTTTTGTCCTCCAAGAAGTCCAATAGCTTCTACAGTTTTTTTGTTCAAAACTTTACTTGGCTGTGTGTTTCCACTGGCTCTAATTGACATTTCTTCATCATCATAATTTTCGACCACACCTCTTGCTTCCTCCTCATTCAATGGTTCTGGCTTACCCATGTCACACATTTGGTCGACCACAAAATTTTCCTTATCTAGTTCTAAACTGTTGAGGTCGGTGACTTTAACAGAGGCAGTGTAGTGCCCACTACTAATTGTAATGCCACTATGCATCACAACTGCAAATAATCCATAGCTGTCGTTGGTTGGCTTTGTACTCCATTCTTCTAGTGACAGTTTAAGAGGTGTCAGTAAAGGAGTGTTGATCTTGGAAAGTCCGCCACCATAACAATCAAACCTTTGGGAAGGAAAAAAAAAAAGGTTTTCTGCAATTCCACTTTATTTATATATATGTATACATGTGTGTGTGTGAATATACAAACACATATATATGTGTGTATATATAATATATTCAGTTTTATACCCAATGTGAAACCAAGGAAAAGTTTCAATGAATCTTTAATATTTAATGCTCATATAAATAAACACGAAATAAAAGACCAATATTTTGTATACTTATGTTTACACAAAGAAAAAGTATTGCAGTAAGTGCTAATATACAAGTGTTTTTTGAAGGCTATGTGGCATTCTCTCCCCCATTTTCTTTTTCCTAATTTTGTGCAGTTAAGAAAATAAACGGGATTTATTTAAAAAAAAAAAACACTGAACTTCAAACCAAAATCCTTTACATTTTAATAAGTCATTTTAAGGTGTAGTCTATCTCTACCAAGATTTATGGACAAAAATAAACAAAATAGTATTGTAACCAAGAAGAAGTCCCGTGAAAGAAAGGACCATATGTCACTCTTCTGGCACAATTAAGTGTGCGGAGAGCTACTGAGAAGTCCTCATGGTAATGTCAAACAATTTATTAATATAGAAAGGACTAAAATTACAATGACGTGTATACGTGTAAGAAAAAGTCAAGACTATCCAAAATGTAACGGGTATTTTTACACTTATCTTTTAATAGCTTTTAGATATTTAACTTTTCAACTATAGAAGAATCTCTCAAATTACTCAGAATAGTTTGATTTCCTGGCTTACCTTAAAACTAAAATAATTTTGCCTTTTTCTCCCCTTAAAAAAATCTTGATGTGTACAAAATTTGTCCCCTGTTTTAATCAATTCAGCTGTATCTAATAAGGAATGAGAAGATGTGTGAAAAAAAATCACAGAATGTGTATTTATGTCAAAAGGATTTAAACTTGTATTTTTACAGGGAAGCTTTTAATAACAAGGCAATCTTTATAAATTTAATGCAATCTTTATAAATTACTTCATTTCAGTAGTTTATATACTATTTTGAACACACTTCCCTTATATAACTGCTCATTTTCTTCATATAGAATTTATTTATAATACTCACTCCAAGCCACTGGCAGCAAAGCACTTCAAATGAATGGTTATAACTTCAGGCATTTTGTCAAACAAAAGACTTCGTTCAGCTTCAGTATAATGATGGCAATTTTCACAGAAATATTTATCTTCTCCTACAATTCTCTCCACTGAAGCAAATTGTGAAATTGCCCATCGCAGGGTCTTCATTTCTGTTTTTGGCTCTGGAGAAACTATATAAAAGAATCCTGTCACTCACAAATGAAAAATGTCTCAGATATTAATTTCCACAAAGTTCCTTGTTCAAAATTAACATGCAATTTCAACTGACAACTTCCAATAAAGACATTTTTTTTGTTTCAGAAACTCTAAGTTCATCCTCAACAGGGTACGAAGTTTTCATAACATTTATATTTGGTCAGCCAAAAAGTAGGTGATAGGGACAGGAAAAACAAACCTAGTCTCTGACTTGGTCTAAGACAGACTTTAGTTTCTATTTAATAGCCACTTTCCAATTCTGAACAGGTAAACCAGTCTCATGATTACTTACCATAACATTTCCATACTTTTTGTGATTTATACCAGACAAAATAGTGGCTCAAATATTGTGTTAAAAAAATATCCTCAGTAGCTCTGAGAAATTCTGGTACTCCAAAGTTATCAAAGCATTTCACTTTCTCATTACACTCTACCCATAAAAATAAAGATACCACAATTTCCCAAATGCTAACTATTAACAAGTGAAGCTTATAAATAGATTTTGTTGTACCAAAGACACTAAAAGCCAGCTTTTTCTCAATAATTTCACAAGCTATTATTAGACTGTTTGTTGAAGAAAACTATTTCATGATTCTTATAAGACTCCAATTTTGCTTACTTTCAGAACTCTCATCTACTTTGGAAAGCTCATCTTCTTGTACTGGCACACTGATGTCTTGAAAATCTTCTCTTCTTTCTGTTAAACTTTCACATTCTAAGCAACGAGTCCTTAATACCAGCTGACCTTGAAATAATTTCTCTACTAGCTCAAAACCAATTTGCTCTGTGCCTAAAACAAAAATAGGAAAATTTAAGTCTGTGCAGATAAGTTTTTTGGCATAGCCTAAATAACCACATTCCATTTAAAGCATATCATAAATAAAAGGCTGATTTTCATTGCATCTTGCTTATGAGCATTAAGAAGTGCCTTATTCATGAAACAAATTCTCTGTAAAGAGTTTTGAATATGGATTATTGCCTCTAAAAAAGAGGAGTCACAACTGTCTTTATAACTCCATTCCCAAAGACATACCCCCTTACAGAATAACCCCAAAATAAGGATGACACTTTTGGTAAAAACATATCAATACTACACATTTTGCCTGAGTTTTGTAGATCTGGAAGAAACTAGACAGACATCAGCGTAAGTAGTGTAACTACTTAGTTCTGCTTAAAAATTTCATTTCACTAAATGCAATACCTTTCATGAGTTTACGTCAAATGCTGCTTATATAAAGGGATATTATTCTCTTTTCATTAAAATGTATCGAACTCCTCTAGTTTATAAACCATAAATTAACATTATCTTAAGATTTAGACACAAATACAAATATACCTAAGCACAGTGCTTAAAACACCAGTTCACATTTAGTGTTGTATTTCTATTTAAACCAAACTTGAGCCGGATTTATATTGTATATGTACCTAAAATTCCACTTCTGTAACTGCTAATCCACCTCCCTATCAATGTCTAAGAATAAGTTATACTGACCTTTGTTTATGGGCTTAACTTCATTACCATTAACAGGCTTAACATTATCCCCTGGAGGTTCAAGTCCACAACCATTAGTTGTGCTATCATTTTCACACTTCCCAGAGTCCTCTTCAAGATCATATTCATTTTCTTTAGATTGTCCTTTGGGTCCTTGGTTTGTTATTTTCCCCAAACTACAGAATTTAGAAAGAATGCCGGGTTGCTTAGTTGCAGACTTGAACCAATTTATTTTAACTCTTGATTTCTTTAGTGAGGGTCTTGCACTCTCGTTTTCAGAAATGTACTTGGGGATTATTTTAGGAGGCATCTCTAATGTATCACCTGTAGCTTTTCTTTTTGATCTGGTTTGTCTCTGGTTCTCTTCAAATGACTGATGTTCCTTGGATACCTTAACTTTTTTCTTCATATTACCAAATTCAATGTCACTTTTTCTTTTCCCATTTCCTTTTGGGAGTTTTTCTTTATAGTCTTCTGAATGCCTCATATTGTCCATCTCCATGCTGTTAATACCACTAATTTCCTCTTTCTGATGAGGTTTTTCTTCTACCTTGTTAGATAATTCTGCCACATTTTTTACTTCTTCTTTTTTTAGGAGTTGGCATGTTTCTTGAATGTTTCCCAAAATACACTGTAATACTTCCTGTGCATCATGCTGTAGATATCCTTCATACATAGGGTTGAGTTCCCTATAAATATAAATTTCCATTTCATATACTCTAGTTTTGAAGATGTAATACAAAAAAGAAAACCTTTCTATGTAGAAATGAATTCATTTCTATAAGAATATCATCTTTATTTTAAAACTCTAAAAACATTTATTTAGCTAATTTGAAACTTACCTAAACTTGTAATTAAAAGTAAAAACAATTTTACCTCATTTTCATTATCACAAAAACTATGACACTGTTCAAATATGTTAATAGCTATTATGTATAGTGTTTACCATGTACCAGGTTTTATTCAAAATGCTTTTTATATTACATCTATAACAATTCTCGCAGTAACGCCGTGAAGTAAGTTCTACTGTCACCACTATTTACAGATAACCTGCCCCAGGTCACAAAATTAGCTAAGATACAAAGCTAGGATTCAAACCTCTTGGTAACCATGCTACACTGCCTCTTAACAAACATATTGTAATGTATTACACCTGGATTTATTCTTAACCAAATGATTAGATGATTTTTAAAGACTTAACCTGTAACATTTTGGATAAGGCTATTTTATATATAGGATAAAGTTTCATTTTTTTAAAACAATACTGCAGAGTAATCTAATCCAGTTAACAGTTCTCTTCTAAGCACATACAACAATATTTGGAATTTATAGTTCTAATGCATAATATATTTTGAATGCAGACCTATAATTCATAATCTAAAATCCTTAGGACCAAATGTATTTGGGAATTCAGAATTTTTCATATTAAAAAATACAATATGGCAGTAGGTGCCGTATTGTCTTTTTTAATATGAAAAATTGATAGGGGGCAGTATCGTCTAAATAAATACATTATTTCTACATACTATGTATGAATATTCACATTACAAATAAACATGAATAAAGACTACAAATAACCTCACATAAATTTGATTTAATGAATTTAGTACCTTATGAAAAAATGTCTAGTTTTTGCAGCCTCTGGGATATTAAGGACTATAGATCTGCAGTTTCTATTTTCCTTGCCCTCTACTGCGATTTGTTCATGTATCACTCTCCTCCAAAGAGCAATCAGGAACGAAATTGGAATCCTAAAATTATATTATAGGCTATACCTGAGTGTGTTAAGTAGTCGCCTTGGCTGAGTAGCCAGTTCATCAGTATATTTCTCTGGATTTAAGAGAAAACTAGCCTGAAGCTGTTCAACTGAAATGATCAAGGATTGTAAACTGCATATTAGTTCATAACTTGCCAAAGAATCTTCTTTACAATTTCCCTGTCAAGAAAGAAACACACAAATCAGTATTTTTATTTATGAACAAATTAAGTACTTTGCCCCTTGTCTTTGTCTCACTAAACAAAACTAGCTTTTCTAAATTTAATTTCACTGTAGCACTAATTTTATGGAAGTATAAAAATAAACTTAAAAAAAATTTTAGGAGTATTTTTGGTTACTTTCTATTAAACGAATGATAATGGTTTTCTAATTATGTATAAGTTAAAGTTTTCTTTAAATTTTTAAAGTGAGTCAAATGGAAAACAATAGATCAATTATCAGGTGGTACAAGGGTGTGATAAATTGCAATTGGTGGTATACAAATGACAATGTTTACTGGTAAACAATAAATTAAAGAACTGGAGAAGACACTCTGTAAAAGGGGATAATCTAATTAGCTACCTTGCAAGAATGAAAAATAATTACCTTTCTGATAATGTAAGATACTGAGAAATTCAATTCTCGGTTATAGTTTGTTAACTGAGAAATAATCTTTGTCATCCTCCACCTAAATCCCGTGTATCTATTACTTTTTATTTCTAAGCAAGTGGATTTCCATAAATTTACTTTTTATATTATTTTCTATTCTTTTATTTTGTACCTTATCTTTTTGATTGGCTTCATCTTTAAGAGCTTCTTTCTTCCTTGAAATAATATTAAATAAGTGCTTCACTCCCGATTTAAAACCAGGACAAAAATACAATACCTGTGAAAAGTGAGAATGTCTAAGTGTTTACTGAATAAACAACAATAATATACCTAAGGTCATTCAAACACTATCATGCTTTTTGCAGAGCACTTTCAAATGTGCATTACTTAAACTTCTGAGATTAAGATTTGTGTCAAAAATTGTTCTCTATTTCATCATCATAGCATACTGTCTTCCCTCACTGGCAACAAAGTACTGAACCTGAGCAGATATCGCTAAGACTTGTGTTTATGAGGGTACAACATAAAACAGACACAGTTCCAAGGGTTAAAATACTTATCCCCATAGCACCAGGAATTGGGCAGAAAAACTAAAGGTTCAGCATCTTCCACTTAACCAAGGTCTACTCAATTTTGCTATCCCAATTTTATTTACTATATCACTTTATCCTGCCCCAAAGGAAGTTTGTAACACACAACTTAGAATCATTATTATTTTAGCCCATTCTGATTTATTTACAATCAAAGGTAAGGATAGTATGGACAATTAAAATCCTCCAATATGAAATTCTCGGAAACGTTAAATGTTATATCATTCCTTGCTACTAAAATTTTATTATATAGCAAGATTGTCAATTTACCTGAAGTATGCTATTAAGATAACAAGTATTGCCGAGATTGTTCAGTCCCACAAATGGTAACAAGTTTTCTCTCTTCTCACAGTTCATAGGCGAGGACTGTGCTGCAGGAACAACTTGATCACTAAGTATAAAGGGGAGGAAAAAAGTATAATGATACTTAAAGAAAGTCGAAATATTACTTCCCTAGATTTAGTCTTTTTCCAAAAGTTGAATGATCTGAAAAGTATATGGATTTTATTCAGATGACATTTTAAGAGAAGAAATCTGTACAGGTGCAAAAATTGCTGTACGCCCATAATAAAAATTTTATGAGCACTTTAAAAACATTATTATATTCAATAAGTCTCAAAATAATTCCATCAAGATGCTATTAACCCCATTTTACAGGTAGAAAATCGAGGAACTGGTATGGTGATTTGTTAAGCCAATATGATACTTTAATCAAGTATAGCTGACCCTTGAGCAATATGCGGGGATCAGGAGGCGGGTTGAGGTACTGACGGCACCCCCACGCATAGTTGAAAAATCCCTGTATAGCTTTTGACTCCCCAAAAACTTAACTGCTCATAGCCTACTGTTGACCAGAAACCTTACCAATAACAAAAACAGTTGATTAACAAATACTTTGAAAATTATATGCATTATATACTGTATTCTTACAATAAACCCAGAGAAAGAAAATACTAAAATCTTAAGAGAAAATACACTTATGGTATTTACTGAAAAACACCAGCACATAAAACCCTGTTGTTCAGGGGTCAACTGTAGTTTAACAATAGAAATTTGGGAATAACCAATTATGACAATATTTAGGAAAGGCTGCACTATCTAACAAGTCAGATTCTATTAATAAAAGAAAAGAGAGTCTATGAACAGAATTATATAGCTGTCCCTTACTTAAAAAGGAATTGTCCAAGTTTGTAATTCTAGTGCTGTGTTTCCCCAAAAATAAGACCTAGCCGGACAATCAACTCTAATGCATCTTTTGGAGCAAAAATTAATATGACTCAGTCTTACATTATAGTAAAACAAGACCAGGTCTTATATTAATTTTTGCTCCAAAAGACGCATTAGAGCTGATTGTCTGGCTAGGTCTTATTTTTGGGGAAACATGGTACCTGACTTTAATAAACAGTAGGTCATCACAGAATTCTTTATTTTATAGCTGCTATTACTATAACACCTCAAAGTGTGTATACGCATGAATGCTGGTAAAGAAAAGGTTCACACACAATCTCCTAAAATGATTATTGGTTAATATTAGGAAATTACACATGAAACCAAATCCACATTAGTCATAGAGCAGAGTGCCTATCTGTTGAATAGGAAGCTAGCGTAGACTCCAACTAGACCAACTACTGGTGGAATAAAGTACTACATTTTGTTCTGATTTCATTCACTGAAGGATTTGCATCAAAAGCATTTATTTTTAAGTTTATGTGAAATACAATCTGTATGCCCCAACAGCTTTGATAATTCATATACTAGATATGTCTACAAACTTTATATATCTCAGGTAACTGTCAAGTCTTCTGAACCAAAAAAACCCCCACCTATTCACCCTTACATAAAATGTGTTGTACTACAATCAAGTTTAAATTAAGAAACAATTTTAGTCAATAAATATTTCTCCAAGTTAGTCTACTTGGCTGAACACAATGTGAATGAGTTAACATGGATGTGACGACCCCTGAGAGGAACCACCAGTTTTGCTGTTTCTACTATATACTGCTACACTTGTTACACCAATGTGTGTTTTCTTGGTTTGTTTTTTGGCCCCTGTGGACGATCAAGTCAGAATGTCTTGAAGTATCAAACCAAGTTGACTGCTTCTTCATTGATGTGGAATTTTAAAAGTACAGAAATATACTTAAGATACATACATTTCAGATCCTCTATATTCAGAGGCTTTTTCTTCATTTTCTTGAGAATCTGTGAAATCCAAAGCTCTCTTAGTTTCCTTTTTCTGAAAAAACTTCAAGGAAAGTCTGTTTTTCTTTGATGGACTACCTTTTGAAAGCCCATTACTTTCACTAGGTATGACACCAGGCATTTTCTCTTCAAATCCCAAAGAGTTGACAAGAATTTATACAGGGACGATATAATCACCAATCATATCTGCTAATCACAAAAAAAAGGTTTCATTAGTTTTCAAAGGTTTCCTTTGTTATCAGCTGTAGACAATAAAATCAATTTTGAAAACAAATTTACCGAGGAATAATACTAATTAGAACTTAATATTTGAAAACCTAGGGCGGCTGGATGGCTCAGTTGGTTTAGAGCACAAGCTCTTAACAGCAAGATTGCCAGTTCGATTCCCACATGGGCCAATGAGCTGTGCCCTCCACAACTAGATTGAAAAACGACTTGACACTGTCCCCCCAATATTCCCCAATGAAAAAAAACCACCCTAATACCTGGGAATAACAGACAATGTTCTATTGTTTGTCATTGTCCTTAACTTTCTTACACGGCAAAAAATAAGATACTGAACTAACTTGAGCCTATTAGATTAAGGGTTACATCACCAAATACCCCATTTTAGTAGACCTACACTAAAGTATTAAGGAGTAAAACCTTAATTTTTATTATAATTTATTAATTCAGAAAATACTGAGCAACTACCATCTCTATAAAGTAGGAGAAAGGAAACAGAAGGATGAATGGGAATCAAAGGATGCTGGAAATGAATGAGTTCCTTCTAAGGCCTTTTCTAATTATATGAATACATGAAATAAAGTCTCAAAGAGGCTCTTTAAAGTACAGTTTGCATACAAGAAAAGGCACAGATCTGGTGGTGGTATAACAAAACGAGTGAAAATAAAATAATGAAAGTTGAGATAGTGGTGCACTTCTGTGTAAGAAAAATTGCTACACTTTGTGTATATAAAATTCTTATGCACTAGAAACCACAATATACTGATTTTCCAAAAATCTTTTAAACTAGATTTCTTAAAATAATGTTTTGTGTAGAAAAAAAAAGATGATTTGGTTTATCATTTGCAACCTTTCTTCCCAATTTTAAAGTAAAATTTTGGATTAAAAAAACGACAGTAAGTATGGTAGTTATTTTATACATCAGTTCTATTTTTTGTTTAGGCTACCTGGGGGAAAATTATCTCACTGCAGTATTAGGAGAACCCAAAAAGCTCAACAATCACTTTCAAATATAGAGTAATACCATAAACTAACAATATTCACTCAAATTCTGTCCTGACTAAGTATTTCACTGGGGTGCCTCTCATCTGGGAATTCACAACACTGAACTCAGCAGTGAAACCACATCTTTGATACTCAACTCGGGACTAAGCGGAGAGCTGACCAATTTCCCCATTCCCTCTCCAACTCAATTTACTCTGCGGGCCACTTACATGCTACTGATAAAGTGCTACCATGAATGATAAACCAGTCTGCGTTAAGTTGTAAGGCGTCTCTAAGGATTAACGATTCTTGTAAAAGGTTTTACTTGGGAGCCAATTCTAATAAATGATGGAAACTGGATTATCAAAGAGACAGTAACCGGACTTAAGTCAATAGAAGAAAAACTTATCAAGCAGCTGAAATAATGGATTCCATCAATCCTAATCAATAACCAACCCTCCCGACTCCCTCAAAGCAATGATTAAACTGGGAGTGTAACATTTTACCAGGTGCCGTATATTAAGCTATACTACGTCTTGCTGCTTATAACTTGCTTCTTGTTACGTGGAAAATGTTTCTTCTGTAGTCTAAATCAAATTTCGCAAAACACACAGTGAATCGAACATTAATAAACGACAGCGAGAATAAATGACAGCGTGAATGCTATCCCACTAGTTTTACGTTCTTTACAAAATGACACGACTCAATTACAATTTTTTCACGAAAGATGCAAAAGAATGAAGGATAACATCCTCTTCAAACGTTTAAGACACGTGGCGTTCGTTCTAAATGCAGAAAAACTAAAAGTTACTCGGTGCGGTGCAATTCAGCAACTCCCTGCACAGGACAACGTGCGTGTGAGCGTTTCCCCTCCCTGCCCTGCGGCGCTCCACGGACGCAAGAGAAAGTGAAGGACGACTAGACGGGGCTGCAGTCGGCGCCCGTCAGACGCCGCACCGGGCCCCGCGGCGGGCTGGCCGGGCCCCGCGCCCGTGGGGCGGCCTGTTGACGCGCAGTCCGCACCTGCCTCCTCGGCTCCCAGCCGCCGCCTGGAGGGAGCGCCCCGCGCGGTGCCCAGAGCGCTCGGCCGCTCGGCAAGCACGCAGCCGCGGTACGGCCCCCGGGGCTTCCCCGACGCGCCGACGCCGGGGTCGGGAGCCGGCCCAACGGGTCCCGGCGGCCGGCACCGACCCCTGCTCCCGGGCCCTCCGTACCTGGTCATGGCCCACAGCGAGGTCCGCGGCGGTGACGCCCGCGAGTCGAACAGGGATGAGAGTAAGTGCGACAGATGCGATCTCGCCCCGAGCCCGCGGAGTCCCCGACCCGCGGAAAAGCTGGCCGGCTCGCCCTCCCCGCGGGGGAGTGACCATTCGCTCTCCCAAGCGGGAACCCGGGCCGCCGCTCGGTCCTGCGGCGCGCCGCCACCAACTACATCCCCGGAGCGGCGCTCGCCCGCGCCTGCCCGGGACGGCGAGACGCGCAAGGAGGGGTCCCCCTGCCCAAGCGCCTGAACCGCTAGGGTCTTTCCCACTCCACTACCGAGGGGAACTTGGCGCGTTTTCCTCAGTCTCAGGACCCCCGTGTTTTAGCCTCCGCCCGCGCCAGCGCCGCGATTGGAGGTGGCGTCCTTCGAAGATGCCGGTTCTAGTCTCCACGGTGCAGAGACGCGAAAGGTAAGAGCCACCTCGCGACCGCCACTCGCACCCGTGGCACGCACGGCCTCCGGAACCAGCTGGAACGGTAGTTTCCCCAAGATCCTAACGGGTTCTGCAGTTTCAAACAGCGCAGGCACTGTCACGGGCAGCTCGCGCGGGTCCTTCCTGAGGGCGCGCGCTAGGTGCTAGAGGCCTGGCTGGCGGGCTGGACCTCACACCCCCACCCCACCCTTTTTTTTCTTTTTCTTTTTTTTTTTTTTTTTTTAACCATTCGTGCGCGCGAGTTGAAGGGAAAGCGTACGGGTCGGGAGACGGGACAGAGACAAGATGGGACGGGCTCCTTCCTGGAGAAGGAGCCGCCGGTGCTCAAATCCACCAATCCGTGATGAACAATTCCCTCCTGACCTTGCTACCCCCCCCACCAGCCCAAAGGAGCCAATCAGAAGTACATAGACAAAAGCCACTGAATGGGCGGGGAAAGGAATTCTAGCCAATAGCAAGAAGAAGAGAGGGGGGCTCCAGCCAATCATTGCTGGATACACAAAATGTTCCTCAGGAGTTGTTCCCCTCCTTCCGCTCCCATTGGCGTTCGAGTGCGCGCTTTCGGGGCCGACTGTTAAATCTCGCTGGGCGTTGTGCGAATCCTCGTTGGTGGGATGCCACCGAGGGTGCGGTTTCCGGAGTGAGGCCCTCGCAATAAGCCCCGCCCACTTTCTTGCGTACTGGCTCGGCGGAGTTTCCAGGGAGACCAGTTTCGAAAATGGCTGACCGGTTTTCTCGTGGGTGGGCGCTAGGGTTTTTCTTTCCGGAATCGCAGCCTCGGCCCCAAGGCAATCCAATGAAAATAAGCGCTGCTATGGATAACCGTAAATTCGCAGCGGAATGCTGTAGAGCTGAGGCTCCTTTTCTCAGCCTACACGCCTCGTTTTCTCCTGTTTACCCCTTCCCCTTCCAGGCCGGAGAAGGAAGTCCCATTTTAAGTCCCAGCGCCGGCTCGGGATGCTGCACGGGAAAAAGGCTCAAAACACGGCGAGGCAGGCCTCACCTGGGTTGTGCTTCCTTTCTGTGTTTTGTATGCTTAGCTGTGTGAGGTGGCTTCACAAAGGCAAGTGCTGCAGTTAAGCAGGATAAGGGCGAGCGAAATGGAGTTAACCGTATTTTTAGGTGCCAGGCATTTTTCTGGATGCCAGGGATACGGCGTGAATGAAATATAGTCCCTTCTCTAAAGGAACTGTATAAGTCTAGACAGGAACAAAAATTAAAATGACATGAAATAATATGAGCGATAGGGGAAGCAGATAGAAGAAGGTGCGGTTTTAGATAGGACAGACTGGAAAGACCTCTCCGTTGGTGTCTGAGCAGAGAGACCTGAGTGAGAGTGGAGGGAGCCTTGGAGGAATCAGCAAAGGATGATCCGGGCAGAGAGAACAGCAAGTGAGAAAAGCCCTGAAGCTTAAGGCGGTTGGCATTTGGGAAAGAAGCTAGGAGGCCAGGGTGCTTAGAGCACAGTGAGCCTGAGAAGGAAGATTAGTGACATTGCAGGGCACTGATGAAGCAGGGTGAGGAGATGGGAGTCGTTAGATGCTTTTACTCCGGAGAGTGGAATGTCTTGTGTAAGTGGCTGCTTGTGGATGGATAGACTGTTGACCTTCAAAAGTGCAAGCAGGAAAGCCCGCTAGGCTATTTCAGCAGCCCAGGGAATAAAGTATGGTGGTTTGGAATAAGGTGGTAGCAGTGGAAGAACTAGCAGGATTCAGAATATATTTTCCAGGAGAGCCAATAGGATCTACCGATGACATATAAGAAAAAAAGAGACTTGGCCAGCCCGGTGGCTCAGGCGGTTGGAGCTCCATGCTCCTAACTCCGAAGGCTGCTGGTTCGATTCCCACATGGGCCAGTGGGCTCTCAACCACAGGGTTGCCAGTTGGATTCCTCAACTCCAGCAAGGGATGGTGGGCTCCGCCCCCTGCAACTACAATTGAACACGGCACCTTGAGCTGAGCTGCCGCTGAGCTCCCGGATGGCTCAGTTGGTTGGAGCACATCCTCTCAACCACAAGGTTGCCAGTTCAACTCCTCAAGTCCTGCAAGGGATGGTGGGCTCCACCCCCTGCAACTAAGATTGAACATGGCACCTTGAGCTGAGCTGCCGCTGAGCTCCACAATGGCTCAGTTGGTTGGAGCACGTCCTCTCAACCACAAGGTTGCCGGTTTGACTCCCGCAAGGGATGGTGGGCTGCGCCCCCTTACAACTAGCAACGGCAACTGGACCTGGAGCTGAGCTGCGCCCTCCACAACTAAGACTGAAAGGACAACAACTTGAGTTGGAAAAAAGTCCTGGAAATACACACTGGTCCCCAATAAAGTCCTGTTCCCCTTCCCCAATAAAATCTTAAAAATATATATTTAAGAAAAAAAGAGACTAAAATGACAAGGATTTTCTTTTTTTAAACCAAAGCAACTGAATAATGGTTGGTTCTTGCTAAAATGGGGAACATGGGGTCTAGTGGGTTTCGTGGGAGGAGCCATTGTTCTTAGATGTTAAGATTGAGATGCCTGTTTCACATACAAATAGAGATGTTGAGCCAGCAGATACCAATTTTGGAGCTCAGTGGAAAATTTGGATCAGGGGATATAAATCTGGGAGTCACCAAATGGTGTCTTAAACCATGAGACTGGAAAATCACCTAGAATGATAATATCCTAAAAAATCTGCAGGGTATTGATAATCTCTTCCCTTCCCCAGCCAGGAATCCTGAATTAAGATAACTGCTCCTTAATTTACTCACCTTAGAATCAGTAGCTATCCCCCCAAAATCCATATTAAGAGTGACACTTAGAATTTCTGAATCATTGAGTTTATAAAAAGAATGCTTTGACATGCACAGTGATATCTAAACTGCCTATAGAGAAGTTAATGCTACTATCACTTGGTAAGGCTCAAAACTAGTGTTTTTTTAACCATACTTTCAAAGGATTGATAAATCCTATTTGAGAGCCACAGAAAAAGCACCCAAACTTATTTTAAGGCCAGTATAATGGGGATGCTCAAGATAGAGAAGGATAAAATTAGAAAATGTAAGTACACATCAGTCTCTTAGTTTACCTTTGTGTGCCATGGACTGGACAATGTCTCACTCTCATACTAGCAAAATCATCGCTACATTCAAATTCTACTAGGTAGATACCCAATTCTAATTTCCTATTCTAATTTTCCTAATTCTAGTTTTCATATCTCTGTTGAGAGCCTGTTGTCTGTAGCCACTATTCTTCCTGTACAATTTACAGAACCAATCAAAGTTCATTTGCAGAGAATAGAATCCCTTCCATCTGGTGGTATAAGTACATCCTTCATACTTATAAGAAATTGAGTGTTGATTAAATAGATTCTAAGATTAGTTTTTCAGAAACAAGTCCCAAAGCCTTTACAGAAACACCAAGGGAACAGTGACTTTTCTATGATCAGGAAATGATGATTTCTGAACTACATTCTCCTGCAATTGCCTAGGAAACCACCACCATCAGAAAGCCGCTTGTGTTGCCAACTCCAGAACCACACTGTACCCACTGTGATCTATGCCAGTACAATACATGTTCTAAATCCTGCCCATCAAGGCCCACAGAACTAATTAGCGGCTGGACACTGAGACTTTGCTAATGCTGCTTCAGAAACACCTCAATTGTGCTTGTCAGTAGGAACAGCTGAAGCCTGTGGATACGTATCAGGCTTGGTGTATCTCTGGCAATATAATTCATGCAAAAATTTAAAGGGTTTCTGTTGTTTTGCTTTCAGTCAGTTCAATGTGGGAGAAATTACAGCAGCAGTTCTTGCCTAGATAAAATTTATAAGCCCAAAGACTACCTTTAATTTCCTGGCTTCTCTGTGCTGAGCAGCTACCTCATCCTTAATGACAGCTAATTTGGGGGCATCTGAAACTGGAATTTAATAGGTGGGCAGCATTCTTAATCCCATCTTTGTCAGTTTAGTATGGCTGAGTGGCAGGCATATTTCCTTCCAAGGCTTTTGTTCACAGACACTGTTTCTATTTGCTTTGATTTGGAGGTATAGAAATACTTAGGTTTTTTTTCAGCCTTTTAAAGCCCAAAATTATGGGACTCTTAATCCACTTAGATTACAGACAGCAAAACCCTCTCAGCAAAACTGTTCCTTTCCATCTCTACCTTCCCATGGGCCAATTCTGGCCTGAGTTCATTTCCCATAGAACTTTGCTGGAAGTGGCGAGAAAAAGCCAGTAAATTCCAAGTTTATAAAGTTTTCCAGTTATTTATTTCCTTTCATACTACAAATATCTTACAATTGGACAAATGTCACCAGTTTTCCATCTTGCAACATCTGAGTCTGACCAAATGCTTCCACTAAGCCAACGGGATATGTCTTCTAAGGTTATGTGATGTGCAGTATGAATGGATAGCCTTCTGGCCACTATGCCTATAATTAATGTTAAGTCATAGCATAATGTAGTTGGGAGGTGCTGTACCTGATAGAGGTAAAGGACTATTCTCCCAAAGAAAATGCAGACCTACCAGCGTGTACCACCAGGAACTTGGGGAGTATGTGTGGCTTTCCACAAATCACAGATGAATGTAGCAGAGGCCTCCCAAAATTTGGCTCACTGATACAGTGGGGATGACAGGACCCCACAATAATAGAGACCAGGTGACAGTGCTGAACTATCAGATGCCAGGTTACAATTATTATAAGTTGTAATAGTTACACAGGGGACCTGACCCACACAGTTACGGAAATGGCTGACAGAAAATGGTGTTCTTAGGGGCAATATAGATAGGCAGCCAACAGAGGTTTTATTAGTTTGTATCAGCAGAAAAAAATCAAGAATAGATGACAAGGAGGCTAAGGTCTGTCACCCAATAAAGTCAGAATTCCTTAATCAGTTTCCACACCTGAGCCATTTTATAGACCTGGAACCCGTTGACTATAGAGGTCCCCAGAAGGAAGGACCCTGCCACATACTTCAACAAGTATAGATGGTAATGATTTCCCTAGTCCATCCCCAAAGTATCTTTGGCCATTTATTTGGGTAATTGTACCTTGGGGAAATGGGGATATCCAGACATTTAAAGTACAGTTTAGACATTGGTAAATTGACATTGGTATCCAGAGATCAGAAGTATCATCATGGTCCTAGAGTGGGGACATAGAGAGGCCAGTTACTAAGTGGGGTCGTGGCAAAGTCATGCTCAAAGTGGGTCTGTGGCCCACCCAGTCATTTCCCCTGTCCCCAAATATATAATGGGATTGACCTATTTGACAACTGGTATAAACCCATTGGGTCCTTTGCCTGTGGAGTAAAAGATGTCATAGTGGGGAAGGCCAAGTGGAAGCCTCTGAAATTGCCTCCCCTCCCCAGGCAAACATGGCACAGGAAATCAAAACAATATTGTATCTCAGGAGAGGATGGCAGAAATTAGTGCCACTCTTATGCATTTAAAAGATACAGAGTGCTGATTCCCATCGTATCTCCATTTAACTCACATGGGTCCCTGCAAAACATAGATGGACCCTGAAAGATGACAGTAGATTATGGCAAGCTTACCAATTAGTAGACCTGATGGCAGCTGCTGTGCCAGATGCAGTATATTTGCTAGAACAGATTAATACAGCTTCGTACTTGATACACATCATTAATTTAGTGAATGCATTCTTGTCTGTTCTAGTTTTAAGAAAGGATCAGAAACAGTTGGCATTCCCATGAAACAGACAAAAGTTCACATTTACAGTTTGGCCCAGGGCGATGTTAACATTCCTGCCCTCTGTCATAAAATAGTTTGAAGACATCTGGACCTTCTGGACGTCCTGCCAAACATCATGTTGATCTATTACGTCAGTGACATCCAGCTGATTGAGCAGGATAAGTAAATTATAACTGTATAAAGAGAATTAAAAAACTAACAGTGTACATGCAAGGTGAATGTGCAGAGTGTGCCCAAGAAAGCTAAATCCTTATCTTCTCTATTGGGAAGTCAATATATAATAGCTAAGTGAAAAATCAAGTAGAAATATGAACGTGTTATTTAGATATGTGAAGAAATATGAACATGTTGTTTAGAAAAGTTGTTCTTTAGATAACTTTTCGAATCAGCTAAAAGTTGTAAATGGTTGCTTGAGGGAATGGGAAGTCTTGTTGGAACCATTTAACTCTTTAAATCATGTACATGTATCACTTTGAAAAAAGCAAAACAAACAAAAAAAAAATTTTAAAGCCCTGTAAATGAATTGTTTTCTGATTTCATCCCCTGGGAAAGGTCAGAGCAAAGAGGTTCAACAGGAGTAGGATTATTTGGGTTTGGATGACAATTCTGATTCTCACTTTCTGGGTGCAAGTTAAAGGCAGGCTTTTATGTATGTGAACCCTTGGCCTTTATCTAGCATCTTTAGTAACTACAAAGGCAACCAACCTTAAACCATGTGGTAAAACCACTATCTCGTAATTCAATTTAAATAAAAAGATTATTTCCACAAATTAAAGTCTGTTTAAAAGGTAAAATCCACTTGGCTTCAGGATTTTAAATTGCACAATCTCAAGCCTCAGGGTCAGGTGGGAGGACCTCCCATGCCTATGAAAGGAATGCCTTGCCCGCTCCCTTAATGTTTGGTATCAGTTTAGTAGATGAATGTCCGGTAAGTGGGTGGGTTCTGAGGGGGTAGCAGGAAGTCTCAAGAGACTATTTATATTTCACAGGAAGAGAATCTTGTCTTTCGCATGCCATTAACATTCTTATTCTTTGTATGTTTAACCCATCCTGAAAAGAGATCTACAATTAAACTTCAACAACAATATTTTTTTCACCTCTGAACAAAATTTACTTTAATAAAGTACTGAGTATTTGAATAGAAAATAAATTTCTATTCTTTTGAGTATCATTATGGACTCATGGCTTTTTACATTCTTAACTTGTTTGAAGTTAAGTTTTACTTCCTTTTTGAAGCAAAGACTGTCACAATTGAACCTGCGGGGACTCCTTTTTAGTTGGCGTCTAGGTGCTCTTAACATTTTGAAAGCATTCTTACCTCCTGACACATTCCAGGTCCATCTTTCAAAATATTTTCTTACTAACTTGAATACACCATATAATATTTTCTTTACCATGTTATATGTTCAAACCACACTATTATTAAAAGTTTATGAGCCTTAATTTTAAAAAGTAAATTTTATTTAAGTCACAGGATACTATTTATATTACTTTACCATTTCACTTTGGGGTTTGAAAAGAGCTCAGGTATTTATCAATCAGACAAGAACACACTTGGCACTCACATGGAGATTATGTGATAATAATTGGTACACGCTAGCATACTGAGCTTCTTTCCGTCCAATTATCTTGGAATTAGATTTTTGTGTAGGCCTTTATATGGAACCACCCCCAAAACTTCATGGCCTAAAACAATTTCTTATTCCTCACAATTCTATGACCTAGACACGTGGTTCTTCTACTGGTCTCCCTTAGCTTCCTCCGTGGCTGCATTCAGCTGGCAGGTCTACTGGGGGCTAGGCTCAGCTGGAGATGGCAGAGCCTCCCTCTCTCTGTGGTCACACCTCCTCAAGGAGGCTACATTGGGCTTCTCCACAAGACAACTATGACAGTGTTCCAAGAACACAAGACTCAGTGTGCAAACATGTACCAAGACTCTGCCTGTATTACACTCCCTTTGGCCAAAGCAAATCCCATCCAAGCCCAAAGTCAACATGGCAGGGGACTTCACAAGCGCATGGCTACGAGTATGTGTGGGGCAGGGGTAGGGGATGCGGAGTCTGACTCCTGGTTCATGAAAGTTATTCTAGTCTTCCTGTCAATATTATCTTAACAAAGTATTAGTTCCTACAACTCAGGGATATATGAGACAGATGACCTAATATTAACACAGAATTTCATATGAGATTTAATCAAAATAGCCCCTTAACTATAGTTAGTTTTTATATACAGATATATATTTTCTAGTTTCATTTTTAATCTTTTATCCAAGGCAGTTCAGTGTTGAACTCTAATTTTCTACCTTTAAAAAGTCTTAAAATTACATATATATGTATATATAATTTACTTCATCTATATCCCCCAAAGACAATTAAGAATTTTTAAAGCAATTTAATAGTAAAATGCAATAAAATTAATATTATAATTAAGAATTTTCACAAATATCACAGTTTAAAAACTACTCAATATGATTTTTAAAAATGCTTTCTATAGGTTTGTATTTTATGTTTTCATCTGTGATTTATGAGAACTAATTTATAAGAGAGTGGGTATATGGATTATGTTACATGTCAACTGTAATATGTTTACCTTACATTCATACTTCTTTCAATACAGTCATAAAATAGTTTAGCTACTTTAACTTTAGGAAAAATTTTTGAATCTTTGCAAGGAATAAAATAAATAATGTTTGTATTCTCAATCTTATATTTTGTAGTATCTACACTTTCCCCTTCAGATATGAACCATAAAGACACATTTTTAAAATTAAAGTTTACTTTAAAAAAACAATTTAACTAATAGATTTTCTTTTTTAATTTCACATATTTACATTAAGTAGGGCAATTTCCAAGGTAAAAAACATTAATGGTCCTTGATTAGTTGTGTATTTTATTATCTTGAACTTAAGCATTTTATATAAAAGCTCTAAGATTTGGAATTATAAAATTTGTATAAAAAACAAAAACCAGAACTTATACATGATTTTTCTTCCCTATCAAAATAGAAAAAAGAATGACTTACTGTATTTTGCTGTGTATAATGAACTCCCTTGTATAATGTGCACCCACGTTTTTGGCCTAAACTTTCATGGAAAAAATCTTTCGTTTTAATTTTTTAATTCAAGTTTTTATTTGTTTACAAGTAGGTACTTGTTTTTTGTATTATAGAGAAATTTTAGCATTTATTTTTTAACATATTATGGTGCAAGAAATTTTATATAACAAATAATTACAAAACACAAGAACAGATACAAGAAATTTTATGTACGGTAACAAATTTACGATATTTACGCATCACAGAAGGCCAAGAACTCTTGTCATTGCAAGTCTGTCATAAGTTCAACAAAACTGATTATTGTATTCCAGGGTATTATTTTGCATATGGATATCATTATTGATTTCTAGAGTTACACTTTTAACTCATAAGTATAAACAAAAGAATTGGAGACATTTATATAGATATGGAATTAGTACTACCCATGTATAATGTGCATCCTTATTTTTCCCTCACAAATTTGAGCCAAAAAAGTGCACATTGTACACGGCAAAATGTGGTAGCTTCCCTATCATCAGCCCAGAAACCACGGTTTGTGGAATCAAGATTTAAAGTGACACATTTTTTTTCTCTTAGGCATGGAGGAAACGTGTTTGTTACCAGATATGTAGGTATGTGTGTGTGCATGTGTGTGTACAGGCATTTTATTATTACTAAACCTTAATGATTTTTTTGTCTGTATGCTTCCACTTTCTTGAAACATGGAAGGTTATGCTAAAAGCATGTAAAGTTATGCTAAAAAACAAAATTATTAGTTAAAATAATTTAATTTATAACACTTTAGCTTTATGGATTTCTCACAATATATTGCAATACCAATAACAGTTATGTTTCTAAGTTTGCATACAAAACATGCTCATGCATATTCATTCTTACAAACAGACACTCCAAAATAATTTGTTTGTATACCTTTTGCCAATAGAAGATTTGTGTTTTCAGTTAAGGATTTTATTTGGTTGCTTGTAATGCATATTTTGTAAATATTCATTTTTAAGATCTTGAGACATCTAAATACCTCTTGAAAACTCAATCAGTTTTCAAAACATTTGCACAAATTACCTAGCTTTTCGGGCATCATGCTCTTTCAATTCTTTGTTTTTAAAACTAAACAACTTATTACATTAAAACTAAGTATAATTTTAAAATTTTTTCACTCATTTTGAATTATAAAATCTATAGTACTTTATGCTTTCTCTGTCACTCTCTTGTCTTTTAGTCAATGGGATACAAGAAACAGGTTGACTGAAGCTCAGTTTGGCTGAAGAACTTTGACCTGGCCTTTCAGCTTTTTTTGTCTCCCAGTGGGGCTTTCTACAAGTACTCCATTGTTTCCTCATACATTAAAATCGACTCCACTGGGATCTCTTGGAGTGTCCTGATCCTTTGAGTTTCAAGTTCATCCTTCAGATAGCAACATCTTGTCCCAGATTATCCACAGTACACTGATTTCCAGCATTTGTAAATTAACAGTTATGTATACATTAAGTATGTTACTGGATATGTCCTTGGAATTACCCTTTATCTCAGTTCTCATAAGAAAAAACACCCTTGGACTACTCAGCCTTGGTTTACACAGGGTATTTCCTCAATTGATGCAGGAGAGCAGCATATTCAAACTGAGTCTATTCTTACCTCAATGCTTTTTTAGTATAAAGGCCAAAGCTTCTAGATCCTCATTTTTAAAGACTTCTTGGAAAAGGGCAGCCAGGATGTTTGACAGGTGCACCTGTGGGAAAATTCACGCATGTTGCTTTACTGAGTCTTGAGTTTTGAACCTATTGTCTCATCATCTTCACATAATCAGAAGTGGCTATATCTCAATTCATACGGGGAGACTCACTCATTGATATTACATTTTTCCTTAAATGTAAACACCATTTTTTACACTTTTCTTACCTAAGAGTAAGTCTAAAATATCTGTTAGCAAAAGGCATGATCCCACACCAGAGTTAGGCTGTCAGGCTACTCCCCATGGGAGGACCCCATGAGTGATTCCAAAAGCCCTATGGGTTTTGATGCCAATGTTGGACCTTCCATCCAACTAGCATCTGTTAAACAAAGTAACTCCAAGTCAAGGGACCACAGATTGTTGAAATAAATCAGGCCTCACAGTGTTTGTTAAGATCTTCTGGACAATAATTTAATTTGGCCAATTTCAACAATTGCTAGGGAGAGAATGGAAAAAATTAGAACTGAGAACATCTGCATGGTTGAAAGTGTCCCTTATTCCTAGTGACAAGACAGACACATTTTTACAGTGGAAGAGTCACATGAAGATGTCAGCGTCGTGGTGGAGTGAGAGGACTCCTTTTTTCCTCCTCTTAAATTTACAACAAGTTAGACATCTATAACTCAACAAAGGATCCCCTGCTCAACACACAAATACACGTAAAAGATCCACGCACTGGAACATCTGAAGATTGGCACAAATGATGGAAGCTGGATGGGGAGAAGGACAGCGATAGTGGCAGCAGATGCAATTTGGTGCCAACTTGGCTTCAACGAGAGTGGTAGAAGCGGAGAAGTTGGCCTGCAACCCTCACGCTATGGCCTGGAGAGTAAGAGGGGAAACAGTGTTTCCCCAGTAAAAGGCATCATCCTTTCCCCACTCCCCAACTTGACACACCCCAGTAGAGGTAGCGGGGAAGCCTTAAATAATACAGCAGTGTTGACAGCCATTGCTGGCAGGAGGGCGGGGGTGGGGTCACCACAGATTGTGAACCTGCCTCCCTTGCCCCACCTATCCCGAGAGCCAGGCAGAAAAAGCTGAGATGCCTTAAACAGGACAGAGGAGCCAAAAGCCATTGCTAGCCAGGAATGGAGCTTTGAAATCATGAGCTTGTCCCCCATCCCATCCATCCCAGCACATCCTGGTAGAGGCAGTAGAGACAGTTCCAAAAATACAGCAGGGCAGGGTAACATTAGTGAAAAAAGAGAAAAAGAAGAAGTTAGAACTGGAAGCTTGCAAAATCGGTGTTCCCCCACGTTCCTCCACCACAGTGGTTGTGCTCCATAACCAAGGTGAGCTGGTCACAGAGGGAACACGCAACATTGCAATAGGTACTCCTTAACTAAAGTGACGCCAGTCGACCATGATCCCAGTGGGCACAAATAGTGCAACTAAGAGAAAACAAAAACTTGTGCTATAACACTATCTACTGGAAAACAAAAGAAAGTATCTTACCTATCAACTTGCTGAATTCTTAAGAGCAAAACAGTATCTAAACAAGAAAAGAGTTTACTACCTCAAGCGCTTAGAAAGAGAAACAATCCATCAAATACCAGGAACAACTAAAGGCAACATGGGAGCACAAAAAGAAAATGAAAAGTCTCCAGAAACCAAACTCAAAGTCATGAAAGACTGTGACTTATATGGCATCGAATTTAAGATTGCAGCCATGAAGAAGCTCAGTGAGATACAAGAGAACTCATAAAGGCAGCTCAATGAGCTCAGGAATAAAATTAATGCCCAAAAGGAGTACATTACCAAAGAGACTGAAACTATAAAAAGGAACAAAACAGAAATTTTGGAGCTAAAGAACTCAACAAATGAAATAAGGAATGTATTAGAGAACATTGGAAATAGAGCAGACAAGAGGGAAGAGAGTTAGTGAGCTCAAAGATAAAAACCTAGAAATGATTCAGGAGGAAGAAGAGTGAGAATTGAGAGTTAAAAAATGGGGGGGGGGGTCGGGGTGGACTGTTAGCTCAGTTGGTTAGAGCGTGGTGCTAATAACACCAAGGTTGCTGGTGCGATCCCCACATGGGCCACTGTGAGCTGCGCCCTCCTTAAAAAAAAAAAAAGAGAATTCTATGAGAGCTATCTGCCTCCATTAGAAAGAGCAACATAAGGATAATGTGTATGCCAGAAGAAGAGACGAATAAAGGAACAGTGCGCCTGCTCAAAGAAATAATTGATGAGACCTTCCCAAGCCTTTGAAAAGAACTGTACTTTAGAATAAAGGAAGCTAACAAAACACAAAATTATATCAACACAAAAAGACCTTCTCCAAGATACATTTTATTCCAACTGTCAACAATTAATGACAAGGAAAGAATTCTCAAGGCAGCAAGGGAAAAAAAAGACTGTAAACTACAAAGGAAATGCCATTAGATTATCATCAGATTTTTCCGTAGAAAAGTTATATGTGAGGAAAGAGTGGAAGAAAATACTCAAAATACTGAAAGAAAGGAACCATCAGTCACAGATAACATATCCATCAGAGTTATATGTTAGATATGAAGGAGAAATAAAGACTTTTCCAGACAAACCAAAGCTGAGAGAATTTACCAGCATAGGACCTGGGTTACAGATGTGTTGAAAAGAATTCTTTTACCAGAAACAAAAAGACAAAAGTATACAAAACTTTGAGTAAGATGATTAGCATACAGACAGAAGCAGGAAACTGCAACTGTAGTTCAGAATAGGATATTAAGCACTTAATTAGAACATAAAGTTTAAGGGATAAAAAACGTTTAAAATAACTAACTACTGCAATTTGGTAATGAATGTGCAGCATAAAAAGAGAATTTGTGACAACAAAATCATAAAAGGGGAGGAAGAAAAGAAACGACGCATACAGGTGAATGGAGATAAGTAATCAGAAGAAAAGAACTATTGTATGTAGGAGACATTTTACACAAATCTAATGGTAACCACAAAACAAAAATCCAGAGCTAAGACACAAAACATAAAAAAGGGGAGGGGGGGAACAAAAAAGAATCTTAGAGAACCACCAGACTAAAATAGCAGAAAGAAATCACGAGGAAAATGAAATACTGGAGATACAGAGCAACAAAAGATAAAATGGCTCTAGTAAGTTCTCATATATCAATAATCAACCTAAATGTAAATGGCCTGAATTCACCAGTCAAAAGGCACAGTAGCAGAATGGATTAAAAAATAAGACCCAACTATACATTGCCTGCAGGAGACTCATCTCAGCTCCAAAGATAGACATATGCTCAAAGCGAAGGGATTTCAGAAGACGTTACTTCAAGCAAATGGCATCCAGAGAAAAGTCATGTAGCAGTACTTATTTCAGACAAGTACTGGACATTTTATAATGATAAAGGGGACAACTTATCAAGAAGACACAATACTTATCAATATATGTACCCAACCTGAGAGCACCAAATTATATTAAGCAATCACTAAAAGATCTAAAGGGAGAAACTGATAAAAAAATACAATTATACCATAGTAGGGACCTGAATACCTCATTCACAGTAATAACTAGATCATTCACACAGAAAGCTATAAGGAAATATCAAACTTAAATAACATTTCTTTTATTTCTGATTTTTTTTTATTTGAGTCTTTTTCTCCTTAATAAGTCTAACCAGAGGTTTGTCAATTTTATCTTTTTGAAAACCAGCTCTTTGTTTTATTAATTTTTTCTATTGTCTTTTCCCTCTCTATTTCATTTATTTCCCCTCTAATTTTTATTATTTCCTTCCTTCTACCACCTTGGGCTTTGTTCTTCTTTTCCTAGTTTTTCAAGGCATAATTTTATATTGTTTATTTGGAATTTCTCTTGTTTCTTGAGGTAGACTTATAATGTTATAAATTTCCCTCTCAGTTCTGCTTTTTCTGCATCCCAAAATTTTTGGTATGTTGTATTTTCATTTTCATTTGTCTCTATGTATCTTTTGACCTCTTCTTTTATCTCTTCTTTGACCAGTAGTTGTTCAGTATCATGCTGTTTAATCTCCACATATTTGTAGTTATTTTCAGTTTTCTTCATAATGCTGTGGGCAGAAAATATTCTTGGTATGATTTCAATCTTTTTAAATTTATTGAGAATAGTTTTGTGTCCCAACATGCTATCTTTTTTTTTTTTAAATGAGGGAAAGCACCTTTTCAAGGGTGACTTGCTTTTTTTTTTTTTAATTTTTATTGAGGAATATTGGGGAACAGTGTGTTTTTCCAGGACCCATCTGTTCCAAGTCAAGTAGTTGTTTTCAGTCTAGTGGTGGAGGGCACAGCTCCCTGACCCATGTGGGAATCAAACTGGCGACCTTAGTTTTGTGAGCACTGCGCTCCAACGAACTGAGCCAACCAGCCATCCCCATACTATCTTTGAGAATGTTCCGTGTGCACTTGAGAAGAATGTTTATTCTGTCATTTGGGGGTGGAACATTCTATAAATATCAGTTAAAGCATTTGTTTGAGGAGTTCAGTTAAAGCATTAACTATGCATGTAGCCATAGTTAATTTAGTTTTCACTATCTTGTAGTATTATATTGTTTGACTTATCCATTCTTCTGTCAATGAGCATTTGAATTATTTCCAGTTTTTTTCCTATTATAACATATATCCGTATATCTCATCTGATGGACATGTGCAGTTATTTCTCTGTGGTATATTCTAACTTTACCAGATAATGGCAAACTGTTTTCCAAAGTGTCTGTACCAGTTTACACTCACACAAACAATGTACAAGAATTTCGGGTCCTTTTCATCTTCACCAACACCTGATGTCAAATTTATTTTTCCTTTAACTAGAACACATAAAACAGTAACTTACTGTGGTTTTATTTTGTATTTTCCTAATGACTAAAGATGCTAAGCATCTTTTCATGTGCTTATTTGCCATTTGAATATTTTATTTAATGATGTTTTTGTTCAAGTCTTTTGCTCATTTAAAAAAAAAGTCTGTTTTTCTTCCTATTGTTGTGTTATAAGACTTCTTTTTTTTTTCAGCTTTCATATATTTATTTAAAAGGTGATGTAACTACAGAGTGAAGCATTTTTAGCATTACAAAATACAGTATTTTGAAATCTTTTTCCCCTGCATTTCTGTTTACTACAATTTTTGTAATCCTGAAGACAGTCTGTTTTCTGAAGTTTTTCATGCATTCAGGTATTTTGCATGATGTCTAATGTGATCAGCAATAAAAGTTGCAACGAAGTAGTAGCTATGATCATAACCCTCTTGTATTCTAAAAACAACAGGGGTTTTCTTTTCTGTACAGGTAGCTATGAAGTTATCAAGTAGTAACTGTCCGTCTGAAAGAAACTGGTCATCTTTTCCTTGATCAATTAGTATGTCCAGTTGAGAACCTGAACAGGACTTCACAAGATGAGTAGCATCATACGGCTTGCATTTACTTTGATCTGTTCCCAAATATCCACTAAAGGCCTTTTTGCCCCAAGGGTAGAGCACTGGATTGCAAATTGGAGCAAATGCTGAAACAGATTTGTATTTTCCAGGATTCTTTAAAGCACAAATCAGAGCTCCATGGCCTCCCATGGAGTGGCCAAAAATAGACATCCTTTGGGGGTCCACTAGAAAATTGGCATTTATGAGTTGGGGAAGCTCCTCCGTTATATAAGAGTACATTCTGTAGCTGGTTTTCCAAGGTTCTTCAGTGGCATCCACATAAAACCCAGCACCAGTGCCGATGCTCCAGCTCTCATCTTCTCCTTTAATATTGCAGCCACGAGGACTGTATTCTGAGACAGCCTGATAACAAGGCTGGAGCAATGACAACAAGGCTGTCTTCTGAGGCAGCCTGATGATAACCAGATTTTGATATAAAATTCTGTTCTGTGCGAGTTAAACTAAACCAGGCAGCCAATATAGTGCAGCGCATTTTCCAGCTTCTGCCTTTGGTGGTAAGTAGATAGCAAATTTCATTTTGCAGTTCAGTTCAACAGTGTCATGTTCAAAAACTTTCTGCAATCCCCCAAAGCACTTGTAGCTGGAAATCTGTTTCAATTCCATGCTTTTCCCATTAGTGAAGATGAATCTCTTTAAAATTTGTAGAGAATTAGTTCCTGTCCAATTGCTGCTTTTTTGTCAGCACCAAAGGATAGATAATCCTGGAGTGGCTGCCAAGACTTCTTTTTATCTTCTGGATAGAAGTCTTCATCAGATATAGTTTGCAAATATTTCTTCTCCTTCTGTGGTTTCCCTTTTTATTTTCTTAACAATGTCTTTTGAAAAATAAAAATTTTAAATTTTGATGAGTTCCAATTTATCATTTTTTTTTTTTTACGGTCCATACTTTTAGTATTGTACCTAAGAAATCTTTGCTTAACCTAAGGTAAAATGATTTTCTCCTATGTTTTCTTCCAGAAATTTTATAGTTTTAGCTCTTATATTTAGTTCTAGTTTAAGTTAATTTTTGTATGTTGTATGAGATAAAAGTTGAGGTTGTCCAATTTTGCATATAGATATTCCAGCATCATTTTTTCAAAAGACTATAACTTCTTCTTTGAATTAACCTGGCACCTGGTTAAAAATCAATTAACCATATATACATGTGTGGCTCTAGTCTCCATTAGATTCTATTATAATATACACCTGTCCTTACAACAATACTACATTATCTTGATTACTGTACCTTGTAATGAGTCTTTAAAAAAAAAAGTAGTCAGTCCTGTGACTTTGTTATTATTCTTCAAAATTATTTTAACTCTTCTAGAGGTGTTTTGCATTTCCATGTAAATTTGAATTCATCTTGTTAGCTTATAAAAACACACCAAAAAAAAAACCTGTGAGACTTACTTTCCACTCTTTTTATGTTTTGTTTTGTTTTAATGGATTTTCCTAATTTTAATATGGTCAAACTTATTAGTCTTTTTATTTTCTTTAAAGATTTTTATTAAAAATATAGCTAACATACGATATTAGTTTCAGGGGTACACCATAGTTATTCAAGCCAAGTATGTCTGCCACGAGTACCAGCCTGGGCTAACTGCAAAAAGCCAGGACACCCCAAGTCTGCTGCCACCCGTCAGCTCCCTTAATGTTCAGCCACTGATAAAGCCTCCTGCAGTATGTGAGTTGGGTGAGGCAGGGTCTCAGGGAGTCACAAGAGTGGGAAGAATTGTGGTCACCAGGTTAATGTACACACTAGTTTGGTGCTGAGCCTGGAGTGACTCAGCAAAAGTCTCAGAGCACACCAAGGCCAGTCGCTGCCTGACTGGGACCTGTGGACTCTGTTTTATAAGAAAGAGTGTAATGCGGAAGAGGCTACCTGCCTCTGGCTGAGCGAGAGTTGGGTGTGGTGGTGGGGTCCCAGCTGAGTCAGCAGGGCAGAGCAGCAGAGTTTATCAGACCAATCAGATTCAGATTTGGCCTGTGGGGGTGGGCTCAACATAGGGAAGATGGCACCCACCCACCATATGGATGGGAGGAGGACCCCTCACTGGGAAAATGCCAACTGTCCTCCAATCCTCCCCCTGCAGCCACACACCTCAATTCTCCCCCACCACCATATATTTTCAAGGCCTCCTGAGTCACCGTCCCTCCGACGGAGCCTAAGGTGAGTGCTTGTGAGCAAGTGAGTCTGTGTGCAGGCCATTTAAAAGGATGTCTGGATTTCCCACAGCCTTCTGTCCCACCCACAGTCAGAATCCCAACTGTTTCTCAGATGCTGTGGGGGCTCCTTTTCCTGGCACCAGTGTACTCTGGGCTGGGGAGCTTGGTGTGGGGGGCTGGGGTCCCTCACTCCTCTAGTGGGTAACCTCCATGGCCAAGATATCCCTCCTGATTCTCAACTGCCACAGGGAGGTTTGGGGCCTGTTCTAAATCTTTGCCCCTCCTACCAGTCTTGATGTGGCTTCTTTATTTAGTTATAGGGTTTCTGTTTGGCTAGACTTCTGATGGTTCTCCAGGTTGATTGTTCTATAATTTAGTTGTAATTTTAATGTGTTTATGGAAGGATGCAGGCACGATGTTTATCTACTCTGCCATCTTGGATCTCTATTCTGTGGCGCTATTAGTCTTTTTCTTTATGTTTTGCTTTTTTTCATCTGGTCGAAGAAATCTTTTTCTATATGGCTACAAATATTTTTTTCCAATATTTTCTTCAAAAAGTTTCTACATTTGGCTTTTATTGATATTTGTGTGTGATTTAAGATACAAACCCAATTTTATTTTATTTCTTCCATATGGATAAGAAGTTATCCCAGTCCATCCTTACCCAGGGTTCTGTTGTACTCCTTTGTCATACATCTAGTTTATATATATGAGTCTGTTTATGAATTTTCTGATGTATTACCTGTATAATTACTATAGTTTTGAAATAAATCTTGATATCTGGTAGGGTGACTCCTTATACCCCATTTTACTTAAGAATGTTTTTGTCTTTTTTGGTATTTACATTTTCATATAAATTTAAGAATCAGCTTGTAAAGTTCCATTAAAAACCCTAAGTAGCTTATATGAGTTCTATTTTGCTCTTCTCTTGAATCTGGTATGGCTCTGTGACATATTTTGCCCGATAGAATATTATAGAAGTGATACTTTACAATTTTCAGAACTGGTCTTTAAGAGACTTACAGCTTCTTCCTTTGCTGTGTGGAACACTCTGTCTTGGGATTGAGTGACCCTTAAAGGGAGCCCAAATAGCTACATAAAGAAAACCATGTGTAGAGAGGCAAAAAAATTCCAGTCTTCTAGTCAGCCTTGCCAAGGTGTGGGGACAGAGCCAGGAGTGCAGTTTCCAGTCTCTCGGCCTCACGTGCAAAGGTGCTGTCTCAGGTAGTAAATGGCCATCACCTGTGATTGGATGGCCATCAGCTGTGACTAGTTGGCCATCAGCTGTAATCAGTGGGCCATTGGCTACTAATATAACTGCTGTGGCTATGCTAGCAGGAAAATGGGGGCAAGCAAGAAGATGGTGGCTGAGCTAGCAAGTGTGGATTGCAGTTAGCATGGCGGGTTGCAGATTGTGTGAATCCTGCTTCCTGTGTCTCTGGCCCAGCCGCCAGTGAGAATATAGTGGTATGACTCCCCTATCTATGGCTCCTTGGGTGTTCCTTTTTGGCCTCACCATATTCTGCATTCTTATGTGGGAAGCGGGAGCAGAGACCCTGCCTGACACCCCACGTGACACAAGGCATCAAACTTGAGCATCCATCTTGGATTCTTCAACACTAGCCACCATCTGACATACAACTTCATAAGCCAATGCTTCGTGGAGCAGAAGAAATACCCATCCACGCTTAGCCCACATTCTTAACCTACAGAATTGTGAGCAAATAAAATGGTGGTTTTAAGCCATTACATTTTGGGGTGGTTTTTATACAGCAGGTAAAGGCCTTAAAGATAGAAAATATACCTAATAAACTTGTCTTAACTCTACCCTCCATGTCTCTTAATTTCTTCTTTATATTTTTCATGTATTTGGCCTCTAATCTGTAATTTGAGTAATTTATTCAGTCCTATCTTCCATTTCAATAATTCTCTCTTTAGTCTCTTTCCCACTCTGTTCCATCCTCTCTATTATCATTAGTGACGTCTTTCTAACACACATATCTGTGCATAGAATTGTCCTAACTCCTATATATGGCGTGCAAGCACCCCCCCCCACACACACACACACCATGTGAATTTTTCTTATTTCTTCAGTCTAATATTCCACTGTTTCCCTTTTTCCACCCTGTACTCCAAATATACTAAGCTACTTGCAGTTTCCACAATGGGCTATACTGTTTCACAAATCTGTCTTTTTCCATACCAGATCCTTTCCTCAGACACCCTTCTTCAGCCTCTTATTCCCAATTCCATCTCCACCTATGAACCTTGACAACTCCCTTTTAACTTCAACACCCAGCTTAATCTTCTTGGTGAACTGTTCTTGGTTCTTTCCCTCACAATTCAACCAGCCTTAATTGGCTGCTATGCCCGGGGGTTACAAAATAAGTAAGACCATGTTTTACCCTTAAGGAACTCACATTTCAGTACAAGTCACCTTTATGTTACCATTTCACATCAGTACTTATTCCTATTATAGTGCTTTACATTAGGTGTTGTATACATGGGTATCTGAGGCTCCCGACGTTTATATTTCTATTCCAAATTAACAATTTTTTTTCTGGTTTTATACAAAGAAGGAGGGGAGAAATAATTTGTTTACATATCTGCTTCTCCTACTAGACTGTGGGCTCTTTCATAAGATGAACACTGTATTAGTTATCCTTGGACACACACAGTAGGCACTTAATATGGAATGGACAAATTAATAAGTTCCTACCTGTTCTGATATTCTGTAGTTCAAAGGTCACCTATGCACACAAAGCTAACTTCTCTCTCATCTGTTTCCTGATTGTACTTCACATAGACTTCCACTTTAGCACTTAACATCTAATTATATTTGTATATTGTTGCTCGCTATTGAGATAAATTTTTTAAAACTCTTTAAAAAAGTGATCAATGAAAGTGAAATTGAAGTTTTGTGTTCTAGCTCATAAATGCAAGACCTTGTGGTAGTCGTAGAAATCCAATCACTTAAACCATGACAATTAAAATAATTTTAAATTTTAAATTTTAAAACTTCTTTAGTTAAAAGACAGAGCTTTCTAATTAAAGGAGGGAGTGTGCAGAAATATTTGGCCAGCGAACTAATTAACTACTAGTTAAAAGTTAAAGGGAACTTTTCAAGTTTTAACTTTTTAACTAGTTAACTGAAATAAGTATCATCGAAGTTTCATCCCTATGAAGGACCTTTGGCATAAGTAATACCTTGAACCAAATCAGGATATTAGAACTGAGAGTGCCTTTAAGTTTCTCAGCAGTAGGTGGCGCTCACATCATGGTGTTTAGGCTCTAAGCCTGCTAGTTTTCCAAAAGATACTGACTTGGGGATGGAAAAGGGTGGTTCCCTGTATTCATTAGGTATGCTGAGGGCAGAGTATGTAATTATTATAAGGATAAAAAATAAGTGTTGTATTAAAAAATAAGTATTTTAAATATTTTATTCAGCTTCTGTTGGTTAGTACTCTAGACACCTCAGCAAGTTCCTTTGCCTGAGTGGTTTCATCAATAATCTGCTTAGCAGAAGGAAAGGTAAAAGTGGCCATTTAGCTGAATGTGAAGTCATTTAATGGAGTGTTTGAAAGTTTGGAATTTGGCACACCTACAGTTATATAAAATGGAGAGAGTCAGACTAATTCATCCTTTTTTTAAAGCTAATGTTTGTTGAGTGCATACTATGTACCAGACACGACATTTAACTTTTCATATGGATTATGTCATTTACTCATCACAACAATCCTATGAAATAGGAGCTTGCCTTTGTTAAAAAACAAAGCCTTCCTCAAAACCTTACATGCCTCTCTAGATGCTGTCCTTCCTTGCCCTTCACAAGCAAACTTCTTGTTAATATTTACTATCCTTATATCTTCACCTCCCATTCACAATTCTACTGTTTTTAATGTGGCTTCTACTCTCATTACTCCACCCAAACTCTTTTCTCTAGGTAATGAGTAGCTTTCCATCTTTTCTTCCCACACTGAACCTCCTTATACCTGCTGACTTCTGAGGGGCCTGTGATGCATGGATCTTCAGCAAGACTCAAAGTGAGTATAAGGTGTGATAGGAATGCAGTGATGTTAGAGAATGAAAGGGAAAGAGGGCAATCCATAGTTCTTTTTCTTTCAATTCTTCTTTAGTAACCATTAAGTTGAAGGGGAAGAAGAGTGTTGGTTTATTTCATGAAGTGAAATAAAGCCACGTAAGTTAGTTTTGTGCAGTGTTCCCACTGTTGTGCTAGGAGCAAAACACATTCATGTATGAGCTATGAAATATGAATTGGGTAATTTCAGTGATTCCACATATGAGTTAAGTGTTCTTAAATTTGCATTTAAAACTGACATTGCACAATATGAAGATGAATAAAATTCATGCTAATCATTTAAATTTGTAATTTTTCTTTGCTTAGAACAGTAATAAATAGCAAATTAAAGAACGTGAATGGATCTTGAGATTATCATGCTAAGCGAAATAAGGCAGGCAGGAAAAGTTGGGAACCATATGATTTCACTCATATGTGGGATATAAAATTGAAAGTAACAAATGAACAAGACAAACAAGCAAGAACTCATAGACACAGACAACAGTTTAGTGGTTGCCACAGGGTAAGGAGAGAGAGGGGTGGTAGAAGAAGGTAAAGGGGATCAAATGTGGGTGACGGAAGGAGATTTGATTTTGGGTGGTGAACACACAATGCAATATATAGATGATGTATTATAGAATTGTACATTGGAAACCTGTATAATTTTATTAACCAATGTTAGCCCAATCAATTTAATTTAAAAAATAATACCATGACAAGTCAAGATTTGGAAGAAAGGAAAAAGCATTATATTTTTAGTATCTTTAATAGCATATTATTCCTGCTTTTTGAACAAAGGTCTTGCATTTTTATTTGTCACAGGGCCCTGCAAATTATGTAGCTGGCCCTGTTCACAGCCCTGATTCAGGAGTGCTACCATAAAATATAACCGTACTTTGTATCACTCAATTTGATCTCTGACTTTGAGCCCCTATTCTGTCTCAGGTAAAACTGATTGCTCCTATTCAGGAAAATTCAGTCCAATTCAGTAATTTTTTTTGTCACTTTAGGTTCAAAACTCAGTTAATTCTGGCTTCTACCCATCCCAGAGTGACATCTTTTTACCCCTAAGTTGGCATTTAACCATCGAGGGAAAGAGGTTTCTGGTTTCTTGTCGTCCTTGGCCAGCTTCTGCTCCTGATGTTAGTCTTGTGTGTCATCTTTCTTTATTGGCCTCTATATCCATTGCATTTGATGAGATGGCAATTAATTGAGGCTCTTTTCTGTTCTTGACTTATTTCACTCATTTAACCTATACAATAATCCTATGAAATAGGAACTATTATTACATGCATTTTATAGGTGAGAAAACCAAGACAAAGAGAGGTTAGGCAAATTGCCCAAGGTCACACAGCTAGGAAGTATCAGACACACTGGTTCTAGAACCTTCTGTCTTCACTATACACTAGATGACCTCTCCCAACCTGGTGTTTCCCAAAGGCCCTACTTGGTCATAATGAATGTGTTTTGTTTGTTTTTCAAATATAGTATTAAATTTGTTTTAAAATTTTTAATTTAATTATTTTTAATTTATAAGGGAGATTGGCCTATAATTTTATTTCTGTATTTGTTTGGCTACCAAAGTTATACTAATCTCATAAAATGAGTTAGGTAGCTTTCCCTCTTTTTCTGTTCTCTAAAAAAATTTGTAAGAGCTTATTTGCTCTATAAAGTTGTGGGAGAGTCTATAAAGTTCTGCGGGCTGGTGGCTTTTTGAATGTGGAGAGATACTGATTTCCCTAGCTTCCACCAACTGTAAAAGGTGCAGAGTGCAGGTGGAGAGGCAATGGCAGTGAAGTTTCTGGTAAGGCCATACCATGATGTAATTAGGCATTTTTCCTGGTTGTACAGGCCCTGGCCACTTCAATGCTGGCTACATGGTTTATAAGCCTGGCTCTCTGGCTGTGCTGGAGAATCAAGAACTACTTACATCTTCTTAATTCTTTTCTGTTCAAATTAGTTTGAGTAGATTCTGTTGTCTGCAATTAAGAATAAGCTTTAGGACATAATACATGGTCACTTTTTGTATATTTATACTCTAGTACTATTTTTAGTACACTTGAGCTATCATGTCTGATAAGAGTATACAAAAATATATCATGCACAATATTGAAGGAATAGAACAAAGTTGGAGGACTGACAATATTGGACTTTAAGACACACTATAAAGCCATAGTAATCATGTGAGTGTAGTATTGACCAAAAAATAGACAAATAAATCAATGGAACAGAAGAGAGCGCCCAGCAATATACTCATATAAATATGGTCAATTAATCTTTGACAAAGAAGCAAAGACAAAATAATGGAGCAAAGATAGTCTTTTCAACAAATAGTAAAAATTGAACAACCACATGCAAAAAAAAATGAATCTGGACTCAAACTTTACACTCTTCAGAAGAATGAACTCAAAATAGATCACCAACATAAATATAAAATGCAATACTATAAAACTCCTACAAGATAACATAGGAGAAAATCTAGATGACCTTGCATTTGGTGATGACTTTTTCAATGCAATGTCAAAGGCATGACCCATGAAAGAAATAATTTATAAGCTGAACTTCATTAAAATTAAAAATTTCTTCTCTGCAAAAGACACTGTCAAAGAATGAAAAGACAAGCCACAGACTGGGAGGAAACCTTTGCAAAAGACACATCTGACAAAGGACTGTTATCCAAAATATACAAAGAATGTTTAAAACTTAACAATAAGACACAAATAACTGGATTAAAAAAAAAGGCCATAGACCTTAACAGACATCTCACTAAAGATATATAGATGGCAAATAAGCATATGAACAGAGGCTCCACATCATATGTCCTCAGGGAAATGCAAATTAAAACAATAATGGCATACCACTACATACCTATTAGAAAGGCCCAAACCTAGAATACTAACAACACCAAACTGCTGGTGAGAATGTGGAGTAACAGGAATTCTCATTCATTGCTGGTACAAATGCAAAATGGTACAGCCACTTTGGAAGACAGTTTGGCAGTTTCTTACTAACATACTCCTACTATACAACCCAGCAGTTATGCCCCTTCGCATTTACTCAGAGGAGTTGAAAAGTTACCTCCATACAAAAACCTGCACACAGATATTTATAGTAACTGTATGCAGAACTGCCAAAACCTCAAAACAACAAAATGTCCTTTAAAAGGTGAATGGATAAACTGTGATACATCCAGACAAGGGAATATTATTCATCATGAAGAAGAAATAAGTTATCAAGACATGAAAAGACATAGAGGAAGCTTACATGCATATTACTAAGTGAAAGAAGCCAATCTGGAAAGGTTACATACTGTATGATTCCAACTGTATGTGCATTCTGGAGAAGGTAAAACTGTGGAGACAGTAAAACTAAGATCAGTGATGCCAGGGGTTAGCATGGAGGGGAAGGATGAATAGGCAGAGCACTGAGGACTTTTAAGGCAGTAAAATTACTCTGTATGATACTAGACTGGTGGATACACATCATTTTATATTTGTCCAAACCCGTAGAATGCACAACACCGAGAGTGAACACTAGTAAACTATGGACTTTGGGTGATGATGTGTCGGTGTAGGTTTATTGACTATGACAGATGTACCCCCTGGTGGGGGTGTTGATAGTGGGGGAGGCTGTGTATGTGTGGGGCAGGGGGCATGTGGGAAATCTCTGTACCTTCCATTCATTTTTTTCTGCTCTAAAAAGTGAAGTCTATTTAAATATGTGTGTGTATATATGTATATACGCATAAGTGCATTTAACTTCACGATTTTGGTGGGGGAGGGGATTGTTCTTTTTATTATCAAGTACTGCCTGTCTGACTACTTATCATTTTAGCTCCCAATTCTACTTTATCTAATGTAATTTTGTAACACTGGCTTATTTTTCATTACATTTATATTACTTAGAATTAGGTTCAGCTGCAAAATAACAATAACCTACGTGAGAGAGGAGAGTTTTCTCTCCTGCATGGAAGTCCTAACTGAGGACAGAGCTGACTGCCTTGAAGCTAATCCACCATCTTGACTCCTGGGTGAAGCCCAGACCTGCCCCTTGTTGCCCCGGGGCGTGGAAATGTACATAACTCGGTGCTACGCCTCTGGAGTAAGCCACCTTTGACATTATCTGTCTCCTAACCACCTCTGGCGCCAGAGCCTCTCAGGCACCTGATGATCCTCTCCCCTTAGAGATTAAACACACATTCCTTTCCCAGCACGTAGACTCACTGCCTTTAGCTATAAAATAGAGTCTGGGGGCGTGGAAGGCATAGAGCATATCCATGTCATCTTGCCAACGCGCCTCATATGTAAGTTCCTTTAATCAACTCTATGGATTACCAGAGTGGAGTAGAAGGCCCTTTTCTTTGGTCTTTTTGCTGCCTTCAGCTTAGAGAGGTAGATATTCAGTCTCGGGGCTTTCCCCTGGGTCTGTGTGGATGAACCATTGGCCAGTCAGCCAAGAGACCGAAGAAATGGGCTTTGGGAAAGGGGCATCCTGGGTGGAAATCCCTGGTTGGCCGTCTGCTTCCATGTGGAAAGGGGTGGCCCCTTGCTACATACACGTGGAGCACTGCATGAGCATGGGGACACTCCAAAAAAGGCCGGCTAGTCTCATGCAGTTGTTTGAGGAACTACACTGAGGTAGGCAGAAATATTGGTGGCTGCAGCTGTAGTCTGGTCCCTCTTGTGGGCGGTTGGGTAGGCCACTGACGGCCACCTAGAGGCTGAAGCCAGGGTTAGAAAATTTGAGGAAAATTCGAGGAAAATATTTTAGAATGTCTGCAACTCTGTTAGCATTGGGACTGGCTGATAAAGGTTGTGGGGAGGAAAGGTCCTTTAAACAGATCCCACTTTTTTTATGAAAGCCAGGAGGTCTCTGCATCTGTTTGTATGTTCATGTGGGTCTATACATATGTTGTGTTTGGTATTTCTACCTCTGGATGGTATTGCTAACTTGTAAAAGGCTATGTTTAATTGGCTTAAAAATTAAGTGTTTGTAGAGTTTGGGTATTGTAAAATTCTTAGAAATAGAGAAACTAATCCAAATGCTTTTCAGGATTGTGCAATCTGAGAAAATATTTGATATTAAAGCTAGTTTAGGTTTGTTGGTTTAATTGAAACAAACATGTCTTTATAGTCTCATGAAGGTTTTGTTGGTAACGTACTAAGATTAAAATAGATTTAATTAAATAAGTGGACTTAAATATTAAAAGTCAGATGCTATAAAATTAAGAGTTTGGTTTTCGTTCTCTCAGTTAAAAAGGACAAAATTTTCTGGGACGATGGGTCTGCTCCTGATAAGATATTACGCTGTGTTTTACATTGTCTTAATCAGGTCTTTGACTACTTAAGAAAACTGAATCTTCTCAATACTAAAAGCTAACCTTCTATATTTGAAAGCCGAAGCTGACTTTCATAAAAAGGCAGCAGCAACAACATCTGTAAAGATTGTGGTACATGTGGATGAAGTCCATTCTGCTTTTGCATTTTTGGACAAACCCCATTTTTAAGTGTTTGCATTTCTTCATCCACCATAGTGCATTTAAGCTAGACTTCTTCATTCACTGCCACTTAGTACGGGTTACCCATACGTTCTTGCTGTTGTATGTTTTCCAGATGGGTTGAAGCGTCCTCCTGCTGCCAGGCTGATGCTCTCACAGTAGCAAGGAAACTGTTAGAAAACATGTTTCCCACTTGGGGTCGGCCTTCCATATGCCATGGGATGATTGCTAGAGACTTGTATCTATGACCATCCCCTCCCAATGTCAAGTGGTTTCATTATATTGATGATGTGGTGCTAACCTCTGAAGATTTGCGATCATTACAGCAATACCTGGACACCCTCCTACCTCCAAGCCAGAGGATGGGCCATCAACCCACAAAAGATACAAGGCCCAAGCCCAGCTGTAAAGTTCCTAGGGGTCACCTGGTCCGGTAAGATGCGTCTCATACTGGGTACTGCCATTGCTAAGATACGGCATTTCTCACACCTAAAATAGTGAAACGGTTATGAAGATTTTGGGGCCTCAGTGTTAGGGGAGTCTTGGTTCTTCCTGGTGACGCAGTGAAGACTCAAAGGTCAGCAAACTGCTTAATATGCAAGCAGGGTTTATTAGTGATACATTCTCAGGGAAGAGAATGGGCCTAGCTGAGGTGAGGGAGGGGCAGAAAGAGAAAAGGGGAGAGAGAAAGGGGGAGAGAGGGAGGGCAATAGAGCTTGAGGGCCAGAGAGACAGCCGGTGCAAAAAAAAAAAAAAAAAAAAAAAAGGAGGGGGCGAGAGAGCTCTTGTCTCAAGGATTTATAGTTTGCTGGGTGGAGTGAGGGAGTTACATATTGATTTGGTGGGAAAAGTGGTACATGCTCTTCCACTGGAGGGTGTGACCTCCTGAGATGGGTGGAGGTCTGTTGACTCAGATCTGTATCTTGCTCCAGACCACCTGTTGTCATCTGTTGTTGTGAAAACAGATATGTGGCTGGAGGCAGTTAATCAAAGCTAGTTACAAGCTTTTTCTGTAGGCACTATGGACCCCCATCTACCCTTCCTCCTCCTACGTTTTCTAACTTCTACCTAACATTAGAATCCTGGCAGGCTTTTATTCCCCATCTGACTCAATATTTGTATCCATTATACCAACTGCTTAAGAAAGGCACTCACTGGGAGGGTGATCAGAAAGTTGGATTTGAGAAAGCAAAGATCCTCATAGCCCAGGCACAGGCCTTGAGTTCCCCCCACTCATGTCTTTGGATGGAACTGTAAGCCCCGAGGGAGCTAGTTGGACCCTATGGCAAACTGAACAAGGGAAAGCCATCCCCCATGGGTTCTGGTCCCAATTATGGAAGGGTGCTGAAACCCGTTATTCCCCCATTGAACAACAGGTCGTAGGAGTGTATAAAGCATTGCAACAAATATCTCTGCTGCCCTCCTGGTGACAGTGTAGACAGGCCTCCCAATTAAAGGTTGGGTAAAAGGATTTTTTGCAAGACTTGCTTTAGCTGTTGCCCAAGCCCCCACCTTGCAGAAATGGCAGGCATATTTGCAGCAGTAGGCAATGGGTTACATACCATTTTAGGGCCAGTGTATTATGAGACCACTCCAGCCCCCACTGTAGAGCTCCCACAAGAGATGCCCTCATCAGTGAAAGAAGGCACGGTTCCCGTTCCAGAAGAAACATGGTATGTGGACAGGTCTAGCCGAGGTAATCCTTGTGTATGGGACGGCGGTGACCATACAATCCCAGACAGACACCATATGATTTGAAAGGGAATAGCCAGTGGGCAAAAGTAAGAGCCACATAGCTGGTATGTACACACGAACCATGACCTATGTTCCTCTGTACAAACAGTTGGGTTGTATTTAAGAGTCTTGTGATTTGGCTGCCACAATAGGCAGGAGATAGCTGGCGAGTACTAAGAAAGCCATTGTGGGAGCCTACAGTGTGACAGGAAACCTGGGAGAGGTTATAGGAGCCAACCTCTAGCCTGACTCAGCTCACTGGTCTGACTGGAAACAGGGAGGCTGATGTACTAGGAAAGATCAGGACACTGGCTTCCTTACAAACAACTGGCAGATTGGGTGCACAAGCATGCAGGCACTGGAGTGCCCAGGTGGGATGGCAGATAATGAAGGGGGCTGGATTGCCCCCCCCGCCGTTATGCCGAAATACATAGTGGCAGCAGTAACCAATTGCCTGGCGTATTCTCACTTGTGCCCAGTGGCATCCCACTCATACTAGGACATATACACAAAGCATCCATTCCTGTAAAAGACTGGCAGGTAGGTCACACGGGACCTCTGCCAGACAGCCAAGGACAGAAATAGGCCTTCATATTTGTAAATACTGCAGTGGGACAGTGACAAGCCTTTCTTTGCAAAAGACCAAACTGAACAGCCACAATGGAGGGCTTAGAACAACTTAGTGTTATGGATGGCTAACCTCGGTACCTTGACAGTGACTGGGGTACGCATTTCATCAGACGTGATATCCAAGATTGGACCCAGGAGAGAGACATAAAATGGAGATTTCATTTACCCTATAACTCACAGGGTGCTGGGTTGATTGAATGAAAAAATGGTATTTTAAAGGCACAGCTGTTTTCCCTTTGACAATCCTCTACCTTGCATGGGTGGGCAAAGGTCACTGCCGAGGTGTTAGGAAAATAAAGTGGGCCAGTACGCACGGGATTGGCTCCCAACCAATACCTTGGAACTATTATAAAGGTAGTTCCACTGACCATTTCTGTTAAAAAGCTACGGCCTGATGCCCAGGTGCCAGAGCCAAAAAGGGGTCAATGTCAGCTGCTGTTCAGAGCTCCTTGAGATGTCAAACCAGGGGAGGGGACATTTGAGTGGGGGTTGGATTGGCAACTTCCCCCAGGTGGGATAGGATATTTCTTGCCAGAGAGTAAGAAGTGTCCAGGCCAGCTAAAGTGGTCCCTGTTGATACTGCTGAAGTCTGGGCGCAAATGTTCTGTGTACCAGTACAATGTACAGAAACCAATACCAAAGGGCACCAAGACAGGCCATTTAGCACGGTCTTTTGCCACCCCTCTCACATTACAAATAATCCTGGCACCCTTGTCCCTCGGGCAACACGTCTGGTATGCACCTGCCTGCCCCAAATCCACAAGCTGCATACATTTTAACTAATAAGGATGAAGCTACTGCTGTTGTCGTGATTTCAGGGGACAACCTACCCCACCAAGTACCCACTAAACATCTGTATTTTTGCCCATAGCTTCTTGTTCCTGATGCTGTTCCTCCCTGCCTGTGGACAAGTGAATTTTTTCCTACATTGGGCTCAAAGTTATGGTGACCGCTTACACAAAGATGTATGCTGGATCTATGGCATCTTGCCATTCTCCAGCACGTCCGGCCTGTCATGGTGGGTATCACCCATACAACCTGATTGGTTAGAATTACAGGTATTTATAAAGGCTCTTCAAAGCCACAGCACCACATTTAACACTGGGTTTACTAAAGACGATGTATACGATGGGCATATAAATACCTCTTTTAATGACACAAGACATGGCAACCCTTTCTCTGTCAATGCCACGGAGAAACAGGTGGTTGTTCTTACAACCTCTCAGTTACAAAAAACAAAAGTCAAGCTCCCCGCCATCACATCCCAGAACTACACGGAAGGTTCTTTGCAAATCTGGGATGGTTTCATCTGGCTCACACCCACTACAGGGTATCTTAGCCAAGTTGCCCCATTATGCTGGGAACAAGCCAACCACACACATGATTCATGGGCTAATAGTACCAGACAAATGGCCTGGCTTCCTAGACAGCAATATGAAAATGTCATTACATTCCAAACCAGGGACTGGTTTGCTACTGACTGGTCTCAGCGTTCTGGCATTGCCTGGTTGGCACTGAATGGGACAGAATGGCTCTGTGGCTCCAACCTATGGCCATGGCTGCCCCTTGACTGGCTTGAGCGATGCACCCTAGGTTTTCCTTGGGCACAGAGACTGTGGATTAAAACAATTACTAAACCTGTAAATTACACCCATTTGGCTAGTAGGTGGACAAGAAGTGTTTTCCGCTGGTATGACCACCATGCAGCTATTTCTGTGCTTTCCCTGGATATTGAAGACAACACTTGGCATACAGAAGCTTCAACTAATTATAGCCAGTGTACATTGAACGACAGCTTCCAGAGCATCTCACTGACTATCACAGAAATGGTTTACATGAGGAAAGATGTGCTACAAAATTACCTGGCACTGGATGTTTTAACACCTGCTCAAGGTGGGACTTATGTCATCATTAAAAACCAGTGTTGTGTATACATTTCTCAGAATTCGGGCAACGTCACCCTTGATTTACAGGACACACATCAGCAGATAAGCATCTTGTCAAACGCTGAACTTTCTTTTTCCCAATGGTTATCGTCATGGTTTCAATCTTGGGGGATATGGTGACAAAAGTTATTTTTTATCTTTTGTTTTATATTAGTTATAGCCTGCTGCTACCTCTATGTTGCTGCAGTCTCTGCCTGCAAGCAGAACGAAAATTAATATAATGTGTCACTCAGAGTGCCCCCTCTAAGGCTCAGGGAACATCGTGGAAGTGGTGGGCGCATGAGATTGTAAGAGCTGGATTAGAGGGGTGGAGTGCGAGAACAGAGTTGACTCCGTCTTGAAGCTAATCCACCGTCTTGACTCCTGGATGAAGCCTGGACCCTGCTCCCCACCCCGAGTGTGTGAATGTACACAAGAACTCTGTGCTTTGCCTCTGGAATAAGATGCCATTGACCTTATGATTCTTAACCAGCTCTGGTGCCAGAGCCTCTTGGCACCTGGTGATCTCTCTCCCCTTTAAACACACATTCCTTTCCCAGCATGTACACTCATTGCTTTTACTATAAAACACAGAGTCTGGGGGTGGAAGGTGGAGAGGGTATCTATGTCATCGTGCCACTGCCAAAATTGTGCCACCTCATATGTAAATTCCCTTAATAAACTCTTAATGTAATGATGGAATTGTCAGCCTCTTTCTCCAATCTCTCAGCCCCAGGAAATTTTATGTAACAGCTAAGATGGGCAGCCTGGGGCTGACCTAGTCACTCTGTTTCACAGGTCCTTGGGGACCTAGGTGTCCCAGCCTTGCTACTCAGCCATCCATAGGGCATGGCTGTCATCCTCATGGTCCTCCGTTGAAGTAGAAGCCTTCTCCACATAAATGGAGAAGGAGCCTGCAGCTGGCAGTATGAGCATGCCAGTCAGTGCAGGATACCTTTCTGTGGGTTCAATATGGTGTCTAGGCTCTTCATCATCTCAACGGTAAACATCACACTTGCCAATTACTATCTGGCCCTCAACAGAAAGAGTTTGCTGTCCTCTGTGGTTTGAGCACAGCTTGACCTCTTCTCACAATTAATGGATTCAAGCTACCCAATCTTTTACCCGAGGGCTCCCAAGTTTGCCTCTGACAGCTGATTATGCACAATTGTCCTCAGTCAATTTTTACGATAATATTTTCAAAGGTGGCGGTATAGTTGATTTTTTGGGTCCTTAGGTCACACCCACAGAATCCACAATTTATCACAGAAGGATTCCATTCATTAGTACTAAGATGTTATTCCAGGCAACAGCTAAGAATATAAGTAGTCTCACCGCGAAGTTGGTCCTGGAAGCAAGTACAGCTCATTTCTCATCTTATGGCTGGGTAAATTTCACATACAAGCTTTCCCCTAGGCTCTGGTGTTTATAAACCTGGACAATTACTAATAGGCAACCCCAGGGTCCTTGTTTCTACCTCCACTTCCTCGGTCATGACTATTAAAGGGTACTAATTAATCTGAGGCCAGCTTTGTAGAAATTATTTTTCCAATCATAAATGCAACAGAAAATGGTCAGCTTTTCCATTTGACTCAAATTTGAATTATCAAATAAAATCTATTAAGTATACTGTGAAGAGATCAGTAATCAAAACCAACTTTTTCTAGACTGGCACTTCTCAACCTTTTTTTGTTGTTGCCCTGCTAAGGATTCTTTTTAGATGAAGTTTCCAAATCACCCCCCTCCCCATAAAATTTTAATATCACAGATATACTGTATATCTGATTATGGACTGTGGCCTTTTGGAGGTCCACAAATCATTATAATGTCTAAGATTTTGCCACCCTCATTTGAAAGGACATGCTCTAGAATAGTTGACTAAGGAATTAGGAAACTACGAAACAACTATTCAACATGACATGATCATTTTTAATCCATAGCCCCCCATTTATTTATCTGGCCTCAGGAATTCAGCTAATACTGTGGCTCCCTTCCTAGGCCAGAGCTCCCACTACACTTGCCCCTTTGGGGTGATTGGCCAGGGACTGGTGTGGGTTCAAGCCCCCTCATAGAGCATGGGCCAGGGCTATTGTCAGGGCACCAATAATAGCTTCTTTTTCTCAGGTCTGTGTTCACTTATCTCCACTTTGAGATCCTGCCAGCCATCTTTGTTTTCCAGATCTACTTGACTACCAGTTAAAAATGTTGGGGGTTGATCAGGTTAAATGATTGAGAATGTTCCCTGTATAAACTGAGGCTATACAATCTCTTCAGGAAAAAAAGTCTACACTAGCACATACCCCAAGACAGTTTCCTTTAGAGTAATTCTTAGCCAATCTAGTACTCCCAACCCCAAAATATAACTAATCTAGCATAAAAACACTTGCAGAAGCCTGGAGCAGAGCCAGTTCAGAGGGTAGTGGGAAGACAGAGGGACTCAGATGAGATGTAACCAAGAACAAATAAAGCATATACATCGCTCATGTGTTTGAACATCCTGAGAGGAGATTTATACTTCAGTTTAAAGATTAAATAGTGATGGTTACCTAGAACACTAAACAAGTAAATGCAAAACAATTATTAACTTGACAGCAATAAAAAGTTTTGTAGTAAAATTAACCATAATGCAGTGGAGAGTTCCGCTTGGAATCATACATATCTCTAATAATGTTAACATTGCGTATTGATGTTAGACTGGGTATATTTTTATCCCCAGTATTTCCAGCTCCTAACCTCTTCCTCCAGGGATACTTGAATACCATTTAGCACTTGCTGATATTTCTCATATAGAAATTATGTAGACCAGCCATTTATTCCTATCACCACACTGAGTCACTGTGATCTTTTAACTAATGCCATCAGTGGCGAGGGAGAAGCCTCCATCAGGGGCTTTCTCTTCAAAAGGAGACCCTATCTCTGTCAAAAATACATTCAGCCCAGATCTAGGTACAAGCCCAGGAAAAAGGACAGCTATGCCTGGCATTGAGACACTCTATGGTGTCCCTGATAGTAACGAAAGTCTGTATGTGAACATCCTTGAAACTTCCAGATTTGACAGTGGGATGGTATCATTGGACAAGGGTGGAGTGGGGAGCTGTCATCTGGATTATTTTTATTTATTTATTTATTTTAGGATTATTTTTTAATCTAGATTTTAGGAGCCTGAAAGAATCATCTCAATATTTACTTGCCATACGTATTCATATTAGTTTCCCATGTTCCTGCTATACAATTTACTAAAAACCTTGTGGCTTATCGGAGGCGTTGTTTGCAAATATCTTCTCCCATTTGGTTGGTTCCCTTTTTGTTTTGTCGAAGGTTTCTTTTGCTGTGCAGAAGATTTTCATTTTGATATAGGCCCATTCATTTATTTTAGCTTTTACCTCTCTTGCCTTTGAGGTCAAATTCATAAAATCCTCTTTGAAGCCAAGGTCCATAAGTTTAGTACCTATGTTTTCTTCTATGCAGTTTTTGTTTCAGGTCTTAGGGACTAATATCCAAAATATCTAAAGAACTAATACAACTCAACAACAACAAAACAAACAATACAGTTTAAAAATGGGCAGAGGATCTGAAGAAACATTTCTCCAAAGAGGATATACAAATGGCCAATAGACATATGAAAAGATGCTCAACATCACTAATCATCAGAGAAATGCAAATAAAAACCACAATGAGATATGACCTCACCCCATGGCTATCATCTACAAGACAAATAATAACAAGTGTTGGAGAGGCTGTGGAGAAAAAGGAGCTCTCATACACTATTGGTGGGAATGTAAGTTGGTACAGCCACTAGGAAAGGCAGTGTGGAGTTTCCTCAAAAAATTAAGACTAGAATTACCATATGACCCAGCAATCCCTCTCCTGGGTGTATATATGGAAACATTTATCTGTAAAGATATCTGTGCTCTGATGTTCATTGCAGCTTTATTTGTGGTGGCCAAGACAGGGAAACAACCAAAGTGTCCTTCGATAGATGATTAGATAACGAAGATGTGATGTATATACACGATGGAATACGACTTGGCCATAAGAAAAGATGAAATAGTGCCATTTGTGACAACATGGATGGATCTTGGGATTATTATGCTAAGTGAAATAAGTCAGACAGAAAAAGCAGAGAACCATATGACTTCACTGATATGTGGGATATAAACCGAAAGCAACAAAGGAAGAAGACAAACAAATAAAGAAACAAAAACTCATAGACACAGACAATAGTTTAGAGGTTACCAGCAGGACACGGGGAGGGAGTGATAGAAGAGGGTAAAGGGATAAAATATTTGGTGATGGAAGGAGAACTGACTCTGAGTGGTGAGCACACAATGTGATATATAGATGATGTATTACAGAATTGTACACTTGAAACCTATCTCATTTTACTAACCATTGTCACCCTAATAAATTTTAATTAAAAAAAAACTTAGTGGCTTAAAACAACACAAATGGATTATTATCTTATAATTCTGGAAGTCAAAAGTCTGAAATCACTCTCACTAGGCTTAAGTCAACGTGTTATCAGGACTGTACTCCTTCTGGAGGCTGTCAGGGAGAATCGTTGCCTTTCCAGATCCTAGAGGCTGCCCGTTTTCCTTAGTTTGTGGGCCCCTTTCATCTTCAAAGCCAGCAATTCCATCACTCCAACCTCGCCTTCTGTCATCACTTCTCCTCTGAGTCTGATACTTCTGCCTCCCTCCTATAAGGAACCATGTGATAACACTGGGCCCACCCATCTGGATTATCCAGGACAACCTCCTCAACTCAAGATCCTTAATGTAATCACAGCCACAAAGTCCCTTTTGCCATATGAGGAAACATTCTCAGGTCCAGTGGATTAAGATGTGGACATCTTTGAGGGGCCATTATTCTGCCTGCCACACTAGGGGCTCCAGGTAGTCGGTCACCCTGGAGGGTGAGGGTTGAAAAGAGTGGTATTAAATGGAGGGGCTGTGACCATCACTGCCTCACCCTAGTTCTAGAAAAAATACTCAGGCCAACCTTAGCCCAGGGTTACTTTCACAGCCTGTCCTCCCCAAAAGCTCCAATCCAGGTATTTGGATAGCATTTGTGTCCTACCTGTGTCCTCACTTGACCCCAAAGGTTTTACTTACACTTGCAATTTCACCATCTCTGCAGATCTGCAGTTCTCCAAAGAAACTTCCGGAGCTCTGCTTCAGTCTGTTCAGCATGCCATAGAGAGTCCTGAAGGATACAGACATTTAATTTGGCACCTACCTTGTGACATCCTCTCCTTTTTAAACCCCGTTGCCCAAGCTTGCTTTTACTATGGATTGTCGAGAGTTAAAAACCCCATTCTCCTACTGGTGGACTGCTCAAATTTAGTCATCCTCTGCTTTCCATGCAGGATCCTCCTCGTGCCCTGAATAGCCTCAAGGTCCCTAGGGCTCTTGGAGCCACCTTGGGAGGCAAAGAGCCACAGGAGAAGAGGGCCATGAAACCTTCTTTTCTCACCCTCCATGCAGAGTCCCACCTCTATCCTTCGCTCAGCTTTTGTTTCTGTGTCCTCATTTTGGCGTTGAAACCATTCCTCCTAGACATGTCATCTTGTGGTAGACCAATGTGGGGCTTCCTGATGCCAGGAGAATTTTTTATTTGAAATCTCTAAGGCTGCAGGCTTAAATTTCCTGCAGCTGGCACCACTGCCATGGGATGTACTGTAATCCTGGTAGAGAATTTGTCTACTAGAGAGTTCTTGGGAGGGGGAGAAGACTTACCTGTGAGTAAAGTTTGAGGTATTGTATAATGTACTTGATAGTTTCGTTTCTGAATTAGACTGTGTTCTACTGGCTTTAAGAGTGATCAAACAAAACAAAACAAAACAAAAAATTCGCTGAGTTTTCAAGAAATATGGGAGAATTTCTTCCACAGAATCCACTTAAAGGGATGGTAGAAAATAAAATGAAATTGCATTCTGATTAGATACAAGTTGGGCTTGTCTTGTTCAATAGACCCAATACATACTCAGTATATCCAATAACTTCCTTTATGAGAACTCAGTGTAAATAAATTTCAAATAATTATCAACAAACAGTTCACCTACCCACAGATTCTCTAAATATTCTCTTTAACATATTATTTCTATCAACACCCTTTTAAAATTTCCCCTGTTTATGCCTGTTGGGCAATGTACTAAAATCTTAGTTTAAGTGACTTCCCTTTCCAAATAGCACCACCCATTTCAGGCCACTTGATCACTTGAACAGGGGACAAAAAGTAGATTTAGAAATGGAAGGATTTCCTCCTTGGGAAACAGTTGGCCCGTGTAGGGGCACCGACCATCTGCGTCCAGTACAAAAGCAGCTTTCTTCCAAGAGGAATGCTAAGCACATAGACGCCTTGACCCTCGCTGTTCCAGTCCTTAGGATCCTCTGTTCTGGGGCCCTGTGATGGGACCTGCAGGTCAGCCCTGTTCTGTGGCTGCTGACTGGAGCCTTAGTCCCTGTGGCAGCTTAATATCTTGAGACTGGGGCCCTCCATTACTTCCCTCAACACATCTCAGCCGGGCCACTGGCAAGGGAGCAGAAAGATCTCTTTGATTGTGACTATTTGATAGACAGGCAGAACGGAACAGGACCAGGGAAGTCATCTCTCATTCAGTGAGTGCTGCTATGCCAGGCACCGTGCTGGATGCTTTCCACTCTCAGGTCCTTTCACTGAATGCAACAGCCCCATGAAGTGGGTATTACCATCCCTGTTTTGCAAGGGGACGAAAGTTCTGTATTGTCAGGGATCCAGCTGGAAACAGATGGCATACTCAGGGGCTTTCACTGAAGAGAGTTTAAGGGATGGACTATTTACAGAGGTAGGAACCGAGTTAAGGGAACTAACAAGCAATGATGAAGCCATGAGGGATTAGCAACAGCCTGAAGCCATTATCACCCCTAGGTCTAAAGGGAAAGAGGAGAAAAAAAGTTACCTAGAGAGCTGGAGCTGGGAGAGGGAGAGGGTTGAAACATTGCAGTACAAAGGGCAGGGAGGTGGGGAATTGACTACTCTGAGCTCTCTTCTACTGCTACTACCCACTTGTCTCCCACCACTACTTTCCATTGGCTAAAACCAACTGGAAACCAGAGGGTGGGGACACCTGGATGATGAAATCTACAGAGATGAAGCCTCATGAGGGGTAAATGGAGACTAGCCAGCACATGTCCTGAAAGATTAAATAATTTGACCAAAAGTCTTTTGATGAAATTTATACCATCGTCTTCCTGAATCCTGAGTACCACACTGCTGTCCTTCCATTGTCTACATTATTAGGAATAGCAGCTGGAAATTGGAAGAAAAGATAGAGAAGGAAATTCAATTTCAGCTCATAGACCAACCATATCCAAAGTATATTTCGAAGAATCTGAGACTTTTTTTTTGCCAAAAAGTTTGACAAAAGCTTTATTTCATATCCCCCGGTGGAGCTTCAAAAGTGTGCTTTAGCATACTGAAGACTCTGTGAAGGAATGAAACCTAACTACTTTTCACTCTTTCCTCCAGTTTATTTGACCATGAAAACTTTTTGGTTCATATAACACCAATTACATCACATAGACTTTGTATTCTTGGAAACACACCTGGGGAGAATGGCTGTAAGCAATGCAGGGGGTCAGTGAAGATAAACGTAGTTGCAGTTTAGAGGGTAGATGTGGAGATGGCAATATGGGAGGCACACAGACCAAATAGAAGACTTCTTCAGTGATCCAAGGAAGAGAGGAGAAGGGCTAAGACCTGGGCTTCTGCAGTGAGAGGAAGAGGATGAACAGGTTCCTCTTCAATGATTGGGGCAAATGGCAACATCATTCACCTGGAGGAGAATCAGACAGTGATTGAGATTTCAGGCCAGTTTTGAATACACTGGGCATAACGTATCCACGGCAGTTATATTGGTGGCTAAGGGCTAACCGGTAACAGCTGATGGCCAGCTAGTCACAGAAGATATGTATATCTATACTCCATCTTCTTTATCCATTCATTTGTCGATGGATACTTTGGTTTTTTCCATATCTTAGCTAGTTGTTTCCATGTCTTAGCTTTTGCAAATAATGCTGCAGTGAACATGGGTATGCAGATATTTCTTCAGAGATAGTGGTTTCATTTTCTTTGGATAAATACCCAGAAGTGGGATTATTAAATCATGTGCTAGTTCTATTTTTAATTTTTTGAGGAATTTCCATGCTGTTTTCCATAGTGGCTGCATCAATTTACATTCCTATGAACCGCGTACAAGTGTTCTTTTTTCTTTACACCTTCACGAGCACTTGTTATCTCTTGTCTTTTTGATAATAGCCATTTTAATATTTGTGAAGTGATATCTTGTAATTTTGATTTGCATTTCCCTTTGATTAGTGATGTTGACTTCCTTTTCACATACCTGTTGTCCATTATTTTTATGTCTTTTCTTGAAAAATATCTATTCTGCTCCTTAGCCCATTTTAAAATCAGATTATTATTATTATTCTTTGCTCTTGACTTGTATGTGTTCTTTATATATTCCAGACATTAACCCTTTATCAGATATATGATTTGAAAATATTTTCTCCCACTCCACGGGTCGTCTTTTCATTTTTTTTGATAGTTTCTTTTGTTGTGCAGAGCTTTTTTGTTGAACATAGTCACACTTGTTTATTTTTGCTTTTGTTGCTTGTGTTAAGTTTAAGCTTAACTTAAGTTATATTAAGTTTCATATATAACCAGTCTGTTCAAATTCCCTGTCTCATCATTGTTTGCTATTTTTAGTTAGAATCAGGATCCAAATAAAAACAGTTTCAGGATTCTATTAGATGCCCAAGTGGGGATGTCAAGAGGAATGTAGAGTCTGGAGTTTGGGAGAGAATAGGGCTGGAGAAAGAAGTTCCGAGTTATGATATTTGGATGGCATTTCAGCTATGGTCCTAGAAGAGTTCACCTTAAGAATGAGGAGAGGGGGAGAAGATGCCCAAAGACTGAGGTCTCGACACTCCTGCATTTAAAAGTTTGGAAGGAAGAGAAGGAGCTTAGCACGTGGCCACATCCAATTCAAAATGTATTTACCCTCAGGAAAAGCCCTCTGGGCGAAGTTGCTTTCTGGGGATAGTACCCAGAAACTCTGCATCCATAAGCACTGTGAAAGCCACTGGGGTAGCAGTCGTCTTAGCAGTATTGTCTGTTCTGCGTTTATTGACCACTCCAGTCTGCTTGTGATGAAGTCGAAGCTTAGAGAAATGAAGCAACTTATTCAAGATCAAAGATCATAGGAGCTTATTTCAACCTCAAAGCCCATATAGCTGTGCAGATAATACCCAGCACAACTTCAAGGGCATCATTCCATAAACGGCAATGTGAGTGGCGTGTCCACCCCCTGGAGTTGTGTGGTACCCAAGACGCACAACCATATGTAGCAGGCTGCACCCTTTCTTACTACGTCTTGCTGCCCTGGCATTTTCCCCATAAAGTTCTGCTACTTTTAACATAAATACCTACGTCCTAAAGCTTCCAGATAAAAGAGGTTTATCGCGGTGGTTATTGGCTTGAGCTTTGGAGTAAAACAGAAATTGTTTCAAGTCAACGCTCAGCCTCTTAATCATTGTAACCTCATGAAGCTTCAGTTTCTTCGGCTGTGAAATGAAGGAAATAAGAGCAGCCACCTCAGAGGGACATGGAAGCATTAAAAGACAGAAGGCATGTACAAAGCTTAGCATGCTGGACTCAGTACTTTTTGGCTGGTATTAACTCACTTTTGTTTCTAACCTCAACTTCCTCAGCCTAGACCTTGATTTTCAGGAGAGATTGAAGATGTAATGGAAAGGATGGGAATCAGCTTTGGTACAAATCTATCAGCAAATTAATGAAAAGGCACCAGGGATCAGGAATCAGTGTGCAGAACAAAGATATTCAGCTCAGCAAGTGAGGAAAACCGTTTGGGTGACTTTGTTTGGGTTTGTTACTCTTCCTGTTCAGAAAAATGCTTTGTTTTATTTCAAGTACAAAAAAAAGTCACTTGTCATGAATTTGGTTTTGTTTCTATTTAATCTGTACAAAGAGGAATTCCAGGGCTGTGTGAAGAAGGAAAATTTGAAAACCTCTGAGATCTAGGATATTGGCCCTGTCATTCCACGGTGGGGCAAGTCACTAGGAAGTTAAGGCAGGGAGGCCCAAGAGATTGAAATCTGTTTACAACCCAGGTACAGTTTATCTCGATTTCTCCCTGTTGTGCCGGGCTGAGTATCTAAGAATAGGTTTTCTACATACCTGAAAAGCAAATGAGATTCTGGCTACATTGTCTATGAAGACCTGACACCGTATGTTCGCATTTTATGTTTGTTAAAGATGCATAATATTGGCTAGGTTTTTCTGCTCTTCTCCATTCTTTAAAGAAATGAGAGGAAAGAGGCTTGTCTTGAAAAGGGGGAGGTGCTGGCCAAGAGCCCAGGATTGTCCTTCTGGCCTCAAAAGAAACTGTGAAGATGGTTTGAGTTTTAAATGATGTCAGGAGAAAAAAAGTTTCTGTTCTGGAATCTGACATCATGGTTTTCTGTAGCCCCAAAGCCCCATCTCAAATAATTGTGCAATAACTTGATGTTGGAAAAAGTTCCTTTTGAATGTTTATTTGATTCACTTATTTTTAAAGCCCTCAGTATGGTGTAAGGGATGGGACAGGGTCATACTGCTTCTGCCACTTCCATGGATATACCTCATTTCACTGGAATGGGAACAAAGGGGACTTTCCTGACCTCCTGTAGAATGTGCAAGGTGAATCCTTACAAGCGAGGGAATGAGCAATGTTTTTTTAATTATGAAAAAAATTTTACTGTATACAAAAGTAAAGAAAAGAAGGTAATAAACCCACATGTAACCATCATCCAGCTTAATAATTATAACCCATCTGGTTTCCTCTATACCTTCCATTCTACCAAACTAGGTTGTTTTGAAGCAAATCTCAGGCATGGGATCATTTTTCTCCATAAATATGTATGAGTCTTTAAAATGTACAGATTATTTTTTAACATAGCCAGAACCATTCTATACTTTAAAAAAATTAAGTCCTTAATATCATTATATAACCAGTCTGTTCAAATTCCCTGTCTCATAATTGTTTACTGTTTTTAGTTAGAATCAGGATCCAAAATCAGGATCCAAATAAAATAAAACGTACAACATTTAAGTCTATTTTAATCTAAAGATTGCTCTTTTCTCCTTTTTTCCTTGCAATTTATCTATTGGACAAACTGGGTCAGTCTCTCACAGAGTTTTTCAAGACAGTCTGTATTTTGCCAATTTCATCTTTCTCTGACCCCTGTATGTCCTATAAATTTGTAGTTAGATCTAAAAACTTAGATTCCAGTTTGAGTTGTTTTGGGCAAGAATATTTTATAGATGGTGTGTATTTCCATCAGGAGACGCATGATGTCTGGTTGTCTTTTTTTGTGTGTGTGTGTGATATTAGCAGCTATCTGTAGTTCCACTAGGAAACGTAATTTGGTGATAGTCAAATTATACAGTTTCTTTATAATGTATTTAGCTGAAATATTCTATAAAGAGAAACTTCTTATCTACTTCCTGGGTGAAATATAGATTATATTTTAGACTAAGTGCTTGCTTCTTTTCCTGATTTTTCTAATGTTCAAAATAAAAAGTTAGTTCCCTAGTATCCTCCAAATATTATCAGTGCATTTCATTGACCAGTGAAAATTTAAATGTCCCATAATAAATTAATGGATTTTTAATATGTTTGATGGTTTCAAAACATTGCAGTGATTATTCTTATTGATGTTTAAATTGTTCCATCTTTGACTAATGGGATCCTCCTTTTAAAATTTAAAAAAAAATTTTCATTACAGTTGATATTCAATATTACATTAGTTTCAGGTGTACAGTATAGTGGTTAGACATTTATATAACTTACAAAGTAATAGTGGGATCCTCTTTAAGTTACCTCCTGAGTCCTGACGCGACCCTAGTGCTCTTTGATAGGTTCCTTGCTTTCTAATGGCAACATAATCCAGGCTTATCTTGTAATTTTTGTGTCCCAGATTTAGAATCAGCCATTTCTCCAATGAGCCCTGGTTCCTTTTGGTGGAAATAGGATTCAGACATCACAGTCAGTGTACTATGTGTGCTCGTTTTACCGGGTTGGTTATTTGCTTTTAGGTCTTTTCCATGGACAGAGCTAGGAAATACTTTTTTGAAATAAAATATTATTATGAGTTCATACTGATACTTCCGTTTCAAATTCAGGACTTCAAGGTTTTTACTTAACCTTATCAGTTTCACATCTATGTTTCCTTTCTCCGGTGCTAATTATTTTCTTTCACACTGATCAACACTATTTTTAAGGATGTTCAGAGAAAGAAATTCCAAAGTCTTCTGGGAACAACACGATGCTTCTTTCCCCCCTACACGAATCTGTGGACAAAAAAAAGGGGGTTCAAAGGAAAGTAACCTCATAGGGTGATGTGATCATAAATTCCTAACTGAGCAGGTCCTCCTAGGTAGTCATGCCCCAGGCATATAAGTTCTTTGGTAAAAGGCGTATCTTTGCCTTAAGGGAACCCTATTCATTGTTTCTGTGCATCTAGGTTAATAACACCTTTGAAATGCCTCTTTTCAGATCTCTCAGAAGCAAAACTACCCTCAAGAGAGAAAATAATCTTGTTTACTATCATGTAATACAATCACCGCCTTGCTTTCTCCTATCTTCATTTAATCTTCTTTAATTCCAAATGCAAGAAAGAAGCTACAAACTGTCTTTCTAGGAAGCGTTTTTTTCTCAGTGTGTTTAGGTCTTTCTTCCAGGTGTGTCCTCTTTTTAGCTCAAATAAATTTTATAAACATTCTCCACAGTAAGAACAACTGTGACATTTACTTATTGTTTAAGGCAAAGATAAACTTTTTACTAAAGAAGTCATATGCCTGGGACATGACTACCCATCATGACCTGTCCAGTTAGGAATTTATAATCAGATCACCCTGTGAATGGAACCCCTTTTTTGTCCACAAATCATTGATTTGGCATGGGCAGGAGCAACTTAAATTTTAAAAATTGAAATTAAAATGACTGTGTCTGGGAACTCTCCTCTAAGTTTTCTTTCAGAGAAGCTAAACTCTCAGGAATTTTTAGCCGTTTGTCTTCTGATTGATTATCTCAAAGGATTGGTTGTAAAACCAGCTCTCTTCTAACCAGTTTCCAGAAATAGGTTAGTCTCAGAGGGACCAACTGGCTTCCAGAGAAGCAAGGGTGAATGACCAGACTTGGTGTTTGTAGGAGTTTGGGGTGTGACTGAAGCTCACCACCTTCCTTATGTTGGGAGCCATTCACGGAGTTATGAGGTTCTGAAACCGTTTCTGGATGTTAAAAATTATTAATCTGAGGTTTGAGGAGGAGGACAGATATCAGGATCCTGCTTGGGATACGTTTTTTTGGAGAACACATCAGAAGAGCTAAGGAGAAAAACATTCACAGTGCTAGTAAACACAAAACAACTTGGGTTTGTTGTTTCCCAGAAGGCTTCTCATCTTGTTGACTTATCTGTTTCACACAAACTTATTTGGATGCCACTTCAGCATGGGGGAGAACCTAAGAAAGAGAAATTGCCTGAGGTATTATCTTAGCTACAGTAGCTTCTGTTGAGTGGCTGGTGGATCTCTCATCTCAGTGAATCACAGAATTACAGAATAGCAAAGTTGGAAAGTCCCTGATGATTATCTAATCAAGTTTTCAAACTCCTTAAAGATAAGGACCTAGAACCTTTATTTTAAAAACAAACACATGAGCAGACAAGCATATAAGCAAGCAAACGAAAAATAAACAAACAACCCAGGTCCATTTAATCAGAATTTCAGTGGACAGTTTAGTAATCTCAATATTTAACTAAACTTCCAATGATTCTTACCTTTGAGGAAGTTTTGGAAACACTGTACTCCAGCACCTCTGTTTTTCAGATTTGGAGATTGAAACGCATGTAGGGAAAGTGATTTATTGAAGTCACCCAATTGGAGGAGAACAGTTAATATTCCTGAAGGACACATACCGTACGGTTACTACCCATGAACCTACCCACATATAAATAACCATAGTATTTCTTTAATATCTTGATTATGTACTTGTCCAATGGATTCACAGACAAAGAAGATTGTGTAAATAAGTATTTATGAGTCTGTCATGGCTAATTCCACGGTAAGGAAAACCTTTTTAATTTGTCGTACTTCTGTTTAACTTTATAATTTCAGAAAGATCTTTATTATAGCAAAATGTGTTTTCAAAACTTGACTTTACCAGGAAAGATAAGGCTTCAAAATGCAAGCACACCTTGCACAAATAGCCATAGTGAGTCGGAAGGTCTTAGTTAAAGAAAAACTAACGTTTAAAATTGAAAGCAAGATGAAAGCACAATACGAGGATGATTTCCCTTATCTTGGACATTGGCCAGAATTTATTCACTTATGTATATTCATTACATTAGATCAGTGTCATGAAGAACATTGTTCTGGAGATATTAACAAATGCACTGCCAACAAAGATTTTTCCTGATCAAAGTTGGGCAAGTGCCACCTTACACTACTCTGTCTTTGAAATACAGAAAGCACATTAGCCTACCGTTGTTGGGCCCAATGGCAGAGTAAGAAATCGATTATCTAGACAATGGCACAGCAAGGAATGCCTTCCAGATAAAGAGACTGACTTTTGATGGCAGATAGACCCTCCCCAATTCTAGGGATTGGAATGACAGCAAGACAACAGCTCTGGTTGCCTCTGGCTTGATCAGATCCTCATTCCATGCTTGGACTCTCAAACTTCAGACAAACCCCTGTGAATAACAAGGGAGGCATCACAAAGCTCTGTCTTCTCATTCCTTTGGACAAAAACGGGGTTCTACAGAAAGTAACCTCACAAGGTGATCTGATCATATTTTCCTAACTGAACAGATCATAGTGGGTAGTCATGCATATCATTTTTTTAAGTAACAGGTTTATCTTTGCCTTAAATATGCCCTGTCCATTGTTTTTGTGCCTCTAGGTTAACATACCCTTGAAATAAACTTAACTACCCTCAAGAGTAATCTTGTTAACTATCCTGTAATCCAATTACTGTCTTTTCCCATCTTCGTGTAATCTTCCTTGCATTCTTTCCTTAATTTCTTTCTTTCTTTCTTTCTTCTTTTTTAAAAAATTTTTGTTGGGGAATATTGGGAAACAGTGTGTTTTTTCCAGGACCCATCAGCTCCAACTCAAGTTGTTGTTTTTCAATCTAGTTGTGGAGGGCACAGCTCAGCTCCAAGTCAAATAATTGTTTTTGGGTTTTTTTTTCAATCTAGTTGTGGAGAGTGCAGCTCACTGGCCCATGCGAGAATCAAACCTGCGACCTTGGTGTTATGAGCGCTGCTCTCTAACCAACTAAGCCAGCTGGCCACCCCTCTTCCTTAATTTCAAATGCATAAAAGAAACTGCAAACCTGTCATTCTCTGGAGCATATGAGATCTTGTTTCTGGGAAATTGTCTTTAGTTTTTTGCTCAAATAACCTCTTATAAATATTCTCTACAGGTTTGGACATTTCTTATGTTGACACTTATAACGTTATTTTATGATCACTACTTTTCTGTGGGTTGTGCCAAGATGTTCTGCTACTAAAATCCAGTACTTCTGTGTTTTCCTCAATTTTCAGGAAATTAGATTAAGTCAATAGAATTTTAAAATATTTTAAATTTCTTCCCTAGTATCTTCTTCAGTCTTTGGACCTTCTAGTCCTTGTCCATATTTGAGTATATATAAAGTGATTGTGTAAATAAGTATTTATGAGTCTGTCGTGGCTAATTCCACAGTAAGGAAGCTTTCACATACAATGATGATTGTATGATTTCACCTACAATGTTGTCACTGGTTATTTTCATTTGAACAGGTTATAGTAGTTCATGGTCATGCAAAGAGGCTTGTGTTGCTCATCCCCACCAGGACCCATGGATTGAACACTCTGTTACCTGACTTCATTGGGGGGCCAATACTAAACGTGATCACTTAGATTGTGGTCATGCAGTTCCTGCACCAGTGTCATGAAGACATTGTTGAACCCATGTCAGTTTTATGAGAAACCACACTATAAATTTAGCTGAGAGTTTGATGTCAGGGAACAAGGGTGTCTTTTGAAGGACTGAGAAGTGTCTGGCAAATACAGGTATTTACTATATTTTATTGATGAATAAATGCGTCGGAGTGTGCCAAGTTCAGGGTGAGTGAAGGGAAAGCATGGCTTGTTTTTTTTAAAATCAGATACCATATGACACATATGTTTTCTGTTTTGCCTTGTTTGCTGGGAAGCTTAGCTCAAAATTAATGCTTGAAGCAATAATTATTTCATCCCAGGTTCCAGTCTCAATTATTGGCTCCCTTCCTAGAGGCTTTATTTATTTATAACTTTCTATTGTACATGTTTTTTTGTTAGCAATAGTGTCAGGCTATCTTAAGAGATAAAATGGAGTGATGTAAGAGTTCTGAAGTTGGACACAGTTCAGAGTAGTAGAGTTCAAATTGGCTGTTCCTTGGGCAAGTCACTTGTCTACTCTGTGTCTTTAGTTTCCTCATCTGTTATAGGGAATGTTGAGATGATTAAATAAGGCAATGCTTAGAAAGTCCTTAACAGAGTGCCTGAGACATAGTAAGTATCTGATAAGTGTTAATTGTACATAATAACAATACAAATTAGGCATAATAGGCAAAAAATGATAAATACCTTAAATATTTCATGTGCATATTCTGATAAAATCATTTTATCACTTTAGAATTACTACTATTAATAGAAATAAATATTTAAATAATGCTTACAGTGTGCTAGGTACTTTTTTGAGTGTTTTACTTGTTAACTTATGCAAACATATGTTTCTGATGTTCACTGATAAAAATGTGATACTTCTAATCCTCTGAGGTGGGACTATCATTTTCTCTATCTTATAGATGAGACAATTGAGTCACAGAGAGGTCACCTTATTAGCCCAAAGTCATAAAGATAGTGAGTTGTAGACTTGGAGACTTGGAATTCACCGTCAAGCACTCCAACTCCAGGATGGTTGAATTCTGCTTCGAGCCAGTATTTATTGAGCACTCACTATGTGCCAAGCTCTGTAACAAGAGCTTTAACTGAAGCATCTCAATTTGTCCTTCTAACAACCGTGTGAGGTCGACCCACTGCAAAGTGTTATTGGATAAAATAAATAAACAAACCAAAACACTAGCTCCAATATAAAGATCAAATATGAAACCATCTGCAAATAAAAAGTACGGTCAAGATTTATACATTACAGGCATACCTTGTTTTATTGAGCTTTGCTTTATTGTGCTTCACAGATGGTGCTTTTTTACAAATTGAAGGCAGACCCTCCACCGGCAAAAAGATTGCAACTAACTTGATTGCGGTACTCACTTTATTGTAATACTCAATATATACCAATAACAAAATATATAAAAGTCACGTTTGACTTCTGCAATTACAAGAGGTTCTCAAAGTGGTTACCATGAGCATAATTTTAATACAGTTTTTTCTTTTCTTAAAATGTGTATACATTTTCACCCTCTGTGTATGTGTGTGTGTGTGTGTGTGTGTGTGTGTGTGTGTGTACCGTGTTTCCCTGAAAATAAGACTGAGCCAAACAATCAGCTCTAATGCATCTTTTGGAGCAAAAATTAATATAAGACCCGGTCTTATTTTACTATAAGACCCGGTCTTATATAATATAAGACCGGGTCTTATATTAATTTTTGTTCCAAAAGATGCAGTAGAGCTGATTGTCCAGCTGGGTCTTTTTTTTGCGGGAAACACGGTATATATATAAATTGGAAGGATAAACCATAAAAAAGGGGTTAGGTATGGAAGAAGGAAAATAGCATGGAGGGGAAAAGAATAGAGGCTATATTTTTATAGATTTGACTTTAGAACTATAAGAGTAGGTTAGCATTAGAAAGGAAGCCATTTTCTGGATGACCTTAACAGGGTGTGGACCAGATGTCCTGTTTGAAAAGAGCTTATCTTGTTAACTGCCGACTGGGTGGGGTACAAGCTAGCTTATCTTGTCAAATCCCCAGAATGTGGTACAAGCCCATGATATGTATACTCTTTGAAGCTATGGAAAATTACTGGATGCTTTAAAAATGCTATATAAACCCTTGGCTTTGAGTGCTCAGGGTCCTTGTTGAACCCGCTGCGTCGGGCAGATACTCGGACCCCAGCTAGCTGGAAATAAACCTCACTGTGTGACTTGCATTATCGCGTGTGACCTCTGTCCAATTGAGGGGTGGTCGATTCTAGACCTTAACAGAGCCATGTTCACATAATTATAAAACAATTAAATTCAATGAAAAGCTATCCCTAAAACTCAAAAGAATATTTGAAGGCTAATTCTACCACTTCAGAACTGGGAAGCCCTTGGCAAGTTACCTAATAAGCCTCAATTAATCTCTAAAGCAAGATTAATTATAGTGACTCCCTCATTGGGTTAATATGAAGATTAAATAATGCACATTAAATATACTTAACACAATGCCTGACACAAAGCAAGTGTTCAAAGTTTATTAGCGATTGTTTGTAACCCTAAAACTCAGAACAGAATAATTTGGAAACAAGTATCAAGTTTATATAAAGATTCTCCCTGAGATCCTTCTTAATACTGAGATCCTCCAAGACATTTAAATATTCCATTTACAAAATTTTTGTTATTCAAAAGTGGATCTACAGCCTTGAGACGAGGAGTGGTGGTCTCTACCAGCCAAGCACAGCAAATATGCTGCGAGCTGGAACTCAGAGGTGGTATTAATTGCACCTCATTCCATTGAAGGAGAGGCAGCATGCACTGCAGGCAAGAGAGATGCCTGCCTTCTAGAGCAGAAAGAAGTTTCTAAAACTCTACACATGGAAGAGTAGGGCTGTTTTGGTGGAGAAAGCAAGGGCTGAGCCAAAGCCCTCAGTGAAAGGAAAGCCTTTTCCAGCCAGTCTTTCTTCTAGCACTTTTCTCCTCTATTACTCACACACTTACGAGCATCCGCCCTTCCTGTCATGAGTCTGAGGGGGCATCACGTGGTTGGCAGGGATGTTCCTGAGAGCCATTCTTACACCAGAATGTCTAGCAATACCTAAACTATAGACCAAAGTGAATCTGAACCACATAAAAATGTCCCACTAAACCCAGACTAAATGAATTCAGACCCAACTCATTCCTTCTTTATCTGGATCTTAAACTTGCTCTCAGACACACCATAACCACCAACACAAAGAGAAGTGGTATGGGGGAGGTGAGTGGCAGTGAAAAAAGACAATAGCGGTTAAAATATTGTGCTTTTGCAAATCTGTAAAAAGCATGTGACCACATAAACACATTGTTTGAGATCCTCCCAGGCCTTGGTAGATCTCTGCAAACGAGAGAGACTTGGTAGCTTGAGTCTGGTCAACTTCACAGTAAATCTGCCTCCGCGTGTCAGGAAAGTTCAGTATTCAGAAGGATTTTCTGAGAAATCCTTTTATAGAACAGAGCCTCATTTCTCAATTTATTAGCCTGTGGGCTGAGGTATTTCCTGTCCACTTTTCTAAAAATGGAGAGACACCTGCATGTAAGAGCTAAAAACTATGTGTGGTGGCCGATGTGGGGAAAAGAAGTGGCAACATCAGCTGCTTCAAGAGCAGCTTTGAAGTATAACAGCCATGGCTTGGGGCCCAGTCTGAGCAGGGAGGTGGCACTCTAAGGGGTAGAGCACCCAAGACACAGGTTCGGGGACTCCTAGCAATTAACAAGGTCAACAATGGCAGAAGGGAAGGTTCTTGAACAATCTCTCCTTCCCAACCCCCACACCACACATTCTCAACCCCCACCCCCACCCCCTCACCAAGGAGCTATGATTACACTGGACAAGTTGAGCTGGAGAATTCTGGATGTCTTCCCATTATGGCCTTATTGATATCCCCTCTGTTATCGCACCTCGGCCCCCAGCCAGGAGAAGCACCCGGTCTAATTCTATTTATCACTAGATCCTTAATATCCCCCGGGAGTATCAAGACTCCTCATTCCAAAGACTGCACAAAGCAAAAGTATTATTGCAAATTACTCGTCTCAGACCTGGGCCCAGAAGACTTCTGCTTTCCAGTTTTATAAATGGCTAAAACGTTAGCTTAGTTTGTATCAGTTAAAAGTACTTTATTTTGTAATTAAACAAAATTTTTAATTACAGTGGACATACAATATTATATTAGTTTCAGCAGTACAACATAGGGATTAGACATTGTATACCTTACAAAGTGATCACCCTGGTAAGTCTAGCACCCATCTGACACCATACATAGTTATTACATTATTATTGGCTATACTCCCTATGCTGTGCTTTACATCCCCACGACTGTTTTTATAATTGGCAATTTGTACATCTTAAAAATCATTGCATTTTAAATTTCACCTAAAGTTAAAAGTAGCTGCTTTCAAAACTCATGATTTCAGAATATCAGGAAGTGACTAATGAATTAATTGGAAATTATTATTAGAAGCAATGAAGCTTTCAGAACTGCCCTTATGAGCTCTGTAACAAACTCCTTTTTGTTCAAATTTCAAAAAAGTCTCCAGAACATGGCTCAAAGTTCCTTAGATGCGTATCTCTGTAATGAACAGGAGGTTTAAAAATGTGCCCTGCTTCTACAGCAGAGTTTATTGCTTTTCAAGATGGAAAGTTTTTTAGCTTATAAAAAAAAAGAAAAGAAAAAACCACCACCACCATTTCCCTCTAAAATTCCTGTCCCTCTTACAGAAACACGCAGTGAAACAACCAGTCAGTTGGGTGGACTCTTAATGGCTTCCTGTGGTGGTAACTCTATTGTGAGACAGAAAGAGCATTCAGAAAGAAAAGGTGAGATTGCATCTGTATTTTTATAAGGAAGGAATGTAATGCAGTCTGCACATAAATGAGATTTTGTGAAGTATACATGTTGTTGTGGGAATGAATCACTTAATAACTATATTTATGCAATTATTTGTACCACAATTGTTTTCCTTATTAGATTGTAAACTTTACGTGGGGAAGGCTAAATTTTCTTACTTCACCTTTATGTTCCTAGAACTCAAGCACAAAAGAGATGCCAACAACAACAATAACAACAACAACAACAACAACAACAACAACAACAACAAAACTGAATTGGCACTATTAAGATCCCAAAAAGTGATTAAAAAATAAAAACATGGGTGGGGGGTGGGAGATGAGGGTAAGGGGGATCAAATATATGGTGATGGAAGGAGAACTCTGGGTGGTGAACACACAACGGGATTTATAGATGATGTAATACAGAATTGTACACCTGAAATCTATGTAATTTTACTAACAACTGTCACCCCAATAAATTAAAAAAAATACATAACTAAGGTTCACATTAAAAAAATCAATAATTTTTAGGGAAGAGAATGTGCTAGTTTTTATAACTTTTCATTTTGCAATAATTTCAAACTTACAGAAAAATTTCAAAAGTTGTACAAAGAACTCTTGGACGATCTTCATCCAGATTCCCCAAATTTAAACATTTACCACACTTGCTTTTACATACATATTTGAGAGTAAGTTGCAGACATGCTGCTCTCTTACCCCTAAATACTTCAGGGTGTAATTCCTGAGAATAAGGACATCCTCTTACATAACTACCATATAATTGTCAAAATCAGGAAATTCACAGTGAGACAATATTATTATCTAATCTATAGACATTATTTAATATTTGCTCATTATTTTCATAATACGCTATAGAGTAGCAGGAAAATAATTTTTAAGGATTCAGTCTAGGATGACACATTACATTATCATATCTCTTTACTATCCCTCAATCTGGAACATTTCCTCAGTCTTTCTTTGTCTTTCACGACCTTGACATTTTTGAAGAGTCTGAGCCAGTTTTCTTTTTTCTTTTTTAAGATTTTATTGGAGAAGGGGAACAGGACTTTATTGGGGAACAGTGTGTACTTCCAGGACTTTTTTTTTCAAGTCAAGTTGTTGTCCTTACAGTCTAAGTTGTGGAGGGCGCATCTCAGCTCCAGGTCCAGTTGCCGTTGTGCCGGCAACCTTGTGGTTGAGAGGATGCGCTCCAACCAACTGAGCCATCTGGGAGCTCAGCTCAAGGTGCCATGTTCAATCTTTATTTGCAGGGGGCACTGCCCACCATCCCTTGCAGGACTCGAGGAATCGTACTGGCAACCTTGTGGTTGAGAGCCCACCAGCCCATGTGGGAATCGAACCGGCAGCCTTTGGAGTTAGGAGCATGGAGCTCCAACCGCCTAAGCCATAGGACCAGCCCCTGAGCCAGTTATTTTAGGATGTTTTTCAGTTCAGGTTTACCTGATGTTCTTTCATGATTAAATTCAGATTTCGCATCGGATAAGTGATGTTGTCTTTTTTGCAGTGCATCATACCAAGAGGCATAGAGGTCAGTATGCTCCATTACTGGTGATGCTAACCTTGATTACTTGAATAGACAGTGTTTGCCAGCTTTCTCCACTGTAAGGTGACTATTTTCTCCTTTGCAATTCCCCTTTGTAGTTAATAAGTATTTTATAGGGAGATACTTTGAAGCCACATGAATACCCTGTTCCTCATCAATATTTTACCTGCTAGTTTTAGCATCCATTGATAATTCTTTTTTGTTTTCCTTCTTGGCATCTGTTGTTGTTTTGATAATTCTTGCTTGAATTAATTATTACTATGATACTTGCCAAATAGTGATTGCTTAACTCCATCATTCATTCTACATTTGTTGGTTGGCATTCTACTATTAGAAAACTGTTCTCTTTCTCTACTATTTATTTATCAATGTATTTATTTATATTAGCATGAACTTGAATTATTGTTTTAGTCATTAGGGTTATAATCTGTTAATATTATTTATTTGATGTGCATATTCTCCCAGATTAAGTTGGCTCCCATGTTCTTTTGACATGTTTCTTTATTTTTAAGCATTACCTTTCCTTTAAGATAACAAGATATTCCAGGCTCAACCTGAACCTTCTCTGTCCAGCCCTGGGATCAGTCATTCTCTCAGGACCCCTGGTTCTTTTAAGTGGATAAGGTGCCAACTTTACTTTTAAAATAAAACAAAACAGAGAAAATACAACTACTCGATAAAGGTAGTAGATATTTAAAACATACTCTAAGCTGTGCTATTGACAGTTAAACAAGAGACACAAAGTTAGATTCATTAAGACAGTGTAGTATGGGTTTGGATATATGCAAATATATAAATAAAACAGAATAGAGCAACTGTAAATAGATGTAGTCATATACCAGACCTCAGAATATGATAATCATCACAATAAATTATTCAATTAATGGTGTTAATGGTTTTTTAAACATTTAAAGTAATCAACTTAGTTTCTTCTCACAAGTCAAAAAAATAAAGTCTCCATATATTAAAGCTTTAATTATAAAAAAAAAAGAATTATTAGAAGAAAATTTAGAAAAATAGCTTTAGAATACAGAGGTAGTGCAAGATTTCCTAAATTAGCACAAAGTAAGTAAAAAAGCTTAACTGTTACAGCTTTTTGGTAGACTCTTCATTTTTTATATTGATTCTCTTACCACTATTAAATTCTTCACTCAAAGTCTACTTTATCTGATATCAATATTTGTATATCAGTTTGCTTTTGATTATTTTTGTATACCAGTTTGATTTTGATTTTTATATTTGCAGTATGTCTTCTTCTGTCCCTTTATGTTTTTAATCATTTCCTATCATTTTGTTGAGGCATGACTCCTGCAAGCAACATATAGATGGATATTTGTTTTTAAAAATCCAATCTTAAATTTTGTCTTTTAATAAATTTGTTTAATCCATTTTACTTATTATCATTCCTTCTATATTTGAACTTATTTCTACATATTTTGTTAACCATACTTTTTCCTTTACATCTTTTTTTCCCTTTAACTTCTTGGTCATTTGTGTCTTTCTAGGAATCCGGCCAATTCATCTACTATGTTTAATTAACTGGCACATGGTTATTAATAATATTTTATCATAATCTTTAAAATTTCTGTGGGGTCTGTATTTCATTTCTGATTTTAGTAATTTGTGCTTCTTTATTTTGTTCTTGGTCAATATGGCCAAAGGTTTATCAATTTTAGCAAAAAAAGTGACTTTTAGTTTCATTTATTTTCCCTATCATTTTTCTGTTTTTTACTTCATTAATTTATGCTATGATCCTTATTATTTCCTTCCTTCTACTTACTTCGGGGTTGATTTGCTTTGACTTTTGATTTTAGATCTTTTGTTTCTTTGTAATAAACATTTTCAGCCAGTAAACAAATAACTGTATTGGAACACCCTCCCTACTCACCTGATCTGGCCCCCAGTGACTTCTTTCTTTACCCGAAGACAAAGGAAATATTGAAAGGAAGACATTTTGATGACATTCAGGACATCAAGGGTAATACGACGGCAGCTCTGATGGCCATTCCAGAAAAAGTTCCAAAATTGCTTTGAAGAGTGGACTAGGCACTGGCGTAGGTGCATAGCTTCCCAAGAGGGGCTACTTCGAAGGTGACTGTAGTGATATTCAGCAAGGAGGTACTTTTTTCTAGGATGAGTTTGCGAAGTTAATTGTCCGACCATGTATATCTTCATAACAAAAATTTCTATTTTGTAAAAAGTCAAAAATTATTTAGATTTACTAGTATCTTTTACTGCTTTCTTTGTTTCCTCTATCATATTTCTTCCTGTGGTGATATTGGGACTGTTCGAAATTTGGTCACTGAGCTGTTGGATATCTTAGCCCAGGATCAGTTAGCATGAATTTTTCTTTTTTTTTTCTTTTTTTTAATTTATTGGGGTGACAATTGTTAGTGAAATTACATAGATTTCAGGTGTACATGAATTTTTCTTTAAACCACTTATTACAAGTTCTGGTCCTGGTCCAGCCTCTTTCAGTGTAGCCCTACGAGTCAAGTAAAATGATTTACTTGATTCACATAGTATGCTGGCCCCTGTCCCGACCTCTTGTGGGATGTTTATTGCTTCATTTGACTGTAGGGAGGAATGTCAAGTTTCTAAGCATCTTTACCTGTTTCTAGAATCACAGCTCAGCAAAGTTACACTCTGCCTCCACTTACTGTTCCATTATCATTTATCTGTTAGTTTTCATGTCTACGGAAATGTTTTCTGTAGTGTTTTGTTTTTCAGGGTGTCTATATCTTTATAATTAACTAACTAAATAAATTTACTTTGTCACTGCTTAATTTGAAGCAGAGGAGGGTTTCAGGAATGAAATCACAGCACCCTCATGAGTGGCAGGCTTCCGCACCCCACCCGTTGCCCCAGCTTAATTCGGCAGTTTGGAGAAGGAGCTGGATAAAGAGCTCTGTTAATCAAGTAGGGATGATAATGATGGTGTTGAAGACAGCAAGATGTTGGATTGGCTAGACTTGGAAGCAATGAGTTTATCGAGAGTATTGCTTGGCTTTCTAATAGCTCAGCTTGGGAGACTGTGCTTTAGGTAGTGTGTTAGATAAAACTGTAACCGGATATTAAAAATGGGTATCTTCTTATCTCAGTTTTAGCTGAGGCACCAAGATAATAGATGCCATATTGCAAAGTAATGTGTCATACATCTTGAAGAATTTTCACAGAAGGTGTTGGAAAATTGGTTTAGCAACTCCAAGCTCAGCACACATCTCTAGCGTGTAAAATAGGTTGGCATGGCCAAGAAGATTATAGCAAGAGATTAGGGGAGAATTTTATTTTCTTGAATTTATCTAATGTTGTGCATTAGAATACTGAGCTCCAAGAAAGCAGGAATTTTTAAAAATCAATTTTGTGACGGTTAGGAATGAATAAATGGGCAAATATTTAGAGAAAACTGTCGTGTTAAGAGTTTCAGAGGAAAGAATGACAATCACCTCACCTCAAGTCTAGGGGAAAGTACTTCAACAGGGTCACACAGAAAGGTGAACTAGTGTTCTGTAAAACTTAAAAGGAGGGGAGAGCCTAGCTAGTGGTTCATTTAGAGACTGAAAAACTAAGAGACTGCGTTGGCATGGCCTGTCGTCTTAAAGTTCATTAATTGTGGGAAAAGGTCGTTGTTTTCTGTGGATCAAAAGCAGACTGGACATGTTAGAATGAGAGCTGGAATGGGATCATCTCAGATGAGTCCAAGGCGCTTGGCAGGAAGAGGTGTTCCAACACAGACATGAACCTCAAGACTTCCAGGGACTAAGAAAGGAACTGTGAGTGATTACCCAAAGCTTTCCTTGCACCTGCAGGAAGACACAGTAAGAAGTACATGGGTTTTTTGTTTGTTTTTTTTTGGCTTGTTTTGCAAAATATTTAATTTTTTCTGAACCTTTCCAAATTTTTAAATATCTAAAACCACTATTTTAGAATTTATTATTTAATTCTAAAAGAAGTTTATTTAAAATACATATTTATTATACGTCTTTAAGATGTATTGTTGGCTTTAATGGAGAGATAGGAAGACTCACTTTCTCAACCCACAGCTACAGAGACTATGTCTAAAGAGTTAAAAAAAAAAAAGGTGAAACTGACGTAAGAGGGAATTCTCTGATTCATGGGAAGGGAGGAATCTACTCCAAAGACACTAGCAATATTGTAAACAAGAAACAAAAATATGCCAAAAACTATCTTTTCTTACGCATTATATAAATGTTAATTACCTTGGTGTTTTTCAATGCAACAGAGCATTTTCTAATAGTACATGGAGACCCCTACATTGCAATGTCATATTAGGGTACACACACAGAGTATAAAAAATGCATTGAATATTTTAAACCTAGATATGATGAGCTTTTTGAGATCCAATAATTGCTGTTACAGCTTTTCAAACTAAAAATGAAAAAGCTACTGAAGTACCTGCCAAGGTAAATTACCATACTGTTTTGCCTGGAAAAATGCACAAAATAACAGAAAGACTAATAAAAACTCGTATAGTTGACATTACTGAATGCCTGCTGGATGAAAAGTCAGTGAAGGAAACCACAGAACTGCCACCTTTCAATGATTCAGTAACTCAAAGTAAAGATTTAGCTGTAAACAAGAAGACTGAGTTAATACCTGTAGAACTGAATGTTTGCCTTTGAATGGACAAATCTACATATGTGCCTACACTTGCAGTTTTGCTTGTATTAGTTCAAGTTCAGCACCAGCTAATCATCAAAGATCTTCCTTTATGGGAATGCTATAAACACACGTGCTACTAAAATTTTCAAAGTGTTAAGTAATGTTTTGAATTGTTTGGTTTATCCTGTCACTACTGGGTTGACATTTGTCCTCATGGTATAAAAGCAGTGGTGGGTAAAATTGCTGGTGTTTTAGCACGAGTAAAGGTGATGGTACCAAATGATACTAGTAGTCATTACTTTTGTCACCACCAAGCACTTGCAAGAATAAAGTTTCACTGAAGAGCAGCTTTGATGAAGCAGTAAAAATTATTAATTTTGGTTTTCATGGATATCCAATTTAGTAAAGTTGGAAGTTAAAAACATAGCTTTTGCTTAAGCATTTAAACTTAATGGACCAATCTAGTTAATTTATTCGTAACTCTAGTAATTTTGTGTAAAAGTAACATCACTGTCGCTTATCCTTTAATTAACATTCAACTATCTTTAACAGATACTATTTCCTTAAATAATTAACCCATTTAACTGTCATGGTTAACTAAATCCCCTTAAGTGCTTTAAATTATAATTCCAAATTTAATATATTTGATTCTTTCAAGAATGATTCTTTCAAGCAAGTCACCCAACAAGGCTGATTTACTGAAAAGATAAGCAAAACCTTCTTTAGCATGGAAACTCTGATTATAAACCTAAAATGCCTGAAAAGACCTAAAAACATTTCAGTCTTTTAGACAGTCAAATACTGTTTATAAATTTAAACAAATCTTTATGAATTTTAAAAGTAAAATGATGTTTAATAATAAACATTTCAAATTAAGGTAATACGATTAATATGTTGGGTTGTCTTAAATGTTTCAAACACTGTAAGTAACCATTATACGTAATTTTTCATGATGGTTATAAAACTTATTCCTAAAGCTCACATGGAAGTATTAATCCCATGGGTTTAATTTACTTTATCTTCTCTGTACCTGATTATAAACTTTCCTGAGTAGCACAGTTACTTCCCCAACTGCAGAGAGCTGATGTGCCATCTCAGGCCAACTGAGGGCCTTGGCCTGAGACTAGGGTTACAGATTTAATTTCAAAGTCAGACGTTCTGGCCTGCAACTTGGACAGTACTTCTGGGCTGATGCTACTCGAGACTCAGGTTTATCTTCCTAACCCTGCCTTGAGGTCATGGGAATTAAATCTCCAAATTTTCTTATGATTTGGATTATGAGTCATGAGAAGTCATTTCACTGAGTCAATTTTTAAAACCGGTACTTAACTTCTTTCCCACCTTTCTATTGCCTAGTAGGATTCCATGCTCTTCATATATTTATTTCCTTACCTATTTCACTGATCTAATTTTTATAATCGTTTTATTGACATCCTTCCTTTGTGCCTCACCGGAATCCTGTATGACTTAGCATAGCTCCTGAATCATTGAGATTTATTTGTTAAACTAAAACGAATCGAACACCCCTCCCCCACCCCCACCATGTTCTAGGCATTATTTTAGGCTCTGGAAATATAACAGGAAGCAAAACAGAAACAAACAAACCTGCCTTCACAGAACTTCTCTTCTAGTGAGATCGTTACCTTCTCACTGTCTTATGCTACCACTTCGAGTTGAAGACTATCTCACTGGAAACCCCGACTGGCTTAGGGTCCCCACGTAACGATAATATGGCAGTAGCTAACATTCTGAGACCTTTGCTTGTGTCTCTCCTGTAATTCTTGCAACAGCCCAACGTTGGGAGGTGGTAATTTTACAGATAAGAAAGCAGGCATACCGATGTTCAATCGTTTGCCTGTATCCCATAATTAGTAAGTAACAGGGCCTGGATTCTAACCTAGTCAGTTTTCTGGCTCGCATTAAACAGCGATGCCACACTGCCTCCTAGAGCAGTGTGAAATAAACATTCGGGAAGAAAAATCTGTGAGAAATTCTTGAGTCCCTAACCCGTTGGTTACCTTGGTGTGTGTTGACAAATCATCCGTTCGTCTCCCCCTCTTGCCCCCACCCCATGTCTTTCTTCTGCTCTGCCTGACTGGAGTGTCTGCTGATGTTTTATTTATATATAATAAACTCAATTTGAACCAACTGTACACCAGGTGTCTGGAGCCAGACTCTATCAGGAAACTTGATCTACATTTGCAAGTGGGAAAATAGGATTAGATTAAGCCCAAAGGGAAAAACTATGTGGTGTCTTCGATTCCTCTCCACCTACCCCTTCCACGACTGATCATGTGCAGAGGCAACACATGTCCTACTGGGGAGGCCACAGGGCCTGCATTATTTGTACGTCAGCCTTCACTGGGTAAAGTAGACAAATTCAGCTTTACTTGGACATCTAGCCTCTAAAGGACATGCCCGAGGTAACTAAATTAAATTCCTAATATAGCTTAGTTAAGGGGTACTGGCTCCCAGCGGCCATGTCTGTGGTGTCCTTTGAGACTGACAAATGGGAAGGGTCTTGCTGGCCTGAAGGGTAAGGATAATGACTTTTAGCAGCCCCTAGGGGTTGGGTGCTCTGAGCCAGGCTCTGGCTAAGGCACTCTACACATACTGTTTCTTTGAAACCTCATTAAGTTGATTTTGTCAGAAACTTCAAAGATGAGGAAACAGCCTCAGAGTGAGGACTCTCCCTCCTCACACCACACTCATGCTTCTCGTTGAACCCTTAGCATGCTCTGTTATAATCATTTTGTTCCAGATATTAACGCAGCACTTTGGCTGTGACCTGATTCTGAAACTTAGGAACCTCATGAGTTGGAAAGCTTGCCATTTTGGAGTTGTGAGTGGCTTTCAGTCTTCTGTGAGATGGAGGTGTCAGTTCGCCTTTAGAGCAGATTGTTGCTTTGTTTTTGAAAAATCTCCAGACGTACTTTCTAGATGTAAGTCACCAACATGTAAGCCACGTTCCATCCATGGAACTTAGGGCAGAATTGTGGAGACACCATTTATAGATGCTTTGAGCTGGGAAGCGAGTGGCCTGGTTGGGGATATACACTGCTGTGTGGTTGCAAAGGAACCATATCTCAGATATTGCTTTGTTGGGAGAGATGCTTCCTGGCTATGTTTGAACTAAGCTGTCACTGCTGCCGAGGTGGTGCCTGCTCTTGATGGGCCTGGACCAGCTCCCACTGTTCCAGGAAATGCAGAGTGGAGGACAGATGCTGGAGTGGCAGGATTCCCCCGTCAGGGACATGTAACAGAGAATTCCAGTGGCACTTCAGTTACCTGGAGCAAAGCATACCTGCTGCTGGAAAGGGAACAGTCCTGACAGAGAGGCTTTAGAGTATAGCAAGAAGAGTCCTCCCTTCACCTAGAGCCCAATATTACACGGTCACCCCAGGAAGTTCATGACTTGGGGACACCAGGAGACACCACCATCGATGCAGCCAGGGCAATTTCATGAAGAGCCGTCAGCAATGGCCAAACAATTTCTCCCTCTTCAGACTGCTTCCTGAGCAATGGACATCATCCTGGATAAGACAGAGTAGGCAAAACAGGATTTGGGAGTGGCATACGGTGGCCGAAGTGGAGACACCCTTCTAGGACTCCCAGATATTGCGTACATGGGAGTGTGAATGTTCAAGAGACTCTTTAAAAAATTCCTTGTTTTTGATCGTCACTAAACAAAACCCACAGCAACAAAACAGTCAGTGACTTTTTCATGTTTCTGGAATATTGTTTCCAAACAAAACTATACTTCTGTGTTTCCTATTTAATAGCTAAGATTCAAATAACAGTGAAATGATTTTGATAAGGAAATATGGACAAATAAGATAGTGAGGGTTCAAACCATTGTGATTTGGACATTGAAAAACACTATGAATGCTTTTTATACTCATGTGTTGGCGAATGTGAACATAGCAGCCCTTGATTGCTTGTCACCCATCACCTATACGTGGTAGGTCTAGATTCAGATGTATGTGACAGAAAACCCCAAAATACCAATGGAGATTATTATAATAATGTCCTTTCAATGTAACTGTACTTTTGGGTGACTTGCATAGACCAATGGCACATTAACATATGTGACACAAGTGGAGGCTGCATGATGGGACTTGACTTCTCCTTTTTTTTTTTGAACCCTGAGACTAACATGTGAAAGAAGCTTAGGCTCACCTACTGTAAGATAAGACCACATGAAGCAAAGATGAGCCATCCCAGCTAAGGGACACCCTAGACCAACTGGACATGTAAAGTCAGCTTCGACCATCCAGCTCCAGCCTAATCTTCCAGTCACCCACCTGACCCATAGAATCAGGAACTAAATAAGATGATTATTGTTTTAAGCCACTAAGTTTGAAGTCGTTTGTTATGCAGGCAAGCTAACAAATGCATATAATATAGAAATTTGTTTTATTTCTTTTATAAATGAGAAATATGAAACCCAAGGATGGTACAGCACTCCATTTTGTCAAGGACTGAAGCTTCTTCCATCTTGTTGTTCTTCCATCCTCAGGTCTTGACTGCACTTTATGGTCCAGAATGGTTGCCCAAGCTCCAATTGGTGTAATTTGATTTCTAGCCAGCAGGAAGCAGGGTAGGAGAGTGATGGGGAAAAAGTATGTTTCTTCTCTTTACAAACACTTTCCAGAAGTTTCATGTACCACTTATGCTTGCGTCTCATTGACCAGAACTTAGTCACATGGCCATAGCCAGTTACAAGAGAGATTGAGAAATGGAGTCTTATTTCTGGGAGTCATTAGCACAGCTGAAAATCTGAATTTTATGTTTGTTTGTTTGTTTTTGTTGTTGTTTTGCTTGTTTGTTTGTTTTAGAAAAGAAGAAGGGGAAAGGAATTTGGGGGAACATGAGCAGCTTCTGCTTAACTTCTCTCTGCTGTGAACTACTTCATTATGGGATTCTACTCAACTCTGAATCTCTAGCACTTAACCTGTATTTAGTAATGTTTGTGGAATGTTGCCTGGTGAATGAAGGAGGGTCCATTCCTCAGACTGCTGAAGGGCACTCACAAGTTTACGAATTTAATTCCACATCCAGCAGATGGTTGGCATCACCATACTATCAGTGGCTAGATAACAGATCTTATTAGAGAGGCTTCAGAATGTAGCAAGAAAAGTCAGAAATCCTGTCACTTATTTCCTGAGTGACACCAGGCAAAGTGCCTAACCTTAAGTATCCTTGTCCTTAAAGTGACAATAAAAATGTCTATCTTAATGGGAAGTTATTCCTTAATGGGTAATAAAAAGTTTTGAAAGTAGATAGTGGAGATGATTGCACAACATTTTGAAAGACATTACTGCCATTGAAATGCACACTTAAAAATAGTTCAAAAAAATTTCTGCCTCACAAGTTTGCCATGTTTCTGTATGTGCCTCCTGTGAGTTTATGGAAGACTATGACAAGGGCAATTATAAAAAGGGAGAAGTAAAAAACAATCACAAAAAGTGGCCTGGGATGGTGCAAGGGGATGAACAACGGTGGTTGGAAGACAGTAATTACATTTTTAAAGAATATTTGAGTCTTGTAACCAGAAGCCTTTTGTGGTCTCTTGCCAACATGCAGACTGCACGTAGAAATGCCGGACGTGCAGATTTAGTGATGCAGTGGTTCTCTGGAGGCCACAGAACTGATAGTGCTTGTGTTTGCAAACCCTCAAAAACTTTATAAATTGAGCTGGGTGAGACAGAGTTCACTCCATCTGACTAGGACTGGCCATTCAACTTCATTTCAATCAACACTTAATGAACACCTATGTGTAGTCATTAGGACTCTTAATAAATAAATATCCTGGTTCTTAACCCAGGACATACGCGTAAGGTCAAATTTCATTTCCCTGCTGCTTTAGCTTTGGCAAAGGAAAGAAGAGTAGAGGCAGTGTGTGTCATACTGGGTGAAAGTACTCCCCTTTTCTTTTACTGCCCGAGGGATTGCAGAAGCACACGGCAAGATGAGGCCTGCATCACCTGTGTCTGAGTAATTACAATGGGCCATACTTGCCGCCTTGCAGTAAACAGGTAGCGTGAAGGAGGGATAAACTTTTGTGTGTTATGCCACTGAGCTGTTGGCGTTGTCTGTTACTGCAGCATTACCTGGCCTAACCTGACTGGTGCTGTGTATCTCACCCCAGGCTAAGTGAGTATTTTACCCTAGAGATTAAACTCTAGAGTTAGGGAGTCTGAGTTGAGTCTGGGTTAGCTAGTTTCTCACAGTGTGATCTTGGATGAATCAGTAAACTCTGTGCCTATTTCCCACATTTAGAAAATAGGAATAATAATGGAAACCACCTAATAGGGTTTATATGAGGACTCAGCTAGGTGAACAACCTAGCCCAGCACATAACAAGTCCTCAGAAATGTTGGATGATGATGATCTCACTTAATTCTCACAACAACTCTGTGTAAGATTTGCTGATGTGTCAAGCCATTGAGTTTTGGCACTGTTACTGCAAGTAATAAGAGAAAGTTTTGAAATTAGAATCCAGCCCTGACCCATCAATCCACCTTTCAGGCATACTTCTTCTATGTCCCTGGAAGCTGTCCAGCTCCAGTGTGCCGCCACTTCTCATTCTGTCCTCGTCTACTCTCTAGAGCGAGCGCTCATTTACTTACTCAACTTTCCCAGTGACCAAATCCATGTAAAAGATTCCCCTCGAGCAGAGACTCAGAGCTGCAGCCTCCCATTCTGGTCCCTCCATCAGAGACTGTCTTGCTCTCCCGCCTAAAAGACAGGCCAGGAAGCAGACCCTTACACATGGGGTCCATTCGATTCCCATCTGCACCAGACTCACCTCTTAGTCTGCCAAAGCCAAATGATTTGTTCAAACCATAAAAAAAAAAAATTGATGCACGAAGTAAAAATAATCGGAAGATGCAAAAGGGCGTAGAGAGATGTCTCTCTCCCACCCCACTCTCTATAGACTCTCAGTCTCTCTCCTCAGAGGCAACCATGGTGATTCCTTTTCTCAAAGTGGGTTTTAAAATCAGTTCCTTGTTGATATCCCCGGCGGCACCACTTCTGGGGCTAATGTCCTTCCTGCCCTATGGCTGCACCCACAGCTCTCTCCCACCAGCAGCACCTCCTTCTGGCCTCCTAATCCTGCATATCCTGCTGCATCTGTTCAACTCATCTTTTCCAGGAAGAACTTTTTAGCAATTCCAGCTGTTACTCATCTCTCTTCTTCTTGACAACAGCACTATTTCTGTCACATATTTGAACATTTTGTCATATCCATTTATCAGGTGTTTGTTTCTAATTGCTTCATGTGGGCCACCCTCCCTTCCCCAACCAGCCTGAAAGTTGATTGTCTATCCCCAAAGGCTTCTACTACTACCTTCCCCCTGAGGACTCCCAAATCCACTCTCCTGAGTTTCAGACATATCTCCAGTTGAAGCTAGGTATCTTCACAGTCGTCCTCATGGGGACGTCCAAAACGAAATTCTTGCTTTTTGACCTTAACTTGCCTTACTTCCCAGATCTCCTCTCTCAACGAGTGGCATCAACATCTATTTAATAATAATTCAGTAAATAATAATAATAATTCAGTAAATACTTGAAACTTCAGTCACCTAAACTCCAACCCCTCCATGTAGCCCCCCTCCCCAATCCAAGAGGATATGTGCATGGGAAGGCAGGAGAAAAAGAATTACAAGATCTGTCAATTGTATGTTAAAAACAGCTCTCGAATTGGCCCTTTTCTCTACACTCCCACTAGCTCAGCCCTTGGTTAGCCTCCCACTACGTCTTGCCTGGTTTACAGAAATTGCTTCTAAATTGGTCTCCCTTCTTATAGTCTCTCCTCCCTTCGATTCATCTTCTCCTCCCCCGGCAGTGTCATCATTCTAAAGGACAGTTGTAATCGTATCACCTTCCTGCTCAAAAACTTTTCAGGGGTTTTTCACTTGCCTGCTGTTCCCTCCAGATTCACTTCCTGTACTTCTCCTTACCACTCCCCCTGCGACTATCCCCTTACACCCCTCAAATTCAGATAAGGTGACCACCTGCCATTCACCAGACAGGTTGTTGAAAATGGCCTCTTTTTCTTGGTGATTTTACTGTTTAAAATTTTACTGTCTAGTGTTTCTAAGCTCATGAAGGCTGTGCTGTGCCTTATAGGGAAAATACATGTGTTGGATAAGCTTTATTCACGCTGATAGTTACAGCAAGAGGTTATAGTGCTGTTGGCTATGAGTGCAATTGTTAATGACAACAATATATATTAAACAGAATCACACATAAGACACAGATATATATTGATCAGTTGATGAAAACGTTGTGACCGGGGCTCTCAGGAACCTAACCCTTTATTTTCCTTAGGAGCAGTGATTCAGTATTCACTAATTCAGTCTTCACGGTGACTTTATACAATGTAACTACTGCAAATAATAAGAATTAGCTATTTATTTTTTTTTTTTGGTTTCTCTCATGATTATTTTTTATTTCTTTCTTTCTTTTTTTTTAATTAATTAATTTATTTATTAGTTTCAGGTGTACAAAACAAGGTAATACTTAGATGTTCATCATTTATATCCCTCATACTGTGAACCCCCCTCCCCCCATCCACTATCCCTCCGACCTCACACTGAACCATCACATTATATATATAAAATTATAGTTGGCATTCATTAATGTTTAGCTTCTGGTGTACAATGCCATGATCAGGTATCCACAGTATCCCTGAGGTGGTCTCCCAAATAGGACGCATGTCCATCGGATACCCAACAAAATCTTTACAACATTATAGAATACCTTCCCCAAATTAATTTTCAAAAAAACCCTGAGGCCATCTTGTGGTTACCAGCTGCTTCCAAATCCCTTCACAAGAATTAGCTATATTTAAATATTTGTTATATAACTCACAGCAAGAATGAAAACTCAGTGAGGGCAGAAACTGCCTATGCTGGAACAATGCCTGGCATCTAGTAGTTCTCAATAAATACTCGTCAAATAAATGAATGAGCGAGTTAGAAGACACTTTGTCTGGACCTTCTTAGATGATGGAGAAAATTGCATCTTTATTTTTATTACTCTCGATTTGAAATTAAACAGTTTTTTCAATCATGAATATAGGCAACAAATCACAGTAAAATGACCAGTATTTGTGACGGTCACAATAGAAATCACTGGTATTTTCAGATCACAGTACGGTTGTAGATACTTGAAATATAGTTTCACACTCATCAATGCGTCACATTATAGTAGGTACTTTGCCCACCAGTAAATATCATTATTTTCATGTTAATAAAAAAACATTTTTTACACCACATATTTTAATAATTGTATTTGAGAAAAATTAATTTTCTTTGAAATCCTGTGGTTTTCATTTTCTGCATTTAAAACATTCAAACATTCTGAGAAGAGATCCGTAGGTCTTCCCAGACTATCAAGTAGATCCATGACACAAAAGAGTTCAAGAACCTTGGTCTACTTCATGTCAAGGCCACTTTCGGGTCACATGTCTAGGGTCATGAAGCTACTTAGACAGCAGAACTGGTGTCCACACCCAAATCTTCCTGCAAGCAGCACCACAGAGGGGGCCTCCTCATTCTGAGGGCTCCTCCACAAAGACACACCTCTGTGCATCTGCTCAGACATCTGGAGGAGAACTGGCAGAAATTTTCCAAAGGATTCCGTCAAGTGTCTCAAGCACTGATCACATGCAGAACCTTCTCGTCAGGGTGGGAGGGCATTGCTCTTCCAAGTGTGACCTGAAAACTGTTACTGGCCAAAGATGAGAAAAGTACAGAAATTGAGAGTAAAGGTTTGGAAACCTTTATAGCAATTTGAATCTAACAATAAAATAACAAAAACTTATATTTTCTATGTCTTTGTTTTTCTACATTTCATTTTATTTTACATAATCATCAGTCTGCAATGGATTGGAAATTTATAAAAACAGTAACCGAACCAAAAAAATGTTGGTCTTTCCTCCACACAGAGTTTGAGAATTACCATCATGAGGGAATGCAGTGGACAGAGAGTAGGGAAGGAGACATGGATACAGGTGGACCAGTGCTCTGAAAAAAACATGAATAAAATGCTGGATTCAGAAGCACACCAGATTAGCAGAACTGGGGACGTCAGAAGGAAGAGGAAGCATTTGAGCTGTGTTTTGACCAATGTTTCTAGGTGGAGATGATGCTTTTCAGGGTGTTTCAGACAATGGGCTCAGCAGGAGCTAAGGCAAAAGTGCGGAGTACAGATGTATTATAGAAGGTGGTCATCAAGCACCATGGGGCAAATGCCTGTGCATGTCTGCGGTATGTGGGAACAGGGCATAGTGCAAAGCCACCTGGAAGGGCAAGCATAAGTAAATCATAAGGACTTTGGAAACATGCTATGGTTTGGAGCTTTTTCAGTAGGCCTTAAAGAACTGTGGACCTGGAGCCAGCCCGGTGGCTCAGGCGGTTAGAGCTCCATGCTCCTAACTCCGAAGGCTGCCGGTTCGATTCCTGCATGGGCCAGTGGGCTCTCAACCACAAGGTTGCCAGTTCGATTCCTTGACTCCCACAAGGGATGGTGGGCAGCGCCCCCTGCAACTAAGATTGAACATGGCACCTTGAGCTGAGCTTCCACTGAGCTCCCAGATGGCTCAGTTGGTTGGAGCACATCCTCTCAACCACAAGGTTGCCAGTTCGACTCCCGCAAGGGATGGTGGGCTGTGCCCCCAGCAACTAAGATTGAAAGGACAACAACTTGACCTGGAAAAAAGTCCTGGAAGTACTACACATTGTTCCACAATAAAGTCCTGTTCCCCTTCTCCAATAAAATCTTTAAAAAACAAAAACAAAACTGTGGACCTATTTTGAGCAGGGGATGAAATGATTACATGAGTTTTAAATGACAAGATTTTTTGAGCCCAAGTAAATTTTTAAAATTCTCAGGCACTGCCTCTTTCAGAGAAGATAATTTCCCTCTTCCATCAGAATGTGCACACATACAAAGATTGATTTCCATGCCTGGATGAACACGTGCAAGCATGTGCATGAATGAGGACTGCTCTGGAAAACCAATGTGCCTCTCCTCTCCTCTCCCTTTGCCCCTCGCCCCTCCCCTCCTTCTTTTCACTCCCCTTTCTCCCCTCCCCTTCACTCCCCTTCCCTTCTATTCCCCTCCCCTCTCCTCTCCCCTCTTTTTCCTTCTCCTTTTCTCTCTTTTCTCTATCACTTAGCACTTTCCAATAGTTCTTTCTGTGATGATGAGAATGGCTTATATCTGCACATGTGGTCACCGAGCCCTTGAAATATAGCTACTGTGGCTGAGAAACTGAATTCTAAATTGTGTTTATTTATTTATTTTTAAATAATTCTATTCTTTTTTTAAGGATTTTTTTTACTGGGGAAGGGGAACAGGACTTTATTAGGGAACAGTGTGCATTTCCAGGCCTTTTTTCCAAGTCAAGTTGTTGTCCTTTCAATCTTAGTTGTGGAGGGTGCAGCTCAGTTCCAGGTCCAGTTGCCATTTTTCTAGTTGCAGGGGGCGCAGCCCACCATCCCTTGTGGGAGTCGAGGAGTCCAACCGGCAACCTTGTGGTTGAGAGCCCACTGGCCCATGTGGGAATCGAACCGGCAGCCTTCGGAGTTAGGAGCATGGAGCTCTAACCGCCTGAGCCACCGGGCCAGGTCCTAAATTGTGTTTATTTTTAATTAATTTAAATTTAAATAGCCACATGTGGCAATTGGCTACCACATCGGATAGTGCAGTGACTTTTACTACAATGAAAACACAGAAGGAAAAGATCGACGCCAAGAAGTTTTCATGGCATATAAAGTTGGAAATGAGTCCTTCTGCTTTTAATCCAAATATGTATATTTTAATCTATTTGTGTTCAGAGGGCTTCTTGAAAAGAGTCCTGGGAGCCAGAAGCTTGGGGTTCTCACTTGGTTCTGATGTGTCATCATGGACAAGTCACTGCCAGGGGAAGGACAAGGACTAATGTCCACTGAGCATTAGCACAGGCCCAGGCATGGCGGATTAAGCATTTTTACAGATTCCCACATTTGAATGTCACAGCAAACCTGTGAAATAGCATTTTTACAGATGAGGGAAAGGAGGCTTAGAGACGTAAGTAATTTGTCCCCCAGTTTGTGAGGTGTAGAGAAGATACTTCGATATTTAGAGCCCGTTCTAAGGCCAAAGCTCTTTCCACTGTACCTCTGTGCTTCCCTAAACTCTTCTCATCATCCACAAGATAGTACTAGTGGTCCTCATGCTGTGTACTCTTGGAATGAAGGTTAAAAGGACCGTGAAATGTTGACAGGGCCAAGTTGCTGAGTGTGCTCAAGAGAGGGCAATGATATTTTCTGAGAATACCAACAGAGACGCTTCTGAGATGGTTCTGCACTCTCACTGATATTGAAAATACTTAAAATTTTCCATTTAGAAATGCCGGAGGCCAGGCCTGTTTCAATCATGTAAAAACCAATATCAGTTTGGAAAGGTTACCACAGCCTTTCCAATTCCAGTCAACATTAAAAATGTAAACGTTGGCTTTTTAAATATAGTCTTTGGCCACCAGTGTTCAGGACATGAGGCAAACCACAGCAGGCAGCAGCTTCCACCAAGGGCTCAGAGGGAAGGAAGCGGAGGTTGTCCTGAAAGTCCTCCTCATACCAGGCTGATGGAACCACTTCCAGCCCCAGGAATGTCTGGGTCCTCAGAGGTTGTCCAGCTTCAGTCACTGAATCAGACATCCCTTCATTGGGAGCAGGGACGCTGTTGGTTTTCTTTGTTTTTGCCTTCCGTACCTAGCCCAGTGCCTGCTTCATGGTAAGAGCTCAAGGATATGTTTGAATAGATAAATTCATTCATTCATCAAAATTTTTTTTGATAACCTATTAAGTGCTGGCACTGTGCTAGGCTGAGAAATTGATATAGAAACAGGCCATTTGGGGAAGACAACCCAAGTAATTTACTAAGAAGGTTGATAAGATGTGCAAATAAATGATAATAACATAAAATAGTACCAGGTTAACCTTACCGTAGTATTAATTCTGGAGTCTGTTAACAAAAGGTGTTTGAAAATGTGCCAGATGAAGAGTGCTTGTGTGTCTGGACATAGGATTCTGGATGATCTCAGAATAACTGGGAGGTGAGGTCAGCAATGGGAGCTGCTTGGAGGGGGTGCCAAAAACCATTCCTGGGGTGGGCTCAGGTCCTTGGTGGTCTCCTCCATGCAGATGGCAGGCTCTGTGAGGGCTGAACTGTGTCTTCTTTAGCTCTGCACCCCAGTAGCTCACATGGGGCCTGACACATAGTAGGAAACAACATATGCTAAATAAATGAAAGAATAAATGTTAGAACCCATAAGGTATTGCAAGAAGTATTTATCGAGAGTTCTGTATGTAACACTTTATATACATCTTGTTAATTAATTATAACAGTCAACATGCAGCCAGGAGACAGAAACCACATCAGTTACTTGAGAGAATTGAATGTAAAGGATTTTTAACTAGGTATAAGGTTGTTAACTAGGTAAATGAAAGAGTAAAATGAGAACTATAAGGTAAAACAGAGATAGCAGCTGCAGAAAATAACTATGACCTTAGGGGTAAGGGACCACATGGGAAAAAGTTAGAATTATTAAAATTTAGAGGTTTAGTGGAAAGACCCTGTGAACTGAAACTCAGACTGCTGGGCTGGTGCTGATGTTTCTGATTGGCTGTAATGGAGCTAATTCTGTATGTAAAAACTGCAAATTGTCTTCAGCTATTGCTATGGGGAGCTCTTGCTGCTGTCAGGGTGAAAAAGGCATTGGAGTGATGCTCATAGGCATCCAACAAACTCCTCTTCATTCTTCAAGGCCCAATTCAGATGTCACCTCCCCTAGGAAGTCTTCCTGATCTCTTCCTTCGGACAGGAAACAAGTCTTATCTTCCCCCTTCAGCTCTGTGGCTTTTTCTAGCACCACCATTGGCAGAACTTAAGATGGAGCCAGCTGGCTGAACATAAATGTGATTTACAGAGGCCTAGCCCATCACACAAAGCAGAGTACAGAAGGGTTTTAGAGCTGAGATACTATGGCCTCATGGTATAGGAATCTTCTCACCAATGCTGTGTTGTAGGTACTGCTCTTATGCCCATTATACAGATGAGGAAACCGAGGGTCTAGAGAAGTCAAGGTGACTTGCCTAATAAGTTGGTGTGGCAGTACCCTTATTTGAAGCCAGGTTCATCTGCTCTTAATGACAGAACTATTCCAAGTTTCCTTCATATTATTATATTAAGAAGGTGTCATGATATAGAACAGATTTGAAGTCCCAATGTTCAGTTGGCAGCTGGGGATGAGGTGGGGTGTGGGGAGGGGGATTCAGGAACTACTTGTAAGAGCAAGGAAGCAGGTGTGGGGCAGTCCTGACAAATGCCTCCCAATGTGCCATTTTAATTTCTAACTTTACTATCCTTTAAGAAAGTTGAGAACTTTATTCTTTGATCAAAAATTAGCCACCCAACAAATTTCTCTCCATCCTTCAAGACCCAGCTCAGATGTCACCTCCCCCGAGAAGCCTTCCTAATCTCTACAGAGCCAGTCATGCCCCCACGGTGCTCCCATAGAGCTTGGTGCAGACACCTGGGTGGAGTTTATGTATCTAAATTGTGGGCTTCTTGAGGGCAGGCCTGGGTCTGTATAGACTCTGCCTGATGCTCAATGTTTAGTGATAATAATAAAGGCTTGTTTCTTCCAGAAGTGTGCTTCTGTGGGAATACTGGCAACTTCAGGGCCATATTTTTTGACTTATTCTTTACCTTCCAGAAGGTCTCAATCCAATGGTGAAGACATGTTGAAAATACACCAAAAAACCAATCCCCCCAGGGGTAGCCCTTCACCTTTCACCTCTTCCAACCCATTCTTCTCACTTCAGTCAGATGCAAACATAACCATCTGAAGGCCCTGCTGAAACCTTCCCTGGTTTCCCACTGTTCTTAAGATAAAGACTAACTCCTTGACATTGTTGCCTAGCTCCTCCAATATCTGTCCCCTGCCTCCAGCCTCAAGTCTCACCACTCTCCAGGCCCTTCCACCTCCATCCTCTAGCTACTGAACCTCTTCGATTTCCCATACTCACCAAGCTCTTTGCATCTTGGTCTTTACAGGTGGGTTTCCTGAACCCAGGACCCTCTTTTCTTGCTCCCTTTGCCCAAGTCACTCCGACTTATCTTTTAGGTCTCAGCTGCTGAGTCACTTCCTCCAGGAGGTGATTGGCAGGGTAACTTGATGCTCCCAGAGCAGCCTGCTCCTGATCATGCCTCTTATCCACGGAATCATAATGGCCTGCATTTGCTCAGGAGGAGAAGCTCCCTGGCACATGGCAGCTGCTCTGTAAAATAGATTTGAATTAATTAATTAAAAACTTAAAAACAACAAAAAACTAGGAGATTTTGGAAGTCATGGGCTGCCTAACACGTGGTGACATAACCCTTTCCCAGTGTCAAAGACCTTGTGAAAAGAGGACCTCTGGAAAGGGGGACAGTGCTCTGGGTCTGGAGTCAGGGGGTCAGGGTTGGAGCCTCGGTGATTTGGGGGGCAGCTCGCTTGTCACTGTGTTGGTTTTTATTCATCTCTGTGATAGGTATTGTACGGGAGGAAAACAAACTTTTGTTTTACTCTCCTAGGTTTTGCAGCTGAAGTTCAAACTGACAAATCAAACTGAAAAAAGACAGATTAATAAAAGTCAAAACAGTTTACGATTGCATGCAGCATGCATGCCCATGTAGGAGAAACTCAGTGATGAGTAACTCATGGGGTGGTTAGAACTTGGACTTACATAGCATCTTAATGAAGAATGAAAAATTTATAAAGCAGTGATAAGACAAAGAAAAAGAGATTTAAGCTTTTAGGGCCTGAAAACTGTGAGTAAGATAAAAGCTATTTTAATAAGGTATGTTATGTAGATTTCTCCTGGTGCCATTGCTGGACTGGTAAAGAGTTATCTCCTGCGATTAGGGGTCTAAGAATTGTCCTCCTGGGTCCTCTTCTTCCTGCTACAGGAGAGGGAGATACCTTCACAAATGGAAATTTATGTTCTGCTTTTAGGCAAATAGGGAAAAGGCGCAGAGATCTTTTGTTTTTTCTTTTGTTTTGGTGTCTGCTTTTTTCTTTTTTTTTTTATTTCTCAATTGTCTTTAGCTCAAAATAATCCTGATGCCAACGTGGCATATCTTTGGGTAGCATATTCTGATCCCCTACAGTCTAAAAATGCTTGTTGTTCCCAACACACAGGGTTGTGATGAGACGGTGATGTGGGAACTCTGTGCAAACTGTAAAGTACTAATGTCAAGCACAACCATGTCCATGATTATCATTTCTAGGAGACAATCCAGGCCATAGCCGTGAAAGATTTATTCACAGAAGCCCGAACCCAGACTGTAAGCCTTCCTTCTCCTTCTCCCCCAGGGCCAAGCTGAGACTTCTTATAGAGAAGACACATCAAAGACCCAACGGAGGGTTTTTATAGTTCAATATAGTACAAGCTTCTTCTTAAGAGATAAAGAATGTGGAGGAAACATGGGGAAGATAACCTCAACTTCCTGCTCCCCAGCCCCTACCCCTCATGCTTGAATTCTTTAAGGGGAAGCTTGCAGGCTGCTCATGACTTGTATTTGCGTCATTCGTGATCCCCCTGCCCACTGTTTCTCCTAGACACATCTAATCAAAAGGACCCAGTGCAGCCCAATGTCCCAGGCCCCCCCTCCCCCCACCGCCAGAGCAATAAATCAAAGGACAGGACTTATTAAACATTATCCAGCCACAAGGATGGGATATTCCAAAGAATTAAAATCCCCCTGAAACTGACTCCTTAACAAGGCAAAAGACATCCATGGAATAAACATTAATGCACCTACTACATGGTATTTAACATGTTTTGCATCACTTAAAACTTACATCAACTGTTCTCATTTCTATGTACAAGTAAATTGGGGCTCAGAAAGATTTTAGATGGAAGGATGGATGGATGGATGGATGGATGGATGGATGGAAGGTTGGATGGATGGATGGCTGGATGGCTGGATGGATGGATGGATGAATGAATGAATAGGTAGACAGGAGCATGGGTGGGTGGCTGGATGAAAATAGATGGATGAAAAAGCTTGTTGCCAAAGTCAAGAGAGAGTGCTTGCATCTCCCCAGAAAGGCAGAGCTGTCACACATGCTTCATATTGAAGCTCCTCCCAGGAAAGGGCTGTGCCTATCAGTTGGTCAGTGCAAGACAAGGAGATGCTTTGGCAAAGCTGTCCCTGGACCTAAGATTCTAGAAAGGATCTTTCAGTTTGTAGTTGTATCTTTGGAGTCAGAAGCCTCTGAGTCTTGGCTCCCCCATTTATTTACCATGTGACCACAGACAAGGCCATGAACACCTCTGTGCTCAGCTTCCTCATTTGTAGAATGGAGAGCTGCCTAACTTCATAGGGCTATGAGGCTGAGATGATGCCACTCAGATATAAATATATTTGTTAAATGTTTATAACAAATATTTGTGTTAAATAGGAGTTCGTTTTCTCCTCTCGGTCCCCTAACAATGCAAAAACCATTGTTGAGAGGAACTAAGGGTAGTGGGAATCTCACCTGAAGGGGGAAAAGTCCAGATGTGTCTGAGTTGCCCTGGAGCAGGCCTGGCTGTACTCCTCCGGGGTTGAGAAAAGACTAGCTTCTGCCCAGGTAGCCAATGGGGAAATGAGTTTTCCTCTGTCATGAGAAAAGTCTCTTTTCTTTTGACTGATAGAGGAACGGGTAGACAGAAGGGTGTGTGGGGGGTGGGGGGTGGGGTGGAAGGGACAGAGCAGGGAAAATATTAAAGACTCAAAATAGCCAGTAGGCAGATTTTCTTTTCCTTACTCACCCTTAAAAAATAATGCAGAAAAAAATATATTCTTTAGATTTCTTCAGAATGGGAGAGTGTGTGTGTGTGTTTGTGTGTACATGCAAAACACTTGTGTGGATAGGTGTGTGAAAAGGAGTGAGTATGAGTGTGCTTGTGTTTGTGTGTAGAAAGTGTAAAAAGGGGGTGTGGATTGTGGAAGGGTGTGAGGAGGGGAATGGGGATAGGATGTATATGGGAAGGGGAGTGGGTGGGGAAGAGAGTATGGGGAGTCGTGTCATGGGATGTGGGTGTATGTAGTCACACGAAAGGATGGGCCTCAGTAAATGCATAAAATCACATATGTCTAAGCACTATTAATAAGCTCTTCTTCACTGGAAATTTATAAATTAGTTTATTTTCCATTCATTCACTCATTCATTTTTCATCATCAACACTGATCTACAGTAAAAAAACAAAACTTAAAATCTCTGAAGAACTTACAGTCTTTTTGGACAAGGTAAGACACAGATGGGTTTAAATAACAATAATGAACTAGTTTGTCACATGCCAGACACTGTTCTGAGCACTTTCTCTGTGTATTGTATGATTAATTGCTCATAACAACACGTGATAAGTTCTATGGTGACTCCCGTTTAACAGGTGAGGAAACTGAGCCTTGGGATAACTGATCCAAAGTCACCCAGCTTGTGAAGGAGCTAGGATTCAATGCATACAGCTTGGCTCCTGAAAAGTGTGCTCTTAAGCATCACATCAAATGTATACCATCTGTTCCCAGCTGACTTACAAGGGTCAGGCTTATGTCCCTTATGAAGGACTGGCTGCCAGGGACCTATTGCACTAAGTCCACTGCTGTGCCCAATCTCTTCCCTCATCCCTCTCCTGACATCTACCCTGTTTCTACTTCTCATGTTACCCCAAGAGTAAGCAGAGTGGTACAGAGAGACCAGTGTAAACTTAAGGGCTCATCTTCCTCCTGCTTCCCTTCTGCAGATCCTGGGAGGCTATGCCCACGACAGCCACCACAGGGGGTTGCTGGGTCTTGGCCCGTGGAGGGATCTGACTTTATTCCTTGGGGTCATAATAACATCTTCATCCAGAGTTCTTACCAGGGACCAGAACAGGCTCAGGTGCTTTAGGTACAGTATCTCTTTCCATTTATTCCCCACAACAGTCCCTTGAGGCAAGGATTATTAGCCCTCACGTATAGGCCTCAGACATACCAAATAGCCAGTTCAAATGGTGGTGCTGAGAAGACAGGCTGTCTGACCTCATGCCGCTATGCTGAGGTCTTTCCCTCTTCTTACAGGATTCCAAGCCAACTCCACCACTGAGCATCAGACTTGAGGGCACACCAAGGGGTAGGCAGGGGAGATGCCTGAGAAACCAAGGAGTATCCCTGGAAATAAATCACCCCAGGTAACTAAATGGAGGCTCATGCAGAGTAAGACCTGCTGCCTCTCCTCAACTTTGCCCCAGCCCGTCAGCCCTCTCCCCTCCCCCCCTCCACACACATGCTCTTGTGCCTGAGTGTTAGGCAAAGTGTCCTGCACCTTATACAAACTGAAAAAGCAGATTCATTTGAGCCTCCCTAAGCTATCGGAGGCCAGAGCATGGAGATCCCCTCTGATAGTAGGTAATGTAAACAGAGAAGAGCTCTCCCCCTATGGTTGTTCCTTAAATCACTTGGGTGTGCTGACTTGATCAGCATAGGCAACACTGGGGTCGGGGGACACAGTGACAGCTGCAAAAATGCAAGTGCCAGAGGTGGCAGGGCCAGCGGTGTGTATGGCAGGGGCAGAAGAGGACAGCACGCAGAGGTCATTTGGCAGCAGACAAGACTCCCTGCTAACACAGGAGTCACTATTTGGGAGCTCCCAGGGATAGACAGACATTTTAGTTTGGAGAGAAGTTTAAAGAAGCACTGGGTTATGTGATGATAGTGAACGTTGGAGTGAGAGTATGTTTACTGTAAGTTGTCATTCCTAGCAGTTAAGCCTTTTGTTTATAAAGGCTCCAAAATGCTGTGTTCCTGTGTCAGGGCCAGTGGAGGTTTTAGAAGTACAGTACAAATATTAGCTATTGTCCTTTCTGAAAGAAACAATTCAATGAATAGCCATAGTTGAAAGGGGGAAGGGACATTCCTTAGCCATGTTTTGTCCCATGTCCAGCTGTCCAGCACAACAGGGAAAGTCATCTGAGCCAACAGGCCAACTAGCAACCTATGACCTATGGCCCAGCACAAAAAGGGAGCCAGGCCAATCAGATTCCCACCTCAGGAATTTGAACCAAGAAATGCTGAGACATGCAGGCAGTTAACAGCAGAGCTGGAGGCCACAAGAATGCATTGGAAGGTTCTTTACAGTGGAGTCAAAGCTTCAAGGGCCATTTGAGGAGAGACCCAGAGTAAGCAGAGAATTGTTTAGTAGGTGTGCAGGGAGAAGGAAGACTCTGGAAATGAAGCAGTGACAGACATGGAAACCACGTGGTCCATGACACACAGAAGCACGCAGGGCACCTTCCATCCTTTCTTCAGCCCCAACTTGACCTCACTCCCTCTCTCCTAAGGTGATGAGAATGGAGGGCTCTCTGTTCCTCAAAACCAGAAAACCAGAGTGCCTGACAGAAAGGAGGTGACCTCCATTCAGGACGGAGGTTCTGGGTTGCAGGAGACCCAATCTTTAGCCCGTGGTGGCTTTGTAGGTTACAAAAAGGACATTGAAGTACTCTGCGAGCCAGGGGGAGAGTCTGGACATGATGATCGGCTGCTTTCCAACCACATCTGAGACAATGCAAGAAGAATTTGACTTTGCAGATTTTCACACGTCTAAATGGTGTGAAGACAAGCAAAACTATGACGTGGTTGCTTACCCAGTCTTAGGAGGTACACTGCCTTGAATCTCAGATTCTCTTTCTAACTGTGGGAACTTGAGGGGAAAGATGGACTCTTCTAAGTCTCGGTTTCCATATCTCTAAAGTGGGGACAGAACCTCCTCCCTCAGGTTTCTGGGGATGTTCCTGGGGGGTGGGGTAGGCAGGGGAGATGCCTGGTCTCGGGTAAACCCTCTTCTTTAGCTGCGGTGACTCGGCTTATAAACTCATTCATGAAGGACAAGAGGTGGAATTAGAGGTTGAGGATTCTTTTTCCCTGTAAAATTTTCTACCTGCAATGACCAGCATGGGCTGTCCAGTGACCAGAGCACACTCTTTCTCTTTGTCACTCTCAGGGACTTTGTGGGGAAGAGGTTTTCAGAGTCACCCGGGCCACAGATCGCCCTTTCTTAGCCAAGTTTATTAATAGGAGCGTGTCTGTTTCTATCTGAGGATAGCTCTAGAAAGTCATTTAAAATGAACTTCCAGGTGGGTGGTAAGATTGCTTTTTATTTTCTTCCTCTCAGGAGAGTTCAACAACTCTCATATTTTCCTGTTTCGTTTATAGCAAAACAGTCATAACAGGAAGATCCGTTGCTTTGTGTCATTTCCTGAGTCAAGGATGCCCAAGATGTCTAAGGGGTCACACAGTCAAGTGCCACACCACCCACCACCCACCTCCCCTTTACAGTGTCCTTGAGAGACAGTCACCTTCCAGGCAGAGGGGCCTCCTGGCTCTACCAGGAGGGGCATGTCTTGGGGAGGGACACTGGACTTGAGGAGCAAGTATCTTGACCTAGAATAAGGTTCCTACTGCCTGCCTAGCTTGGCCTTTTGTCTATGTTCTGAATACTCTAAGAGTGTCCCTGCCCACAATAAGGGCCTTGTAATAAAAAGTCCCTTCCCCAACTCAAATCCCATACACATACCTATCCCCACCATTTCTCTTCCTCCTTCCATTTCTCGTTCCATTTCTATACCGTTTAGCCATTACATCCCACTCCCCAGAAACCTCCATCCATTGTAAACATTCCCTCTTTCCTCCAAGAAATTCACAGAAGGCTCTCATTACCTTTTGTCTTCACAGAAATTTTCACTTCCTCTGTAGCCCTTCAGGAGAAATTTGCTTACCCTCTCAGATCCATATTCTACCCATCTGAAGTAGAAATGACTGCATTGTCCTGGCTTTCCATTATCACTTCCATACCACTGCTTGTTCACACATATCTGTCTTTGAGCCTCATGCTATCCAACAGCTTTCCTTGTTAACACTGAAAACTGTCCAATGCTCATTCACTGAATCATTCATAGCCTGGCTCTCAGTCTTCCTCTCCAGCTCAAGTCCTATGTCACCCTAAGAGATTTCAATACACTGGTACACAACTGATTGGACTATTACTTCTTGGATCTCTTTAACTTCAAGAGACTTCACCTTCACTCTACTTCAGCCACCACTCCCAGACCCCACCCTGGATCTTATCACGACCCAGCACTGGGTCATCTAGATTCTGGTAACTTTCTTTATGGTTACATTTTCCCATCCTTTGAGCCATCTCATGACCTCATACCCATGACGCCTGCATATTGACCTCCAAAAGACCCCAACCCTATTGTCCTTCCATTTCCTTCAGTCTGTCAGTGCTCTTGGCTGAAGGTCCAGACCCCATAGGTAATCAACTGAACTACACTCACACCATTACTGCTGTTTTCCTCAAACTGCTATCCTGCTATGCCTTCTTCCAACAAATTCCAGTCATTTTCTTCCAGTCACAGTGGAGATCATTCAAGCCCAGTTCTTGAACCTGTGCCCTGCACCTCCCCTGCTGACTTCTCTATTGTAACCTCTCTTCTCTGTTTCAGCTCTCCCACTCTTCTGATATTTTCCTCTTGTCCTATAAATTTGTCCATTCTACTCCATCTGACCAGAGCCCTCCTAAACCCCCTTCTATCACCCTCTAATTTAACCTCCCCCCACTATAGTCTACTCATGTGTCACCTCCTTCCTTACCTCTTAGATATTCCCAAACCCACTGCTTTCTGGCCTCTGTCCTGACTGCTGCATGGAGACTGCTTTCCCTAAAGTTATTGTTGTAGGTACTATTATTGTGTAATAAATTACAAATTTCCCCAAAACTTACTGGCATAAAACAACCATTTTATTATGCTTGTGCATTCCGAAGTCAGACTGTGCCAGGAAATCAGATTGGTCATAAAGTATAACTTGTCTCTTTTCCATAATGTCTGCTGAATGGAGACCTATACATGGTCTCTCTATGTGGTTTGGCTTCCATACAGCAATGGTGGCTTCAGGGTAGTCTGGCTTCCTACATGCCTTGCTCTAGTTTTCCAGGAAACAAGGTAGAAGAGGCATCGCCTTTTGCGACTCAGAAATCATTATGATTTTTATAGCCTCAGACGTCCCATAGACCTCTTCCACCATAATTCACTTGTCAAAGTGGTCACAACCCCACCCCAAATCAAGGGGAGGTAGTATAAACCATTTCTGAATAGGACAGTGGTGAGATCACATTGTAGAAGAGTATGTGTGATGGGCAATGTTGTTACTGTCATCTTTGAAAAATACAATCTGCCACGGTCTTCAACAATTTTCTAATTATTGAACTCAATGGATGTTTTCCAGTTAATATCTTGATTTCTGCTGTGTTTGTTATTGTTGATCATTCCTGCTTTGTGAAACTGTCTATATCCATGTATCTGGGATACCACACTCTTCCAATTCTAGACAGACCCCTGTCCATTTCCCACCCTCCATCTGCACCCCTGTCCTTCTCTTTATGAGAATATCCCCTAGGGGGTCTATTCTCAGTCCACAGTTTATTCTCACTCTGGCTTCTCTCCATGACTTCGATTACCATCTATATGTTACTAACTCCCAAATCTATCTCAGCACAGACCTCTCCCTAAGCTTCAGACTGTATACCCATTACTCTGGTGGATGTGTTCAAGATACCTCAATTTTGATGTGTCCAAAGTTGAACTTGCCATCCTCCTCTCTACACCATCTCCTCCTGTTATTCTTTCTCTGTCCTGGTGATGCCCAGTTGTCCAAACTTTGACTCTTTCTTTCCCTTCACCTCTCACCTCTAATTATTTACCAGGTCATGCTCATTTTGCTTCTCAAATATTTCTACAAATTTTGTTATCATTTTACAAACCAAAAGATTGAGAATAAGAGAGGTTGATATTTCCCAAGGTTAAACAGCTATCATCTGTTTATTCTTTCATATGTTAATCAAACACTTATTGAGTGCAACTAAGTTCTAGGAACTGGAATGAAAAAGCTTGTAAGACATAGTTCCTGGTCCCTTTCATGAGAGAGATAGACAAGTAAGCAGTAATTACTACAAGGGGTGATAAATGCTGTGATTGTGAGAGCATTGGGTATGACAAGGGCAATGAATCCAACCTGGGGTGGGAAGGGTGAAGGTGGGGGCTGTATTGCTGTGTAACAGATTACTCTAAACTTTAGCTGTTTAAAACAACAAACATGTATTAGCTCGCAGTTTCTGCAGGTCAGAAATCTGGGTACAACTGAGTTGGTGCCTCTGGTTCAAGGTCTCACAAGGCTACAATCAAGAGGAGAACAACTTGGAAAAAATCCTGGAAGTACACACTGTTCCCCAATTAAATTCTGTTCCTCTTCCCCAATAAAATCTTTAGAATAAATAAAAATAAAATAAAAAAGATATCATCTGGGACTGTAGTCGCCTCAGTGCTTGACTTGGGGAGGATTTACCCTGAAGCACTTTTCTGTGGCTATTGGCAGACCTCAGGTCTTAACTCACTATTGTCCAGACACGGTAGTTTCACGCCACATGGGCCTCTCTATAGGGCTACTCACACACGGCCCCTTTCTTCCCTCAGAGCAAGGATTCTGAGAGAAAAAGAGTCAGAGTAAGGGAAGAAGACAGGAAGCCCAACATGGAAGCCAGAGTCTTTGTGTGACCTAATTCCTAAGCAACATCCCATCCCTTTTGCCATATTCTATTTGTTAGAAGTGAATTGCTGGTCCAACCCACACTCAAGCAGAGGGGATTGCACAGAGCCTGATTACGCAACGGAGGGGGTCTCAGAGACTCACAGGAGTCAGGTGATACCTGAACTAGACTCAGAAGGAGTTAGCTATGTGAAGAGCAATGTAAGACTGTGGCAGAGAATGATATATGTGAAATAAACTGAATGAGAAAGAGAGAGCCTGAAGCTGGAGTAATTGCGTGTTCAGGAAGGCTGGACTTTAGGCTGCCATCTGTGTAGAGATTAGAAGGCAAATTGATATTGTTGAGATCTATTTGGCCACTAATTCTGTCATCCAATGAATCACCTGTGCCTACCAAATTAATGTCACATTCTTTGCTTAATATGCCATTGTCCAGTCTATTACTTAACCAAGTTTTAAATAGTTAATCAACAGTGAATATTTCACGTATACAACAAAGCTTCATTATATAAAAAGATAAAGAAATTAAATTTACAATCTCCTTCTTTTTATATAATCTCAAAACTCTCAGAATGATTTTCCAGTAGAGCACATTTATAAATCATTACAAATGTGAAAAGCACAAGCAGAATTTCCAGCTATCAGTGGGTAGAGACGACCTGACATTTTGGAATGTATTTAATTTTTCAGTAAACTTTTATTAGGTTGGTGCAAAAGTAATTGTGGTTTAAAATGTTACAAACAATTGCAAAACCACAATTACTTTTGCACCAACCTAATACATAGAAAAGCACACAATAAAAGCACAATTCAAAAATTTTCACAAAGTAACCCAGTCTTGTAAATATTACCCAGATTTAAAAAATAGAACACTGTCAGCCCCCAAATCTCCCTTGTACAACCTCTTAATTGCTCTTTTCTTTCCCAAGATACCCACTAACCTGATTTCTATCATAAAATAGTTTTCCCTGCGTTTGAAATTTATTAAATGAAATTATACAGTCTGTACTCTTTGTACTTCATACTCATCATTTATTTTTGTGAAATTCATACATGTCGTTTCATGTAGCAATAGTTGGTTCATTTTCACTGTTGTATAGTATTCCATCGTATGACTTAACCATAGTTTATTTATCCATTCTACACTAGACATAAATTTAAATTGTTTACAGTTTGGAGAAATTGTGAATAGTACTGCTATAACAATTCATGATTATGGTGTACATATGTGCACATTTTTATTGGGTCTATGCTTAGGAGTGGAATTGCTAGGTCATGAACATTTATATATATATATATATATATATATATATATATATATATATATATATATTCAGCTTTAGTAGATACTGACCGTTTTCCAAATGGTTGTACCAATTTACACTCCAGGAGCAATGTTTATGACTTCCATTTGCTCTACATCTTTGTCAACACTTTGTATTATTAACATTTTTACTGTAAACTATTCTGAAGAGTGTGCAGTGATGCCTTTTTGAAGTTAAATTGCATTTCTTTAATAACTAATAATGTTAAGCACTTTTTAATATGACTGACATTTTAAATACCTATTTTTGTAAAGTGTTTATTTAAACTTTTGCTCATTTCTCTATTGGGTTGTTTTTTTCTTACTGCATTCTTTTATATTGTATTAATTTCCTGGCGACATTGTAACAAAACACCACAAATTGGGTAGTTTAGTACTGTACCGTCTCACAGTTCTGGAGGCTAGAAGTATGAGATGATGATGTCATTAGAACTGATTCCTTCTGAGGGTTATGGGAGAAAATCTGTTCCATGCTTCTCTCCTACTTGCAAGTGGTTTGCTGGCAATCATTGGTATTTCTTGGCTTGTAGATCTCTGCCTTTATCTTCATATGGCATTCTCCCTGTGTACGTGTCTCTTTATCCAAACTTCCCTTTTTATAAGGATACCTGTCATATTGGATTGGGGCCCACCTTATTCCAGAATGACCTCATCTTAATGAATTACATCTGCAATAACCTTATTTCCATATAGGGTCCCATTCTAAGGTACCAGGTGTTAGGACATCAACATATGAAATTTTTGGTGGGGACACAATTCAGCCGGTAACATAGATGTTCTGAAAACATCTCCCAGTCTTTGGTTTGCTGTTCCACTCTCTTAATGGTGTTGTGGTAGATCAAAGGTGACCATAAATTCTTTTTCACTCTCCCCATTGCGAGTTGGTGTTTATTACTCTCTCCCCTTGAATCTAGGCTTGCCCCATGACTGCTTAACCAGTAAAATATATTGAAAGCAATCTTGTATCAGTAAAACATGTTGCAAGCAATGTTGTACTCGTTCTGGGCCTTGTCTTTCCTCTAACTAACCAGCTATATGAAAAAGTCATCTTGAATGTTCCAGCCCAAAGGAGCTTTAGATGACTCAACCCCAACCAGAGTAATGTGGGGCAGCAGATCTGCCCATCTGAGCCCAGCCAACCCACAGAGTTGTAAGAGGGAATAAAAGGGTTGTTGTTTATATCAATAAGTTTTGATGAACAGAAGTTCTTAACTTTAATCTCTTCCAAATGTTGTTCTTTAGGGTTAGTGCTTTTGATGTCTTGTTTAAGAAATGTTTACTTCCTTCTAGGACATGAATATTCTCCTATGTTATATTCTAGATGCTTATTAATTTTCTTTTACATTTAAATCTACATTATCTAACTGATTTGTGTGTATGAAATAATGTAATAGGGGCATATTCTTTTTGAATTTAATAATAATAACTCTTTTGAATTTAGACTTGTGTGTAGTATAAAACACCAAGATAGCAGTGATTTAACACTACAAGTAAGTAAAAGAAAACTTAAAACCTCCATAATTCTTTTACCTGTCTGCTATCCCATCATTCTCAAACAGCTCTCAAGACAACGGAGATTTCATTATTTATTCATTCATAAACATTTCTTCAGAGCCAGGCTACATTTTTATGTGCCAGTTTCTGAACTAGGTGCTGAAATACATCAAATGAGACATAGGCCTCTCTTCATGTAATCACAATCTTGTGGGAGAAGTGAGCAATAACACATCATTTAAATTGTGCTGAATGTTATGAAAGAAAACCAGAGATGTTATGGGAGCAGACACCAGGAACTCATAACTTAGTCTGAGGGTTACAAGTGCATCAGAGAGATTTCTTGCAGAAGTGTTGTTTAAGCTGAGACTCATGGGATAAGTATTAATTATCTAGACAAAGAACTGGAGGGAAAAAAATTTCAGGCAGAAGAATATGCAGTATATAGAGAGAACTCTAGACAGGGAGGTATCCAATGTGTTAAAGGAACTCAGAGGAGTCTTGTGTGGCTAGAGGAGAGAGGATAAGGGGACACAAGATGAGAGTGGAAAGGTAGGAAGGGGCTAGACTTGTAAGCCTTCGCAAAGGAATCCAGACTTTGTCGCAAGAGCAATGTGATGCCTTTGAGGAGTTTTAAGCAGGGCAGTGGCAGGATCAGATTTGTGTTTTTGTGGGTTTTTTGGGGGTTTTGTTGTTGTTTTTCTTTAAAGATTTTATTAGGGAAGGGGAACAGGACTTTATTGCGGAACAGTGTGTACTTCCAGGATTTTTATTCCAAGTCAAGTTGTTGTCCTTTCAGTCTTAGTTGTGGAGGGCACAGCTCAGCTCCAGGTCCAGTTGCGGTTTCTAGTTGCAGGGGGCACAGTCTACCATCCCTTGAGGGAGTCGAACCGGCAACCTTGTGGTTGAGAGGATGCACTCCAACCAACTGAGCCATCTGGGAGCTCAGCTCACGGCGCTCTAATTGGCCCCAGATTTGTGTTTTTTGAAGATCACCAAAGTAGAACCTGAGCAGTGTGTGACATAGGCTTCAAAATACCATTGTGGTCCCAAGGATGGAGAAATCCCATTGTCTGAGGCATCAAGAAGGCTTTCACGGAGGAGGTAAAACTGCACAGCAGAATCACTCAGACACAGGAAGACTGTGTGTGTGTGCGTGTGTGTGTGTGTCTGTGTGTGTGTTGGGAGGCATAGAAGAAAGAGTCCAGATATAGGCAGCAGCCTGCACTCAGTTACAAAGCTAGATAAATTTGGAGTGGGATATGTTTGGAAGATGGTGAACGGTCCAGTCTGGCTAGAGGATTATGGGAGATGAACCTGGAAGGATAGGTGATGGATATGAAGGGCTCAGAAGGCACATATGGATACATCATACATGTATAGCTGATCTTCATAATGTGTTTGCAAATTCACTTACTTGCTAACACTTATTTGTAACCCCAAAATCAATAGTCACAGTACTTTTTCAGTCACTCTCAGCCATGCATAGAGCAGTGAAAATTTTGAGTCTCCTGACATGCACATTCCCATCTGACGTTGAACAGGGCATCCCTCTGCCTTCTTGTTTCAGCTCTCATGCTGTAAAGAAGTGTCTTGTTTGTGGTCTATTTAGTGGTACTGTTTTGCATTTTTTGAGTGCTTTTTGTAGGTGATTTCACCGTTTAAAATAGCCCCAAAATACAATGCTGAAGTGCTGCCTAGTATTCCTAAGCACAAGAAGGCTATGATGTGCCTTATGGAGAACATACATGTGATACATAACATTTACTCAGGAGTGAGTTATAGCACTGTTGGATGTTAGTGCAACATTAATGAATCAACAATATGCCGGGGGTGCCGAAAAAATGTATACACATGACTTGTATTCATCTTTTGTTATCAGTATATATTATTACAATTTTAATGCAGTTCTTTCTTAAAATGTGTACACATTTTTGGCACCCTATGTATATTAAAAGTATAATGTGTATGCATATATATGTATATATGTGTATATATATATACATACATATATGTATATATATCTAGTCTTTAAACAGAAACATAAAACAAGGTTATGTATTGATCAGTTGATGAAAAAGTGCCCAGAGGCTTATAGGAACCTAACTCTGCATTTCCCCCAGAAGCCATGGTTCAATATTAGCTATTTCAGTGTTTGCAACCAATTTACAAACTACTGTGAATAATAAGAATTGACTGTATCTATGCACACATTTCCTCCCTACCCCACCCCGAGAGCTGGCTGTTAAGTATCATTGACTGAGGAAGACCCTGCAGGAGCTCACCACACTGTGGGGGTGTCAGCTAACCACACTGCTTACAGCTAAGCGGTCCTTTTTTTTTTTAATGGTAAATTTATTTATTTATTTATTTATTTATTTATTTATTTATTTATTTATTTATTTAGATTTTATTGGGGAAGGGGAACAGGACTTTATTGGGGAACAGTGTGTACTTCCAGGACTTTTTTTTCCAAGTCAGTTGTTGTCCTTTCAATCTTAGTTGTGGAGGGCTCAGCTCAGCTCCAGGTCCAGTTGCCATTGCTAGTTGCAGGGGGCGCTGCCCACCATCCCTTGTGGGAGTTGAGGAGTTGAACTGGCAGCCTTGTGGTTGAGAGCCCACTGGCCCATGTGGGAGTTGAACCCGGCAGCCTTAGGAGTTAGGAGCCTGGAGCTCCAACTGCCTGAACCACCAGGCAGGCCTGGGTGGTCCTTTCTTGAAGCAGGTTCTGAGTGACACATCTCCATGTTGGCTGCAATTTCAAGCCCTCAGTTAAGAGAGTCTAGTCTTTGGAGTAACCAAGACCCAAGTTTGAATCCCACCTCCCCCATTTATTAGTCCTCAGTCCTTAGGCAAATGACACTGTACCGCATTATCCTTAGTAGGAGAATAGCTAGTTCACAGTTTCATTGTGAGTCTAATGAGATCATGTATGCGAAATGCTCGGCTCAGTGCCTGGCACATATATGGTAGATAGTGAATACTTGATCCTCCAGCAAAGAGTGGGGGAAAGGACACACTCCATTCTCTGTCTGGGGCTTCATCCTCTGATGACGGAGCTTCAGGCTACAGCAGTGTTGTGCCCAGTCATTCTAAATCAGCTTTACAGACTCTGTCTGAAAGGCTCTGGCTGGTCCTACAGTGGACATGCCCAAACCTGAGATTCTAGAAGACCTGTTGCTTGCAATATTTCCACAACTGCACAAATGGTCTACTTTCCAGTCTGATTCTTGCTGCTTTCTTATTATGACAGGAAAAAATAGGCAATGCTCTAGCTGGTGTTTCTGTGTCTTTGGCTTATGGGGTGTGTTTTTGTGTGTGTGTGTGTGTGTTTGCAGGGGTTTAGGGGGCTAGGAGTGGATGTGTTTGCTTAGTCCGTTCTTCCTGTTTCGTGATTCCCTACTCTGGGATTCAGAAGCCTGGGCTGTCCCAGTTCCTGCCTTGCTTCCTCTGACTCAGATTTACCCTCAAGACACAACTTCATCTCTGAGTCATCAGGCTGAGCTTTCGAGGGCAGCAGTCTGGCACTCCCTCTCCATCTTCCCAGGAAAGGTGCTGTGTCTCCACACCCCAGTGCCACTCCATTGTGAGCCTAACTTGGCTCACAACACCCAGAAAGCAAGAATCAAATTCTTAATGAGATCAGAGGATACAGAGGGAAAGGCTCCATCCAGGACCAGGAGTCAGAATACCTGGGTTTTGGTTCCAGCTCTGGTTAGCTTGTGCGACCTTGGACTAGTTATAGAACTCTCCTGAACTGGGGTTTCCTCTTGCAGAAAATGGAAATAGTCATCCATGCTAACAGGGGTGTTGGGAGGCCCAAATGAAATAGTGTAAAGTACCCCAATCTCCAGGGCACAAGACCCTGCTCCTTGGACTGGATCTGTTTATAGATTCATTTCATTTGGGTTGAACAACGTTGACCTAGATAGCAAGTATCTAGCATTTTTTAAGTGAGTAACCAACAAACTGGGAGATTTCACTTAAATATCTGGATTTACATGGCCTATTAAAAAACGGGATGATCTGGCCATATTAATACCTTACCCTGAATGGCAAAAACCTAATGGATCTGAGTAGTAGTGGCGCCTTCACTTGGGCAGGCGCCTGGAGCTGCCCTCAAGTTCATCACACTCCCTACCACCCCCCATTGTGTCCCAGTACTGGTGCCAAGCCTCCGTTTCCATTTATTATTGCTCTGGGGCTATTGATTTGCTTCTGGAAGAGCCCTAGTGAGAGGAAGGAAAATCATTGTAACAGCCATGTTTCCATCAAAACAGCAAAACGAAAGTCCCAGAATTATCTTGCCCCAAATTATCTCCCCCTCGAGGGTATTAATGTCAAAAAACGAAACCCCTTTGGTTGATTTACCCCGTACCAGTGGGCCTTTTGAAAGATGTGTACGGTGGGTCACAGCTAGGAGCTGGAGTCCCACAGGCTCCGCTACATTGTACTGTGTGCTCATTTGTAAAATGGGGAAGTCCCAGCTCTTCCCTGCAAGGTTTATTGGGCACGTCCCTCCGGCACTTTGGTCATTCAAGGTTATAATTGCAATGCAAATCTTCGGAACGGATAAAAAGCCTTGTGGGAGGTGGGAGTGTGAAGTGAAAGATTTAGGATTCCTGAGTAGCGCTAACGCCAGAACTGGGAAGACAAAAAAGAAAATGGAAAAAACAGAATCTGGGAGAGAGAAAAGTTCGTGTACATCTACCCCCACCCTCACGCTTCCACCTCCTCAATGAGAAAATCCCGCTGGCGAAGTACATCACGCCACTGCACTCGCTTTCTGTTACCAAGGCCGGTTCTAGTCCTGGTTCCGACCATCATTACCTTGTACGATGGAGTCTCCCCATCACAAGAGGAGGATAGAAATGCCCCACGAACTGTTGAGGGCAAAGATGAGCCGAGACGAAGGTATGTGAAAGCACTTTGGAATCTGAAAGGAGCGGTACACAGATTAGGAGGTTTGGGGTCTCTTTTCAACAAGTTTTTCTTCCAAACTCTGTCCAAGGGCTTTCTGGGTTTATCAAAGCGAAGACCCTCCCCTCGGTTTCGCAATGCTGCCTCTTCCTACACACCAAAGCCAGCGCCGCGTCAGGAGTCTCCCCCCCCCCCCCCCGGCGAAGGCGGGGACTTGGGTGGTGCTGGCAGGCGGCAAAGCCGGGCGAAGCTCGGGCGGGCGGCGGCGCCGAGCCAGTCCCGCAGCGGCCGCGGTGGGTGTGCCCCGCAGGGCGTGCGCCCCGAGCCCCGGCGGAGCCCGCCGGCAGGAGTGCGCCCGAGGCTGTGCGCGCCCCGGCTGCCCACTGTGCGCCAGCCCGGTGTGCGCGCCCGGCACGGGGATTGTGCACCCGGAGCCTGCGTGTGCCCCGAAGCCTGGCCGTGCGCCGGCCCCTCGGACGGCCGGCCGTCTCCCTCCCGACTCCCGCGGCTCGCCAAGGTAGGGTGCCCTCGGACTGCAGCCCGCGCACCCAGCCCTGCGCGACCCGGGTCTCGGTCGGGGCGCTCGGCCACGCTCCTCTGTCTCGCTCTGTCCTCGCGCCGCGTCCCCGGCCCCCCTTAAGGCAGAGGCTGCGGCAGCCTGGGCCGACCTGGCGCCTCCGTCTGGGGTCTACGACAGCGCCGGGAGGGGCTGCCTAAGAGCAGGCACCGTTCCCTTCCGCTCCGACCCGATGCCGAGTAGAGAGGAGACCAGTGTGTGTGTGTGTGTGTGTGTGTGTGGAGGGGGGGTGTCCTTGCCGCTCGGGTCGTGCAGCCCCTGCCCAGCGCTTCCGAGCCGGGCGCTGCGGTCTGCGCTGCAGCTTGCGGGACTGGGGAGCCCTGCCGCGCGGGCTCCCAGGACTACCTGAGATCGACCTCCTAGTCTCCCTTCTTAAGCAAAAGCCGGTCCCCATTTCCTACCCCGGTACCCCTCAGCCTCTGGCTGAACTTTCCAGCGGTCCCATTGTGCTACGACTTTGGGTGGAAGCAGTCGGAGCCCCTCGGGGATTGTCGGGTGCGCTGGCGGCCAAGGGCACTTTGGGCGAGCCTGTACACCACTTGAGATTCTCTCCCTCGCATCTCTCCTAAGGTCAAACGTTTGACCCCAAGTATTTGTCCTTGCGGAGTGGCCAGTTACTTAGCCTGGGAGTTGGAACCTGGAGCCCCATGGCCCCTACAATAGGTCTGAATCTGCCCTTGCCCTGGGGCATCAGCTAGGGCTGTAAGAACCGTCTGTTTTAGTTCCCAAACGCCCTAGGATACTGGCCTGGAGGGAGAGGAGAAGGAGATTCCCCTCCTTTCCAAGGATGACCTCCTAAAGCCTGGGAAAAGTTCTTTCGACCAAGTAGGATCAGGGGAGGGTCAGATGCAGCTAATGACCAGGTTCACGGCTGGGGAGAAAGCATCTTGAATTAAATACAGTTCCCAAAGACCTGCCTGGGTACACCAAACGTGGGTTCCTTAGAGCCTTTCAGTACGGAGCTACACTTGGAATAGAGGCAGAGTCCACTCTGATATTGCCTTTTCAAGTCCAGTCCTCCTGCCCTTATTCAAAACTCCTTATCTCTGGACGGTAATGTGAGTTGTGGGGAATAGTAAAGGGCAATGAGAATGGCGAATGGTTCAGGGTCCACAGCAGACTTTCATTCAGTCAACAAATACTTGCTTTGTGCCAGGTACCGGCAAGGTGGTGGGAGTCAGAAATGAACAAAACTGGTGGTGTCTGGCCTCATGGAACTGGTAGTCCAGTGGTCAAGACCGACAAGAATCAAATCGCTCCAATAAATATAGAATTATGAGCCGTCCTGAATTCTTTGAAAGGAAAGGATAAGGTGCTATGAAAATCTGTGATAGGTACAGTAGTCACTTAGTTGGAAGATGGATAGGAGTTAACTGGTAGAAGAGGGTGGAAAGAACCTTTTGGGCAGAAAGAACAGCATGTGAGAGGGCCCCAAGTTGAGTAGCAGAGTCCATTAGAGGGACTGAAAGACTGCTTACACGTGAGGAACAGGGGTCCAACCAAATGGCTGTGCCCCTTCTGCGTCTACTCCCCTGGGCCAATCAGTACCTTCCTTTCTCAGCCATGATAATAGGCAGTTAGAGTCTCCCTGGCTAGGAGAGTAAGAGGGTGAGACTGACAGGCAGGTGCCCCCCGCTCATCCCCCATGCGTGTGCTCACTACCAGCACCTTGGTCATACAGTCCGTGCCCACTCAGGGTGCCAAGAAGCAGCAGTTCTTTCCTCCAATTGTTCTCTATTGTTATTGGCTCACAACTGACCCAGGCGTCTGCCCAACATGTCGGAAGGTTCATGCTGGGAGTAGTGGCTCATCTTAGACTTTTGAAACTAGAATTAACTCACTGCCTGCAACGTAAAATTCCTTACCTGGCATTTCCTAATCTGGAAATGCCAATTCCTAATCTGCCTACCTTTCCAGCCTCGTTTTTACCACTTCCCCCATTTCCTGCCTCCTCAATGGGTACCATCTATGTTCTACGCCAGGGGTGTCCAAACTGCGGCCCGCAGGCCAACTGTGGCCCCATGATCCATTGTTAATTGGCCCTCAGCAAATTCCAAAAATATATTTAGTTTACTTAAATAAACCAGGTGAGGTAGTACATACTTCACCTCGAGTGAGTGGCCCAGCTGTTTGTGTATTTTACTGCATATGGTCCTTGTGAAAAACGTTGAAAAAAGTTTGGACACCCCTGCTCTATGCACAATTGCACTCCAAGCAGTTCTGGAACACACGTTGCCTTTGTACATGCTGCCCTCTATCTAACATACTCTTCCTATCTGTTCATCCAGTGAATGCACACTCAGCTTTCAACTTCAACGTTAAACTTCAGGTTCCCCTATCCTTCTCCCAGCCCAGCCGAGGCCTTTCCTGACCTGAGTCAAATGCTCCTTCTCTTTGTTTCCAAAACTCTTTGGACAAGCTTCTGTCACAGTGAACATCAACTGCACTGTGCATCTTAAAAGCAGGACTCTCAATCATACTTGTGTCCCAAATACCTAACACAGAGAAGGACACAGAGAAGGAGTTCAATAAAGGCTTGTTGGATGAAAACAATTTAGTATTTCTTAACTTTTTTTATGGGGTAGGGCAGGGTTAGATATATATTTGAGATTTTGTTGAAAATTGTGGCTACTCTTCTCCTAATATATACAACCTAAAAGATCTTGCATACAATGTCACATGATTCACAGCCCTTCCCTCCCCCATTGACCCCATTTCCTGAACTTCGGACTTTAATTTTACAGGAAACAGAGGCCCAATGAGGTACAATGACTGCCTAAGCATCTGCTGCTGGTTAACAGCATGGACAACCCCCCGCACCCCTCCCCACATACACACCCCACCCCCCAGCTTCTGACTCCCAATCCCAGGCTTTTTCCAGCTCTCTCTGCTTCTCTTAGCCAAGTAGCTTCCTTTTGTCCCTGGCACTTTGTGAAGGCCCCTGCTTATGGCTGGAAGATGGATATCTTGGTTTTGCTTCAGTTCCGTAGCAGCCTAAGGTGTGACGGGGAGAAAAATCTTATTATGGGCAGAGTTGACAATTAGGAAGACAAATGGGCCATCTCCCTGGCCATTCCCTGCCCCTTGCCTGTAATGTTATTATATCTGTTTTTAGCTGGCAGAAGGTCACGTGTGCTGCACAGTTATCTTTTGGGCCCTGGATTGAGCCATGTGGTCCAGGTTTGGAGATGCTCTGGATGGGACTATTGAGATCAGGGGCCCAGCTCTTGGTCTTTTCAAAGGCTTCTTCCCCATACAGCAGGCTGTGGGGAATGAATGGAGAGAATGGGTTTCTTGATTGTTGCCACTGGAGATCTTTCTTGCCTGCCTACCTCCCTCCTGTTTTCTGCAACAAGACACCTACTTCAGCTGCTGCGCCTAGCAGTGCCTTCTTATCTGCAGATCAAGATCTTCATTAATTTAGTAATTTACTCACTCTCAAAACTGCATTGAGTCTCTACTCTGTACCAGGTACTGAGCTGATCTTAGTTTGTAAGGAAGGGTCTTAGAGTGAGAGCCAGTGATACATGTTCCGCTGTGCGGAGGGAGGGTTGAATTACTTCTGATTCAACCCATACCTTGGGAGGTGCGGTAGGGAGGACACTTAGGACTTACTAGTGCTGAGAATGTGCTCACTTTTGAAACTCTGATCTCATGCAAGTTATGTCATCTCTGGGGGGGACTAAATTTTCTTAACTGTAAAATGGGTTTGATAACAATCTTTTCGTGCCTATCTCTGGGCAGTTGTGCGGATACAGTTATCCCATTTCAGATGGTAGATCCACTCACTTCTGTATGTGACACAGGAGCAGTACAATATAATAATAGGGTACACACGTGGCACATTTAATCCTTATAATAATCCTAGAGATAGTTACAATCATAACCTCTGATGTATATATGTGGAAAGTGAGGTTAAGTGACTTGCCCATGGTTATAGAACTAATAAATGATAAAATTGGGGTGCACTGAGCTCTGTGTCCCTGGAGATCAGACGGCTAACCACTGTGTGCTGTTCAGTAGTAGAGTATGTGGGAACAGGCGGGCTTTAGAGGCCAGGGTATCCCGGGATTGGAGCCTAGACCTGCTGCTACCTGTGTGATTTACAACTAGACACTTAACTTCTCTGTGCTTCAGAATGGTAATCTCCCAGACCCAGAGTTTGGACTAAGAGGCTTCTAATAGAATCTGTCTGTGAATAGTTTCCAGTCTATGTGGATAATATTTCAAAGTAGCATTAAAGGAAAGAAGAGGGGCCCTCTGGCTAAAAATAGGCCTGTCGCAGTTTTCAGAATAAAATAAATGCTGCCCTAAGATTTCAAATAGATGGTTAATGTGATATGTAGGCAGTTATAGATTGGTGGTGTCTGAAGAAGCTGGCTGACCATTCTTTCTCCAAGGGAAAGAAGTCTGTTTTCAAAAGAACGCCTCACTGTCTCGCTGGAGCCCTGGGGCCTGGACCCTATCTCTCAAATAGCTTTTCCGGGACACAGGCATTGTGGGAGAAAACACAAATCCCAATTCCCATCACCCTTCCACTTTTTTTACCCCTAAAAGTAAATAAAACTTATTGGCAATATATATATTTCTTTTTTTTTAATTTTGTTTTTCTTAATGTGGCTGTGGCTTTGTCCCCTTTGTGTGGAAGTAATCTGTGCTGTAGTTTCCTTTGGTATGTCTAAATTGTGACTGACATCAAGGGACAAGGGGGCACAGAAATGTGCCACTGGGGAGAATGTACTCCATGCAAAGATAAAAGAGCAGAATTGGGTGCCAGTTTCCCTCCACAGCCTGGTTTCTGCCCAGAAGCCAAAGATGCCGACTTGCAGTAAAATCAATTTTGATTTTCATAGCAGGGCACCAGGCAGCAGGGCTGAGTGTTTCCAGGTGCCGGGCTCATCGGCTGTTGTGTACCACTCCCCATTCCTTTCCGCCTTGGAAAATGGAGCCATCCTACTCTTGGGGACGAGTTTTAAAGACCAGACATGTCAAATTGGGTGGTGGCTGAATATACCCTAGAATGGTCACATTCATTAGGTTCCATACTGAGTGTGTGGGCGGGGGGGGCATTTTACCAGTAATGTTTGAGGGTTTTTTTTAAGAGATGGTTTTTATGTATCACTTATATGATATCAAATAAAGAATAAAGAATAAATAGAATAAATAAATGGTTTTTATGTATCACTTATATGATATCAAATAAAGAGTAAAGAATAAATAAAAAAATAATAAAGACCACTACCCCTCGCTCCTCACAAAAAGGAGGAGGGTAAATGGAGGAAAAAGACTTCATCATTTACTAGCCCTTTGAGCCTGATCAAAGGACTCAAGTTTTCTGAACTTCAACTTTCTCATCTCTAAAATGCTGCTGATAGTGTGGACTTAAGGCTCTTTTGATATAGACAGCAGAGAGATTCCCTTACGCTGATTCTAATGAAAAGAGTGAGGAGCCATGAAATGCAGTATTGCTATCTAAGCACAGGCCTGGAAGGAGGCCAGGCACCCTTGAGGCAGGGTGGAGTGGATTCTGAATTCGATGCTATTCCCCTGGAGCAGGCGATGCTATTCCACCGGTGCAGGTGGTCACTCACTGGTCTTTACTTCGAGTGCCATCAGCCCAACTCTGCACCTGCCTACCCCTCCCGCCCTCCTACCATCACACTAATGTCTTCTTTGCTGCTTAGTTCAAGTTCCCAGAAAGGATCCTGTTTGATGAGCTTGGTTCTCTGGAAGCTGAGGCTTTCTCTCTAGGGCGTATCTTGGTGGGTTTCTGGTCAGCCTAGACAGAGGATGCTGCTGAGACACATGTCTTCCCTGGGCCAATCAGATGGGAGGGGAGAACAGAGGAGAGTCAGATGTATAGAACTTAACCTTTTGGGGCAGGAAGAACGGTGGTTGGAGATTCCTTGAAAAGGAGATGAAGCTGAGCTGGAACTCAGGAATATGCCCAATACAAATACTAACCGAATTGTAAAGGACCTAAGAGAGATTCTTAACTTGGGGTTAACAGCTCCAAGGGGCCTGTGTGTAAAATTGAGAGGAGTCTGCGAACTTGGGTGAAGAAAAAAAAAAATTCTTTAGTTAACATTTTCTTCGATTATTAATGTAGGCAACAAACCACAGTGTATTTTCAGTACCAGTAACACTGTCACCGGCAGAAATCACAGATATTTTCAGATCACATTTCAGCTGCTGCAGACATCTTGAACTATGATTTATGCCCACTGCAGCTCTGAAATTACAGCAGTTCTTACACCTACTGCTAGAGCTTGTTATTTAATGTGTTAATAAAGAACATATATTACTATATTACACACTCTTTTTTTAATTTTAATAATTATATTGCAATGTAATGGGTTTGACTTGTAGTCAAGCTATGCATTTGATTTTATATATTTTTAAATGTTCTGAGAAAGGGTCTATAGGCTTTGTCAGTCTGTAAAGGGGTACATGGCACAAAAAAGGTTAAGAATCCCTGACAGGAAGTCAGTAAGCTTTAGTTCCCAATTTCCTACCCTCCCTTGTAATCTTTAATATACCCATCTATCTCTGTCTAATTAGTATAAGACATTCTTGAGCTGTAGTAAATTCTGTTTAACAATTTGGCAAATTTGTAAGAGCACATAATTTGTGGTTTGGAAAGAAGATTTTGATGTATATCCAGAGGTTAATTTACAAATTGCAGGCACACATGGGCAACTGGTTAGGTAATTCCTATCAGCCCACAAACCCACCAGGCCCTGTGTTGATTGCTTGGCCAATCCCATGCAAACCAGCCCATTGAAATAACCACCGAGTGGACAATTATGTTCCTGAGAGGTCAAGGAGTTGTGTAGGGTAATTGATGAATCACTCGATCAAATGCAAGCTAGAATCCTAGGAAGGAAGAGAAGCACTGGAAGAAGTAACTTTGAAGTGGGTTCTGAAGTGGAGGGAATGCAAGAGAGGCAGACAGAAGGAAGGAGGGAGTCTGGGAGGATCTGGGAGACAGGCCAGATGCTGATTTTTGAAGAGGAAATCAGGAGAGAGGAGAGCCCACTGGGGCAACATTAGATGAGTGGTTGGTGTTTTGCTACCTTTTATTGAATGCTTAGCATGTGCTAGACACTGTGCCAAGCCCTTTAAACACAGTAGTTATTTAATCTTTACCAACTATCCAATAAGGTATGACTGTTCTTCCAATTGTATTCGTGAGTAAAGTGAGGCTTTAAGAGGTTAAATTCTTGCTCTAGGTCAAGAGGTATTAAGTTGTGGAGCCAGAAGCTCAACCCAGATCTGGCTGATTCCAGAACTTTATGCCCTTAAAAACCACTGCAGGCAACCACAGAAGAGTCTGTTTGGAAAAACTATGGCTGCCATTTTGTTTCTGTAAGAAAGTTCTTACTATCCATCCCTGTCTTCTCCAGCGTTTTGCCTGTTCTTGTCCCCCTCCTTTCCCCTTCTCATCCTAATCCACTCAAAGGCACATGTGCTGTGGGTGTGAGGATAGGATAAACATTAAGAACAAAAGCTGTGGGGTCAGACAGGGTTCTAACTTCAGCTCTGCCACCTGGCTGTGACCCTATAGAGCCTCAGTTTTTGTATCAGTGAAATGGAAATAATGGTACCTCTTTCCTAAATTCACATATTTGCTCTCTAGCGCTTCAGCACCATTTTGGGTAGTCTTTCCATTGGAGTGCCTCCACTCTCCTCTTACAATGGGTGATTGTCTCCATCTTCTTCATGTGTGGGCTCCTCTAGGAAGCTTCAGACCTGGCCTTTGAGAAGCAGGCATCACTCCTCCTAGCAGTTGGCTCTGGTCTCTGGGGAGAATTCATGGGCATTGCTTGTGCAGCTGTCCCCTCTGGGTAAAAGCACCCTCTCCCCATCACAGTGCTCAGTGCTGAATCTGGTGTGGAATCCTTTTCACAGAACCTTGATAACAGCAAATGAACTGTGTTCTTCAATACCCTTTTCAGGGCTCCAGTGGCCTGTTTTTGGCACCTGTTCTGGGTCCCATCATCTAGAGCTTGTATCTAGGAAACCTCTCCTGTTACCTAGACCCACCCCTCTTGTCTTACAGTTCAGGACACTGAGGACCACTGAGGGTAGGTGGCAGACCATGGGTGGCACAGGGAGTAACTGAGCTGTAATAAGAACCAAGGCCTCTTGCCCCAGCACACCGCCCAGCCCTGACACTAACACCACAAATGTCTGTTCCACACTGTTAAGCAGGCTGTTTGGGGGCATAGGGACACACGTGGAGCACCTGAACTCATAATTTTTTGCAGTTGCTACTTGCCGCACTCTTGCGCCTGCCTTGGAGCTGGCCTTTCCTGACCTCATCTTCTCTCTCATCCTACCCCCAAGCCCTCGGCTTTGCCAGCTGCTGAATAGAGTCCTGTGTTAACCAGGTCCGTGGGTAGCTGCCTTCGGGTAATGCCTGCTGGTGCCGAAAGGCTCTTGCCCTGAGAACTCTGCCCACTGGCAAAGCTGAGGCCTTAAATTCCCTGCATTAGCGTCATTCCGTTGGATTTGTCTTCTCTAGAAAGCTATTGTTAAAATGCAAATATGTTACCCTGAAAGGGAACCTATTAACCCACTATTGTGACCCTGACAAAAAGTCAACCAACCTACCTTCCAGGACTTTGTTAAGTCACACCCCCTCCCTGCCTCTTGGTTTCTTATCTTTAAAATGGGGATAATAAGTAAGAGGTTGCATTATAGGTTACCGCAAGGATGAAAATAGACAGTGCACATAAAGCACTTTACATAATAAGTAGTCAATATAATTAGCTTTATTTTGTCTCTAAGGCAGTAAGGTTATGATTATTTGGTCAGTTCTCTAGCTGAGGTCCTGGTTCTTATTAATATTTTTGTTTTAAGTACTTTGTTTATTTAAGTAATGTGGTCTCTTGTTGTTTTAAAAATTTTTTCCTTTCTAATTATAACATGGTTTTGAACTTCATTTCCTTGCCTTCAAAATAGGGTAAAAGATCCTATCTTACTGATTCATTGAGGATTTATGAGCTAAAGCAACTGCGGCTACCTGGCCTGCCCAAGGCTGTCCTTGAGAGCCTGGTATTCTGCGGTACCTAGAGGTGGAGGTTGAAAGCCCCTGGGAGTTTGGGTGGTGGTTCTGGGTGGGTCTCCTGGGAAGAGATAGAGGAAAAGGAATGGGGAGACAGGGGAAGTGAGGCGGAAACTACCCCTCTGTCCCAATTGCTTGGATGTGGAGTCTGTGTGGGAGGGGGCCTGGGAATCCTGCTTGGCTCTGGGAGAGAGTGGACCCTGTGACCTTTCCCCAGCTCTTCTGACTTCTAGGACAGCTCTCTGAGGTTCTGCATTCCCTGGAGAAATGGTATCCTTGACCTCCCTCCCTGGCTTGATCTTGGTGGAGTGCTGAGGAGACCAGAATTTTTCTTACCCCTGATCCCACAGTGCGTGTCAGTGGGTGTTGTAAACTACTCCTTTTTGAGTGGCAAGTTGGGCTTTTGAGAACATCAACCCAGGCTAGATGCTCTGCAGTTTCTCCCGAGCCCAGGATGGTTCTCTTCGGCCTTGGCCAGGGAGAGGGTCGAGGAGCAGGAGCCGCCTGGCCCAGCCTCCTGGTCTGTGAATGAGGAGGGGTGGAGGCATGGGGGCCACGTCACAGGAGTTTTCTAGTACCCTGCAGAGCAAAGTGCCTCACTTCCAGGGTTCTCTGAAAGAGGATACCTCTCTCCCCCTTGTCTGCCCTGGCCAAGGAGAATTGTCAGCATAGCACCTGGCCTGCTATAAGCTTCTCTGGTTCATTTTCCTGCCAGCTCTCTGGGGAAAGCTCATCCCCACCATCATTCATCATAACTGAAGTTATCCCTCCAAAGAACTGCGTAACTGATGCAGAAAATCACTTTCCCCAGGGCCAGAAACCAGGAGCAAAGAGCAGAGGTGAATACTGGTTCCTGGGGCCCTGAAGCCAAGTAACCTGCCACCTGCTTTCCTCACCCTGGGAGAGGAGGTGTAGCTGGAGCCTTCCAATTATCTGCTTTGGGGCTAGAGCACAAAGGAGCCAGCTAGACCCCCAGAAGTGGGGCTGAGAGCCATGTGGTTAGTTATATCTCACATTTGTTGATTGCCTGTGGACTGTTACTCTCTTTTCTTCACCCCTTCCCTTTTTCCTCTCTCCCTCCAGCATTCCCTTGCTCCCTTCCTTCTTTCCTGTCACTAAGTAAATATGGACTGATCACTTATTCTGGGCCAGACACTGTGCTAGGCAAGGCACTTACAGTCTAACAGAGGAGACAAAGACGCAGCTAATTACAAGAGAGTTTGATGAGTGCTTTGACAGATATTCTTACAGAGTGTTGTGGGAACACAGAACTGGAGGGATGGGGTCCAATCCTGACCGGTGTGTGGAGACGGGGACAATGCTGATAGGTAAAGCTGTCTTGAGGGCTGAGTAGGAGTCACCAGATGGAGACAGAAGGAAGAGCATTCTGGGTGTCAGGAACAGAAGGAAGCCTAGAAGACATGCAAAGCTGTGGTATATGCAGAAAGCTCAAGATAATCACTTATTCACTGAGTTTTGGTTTTCTCTCCTGTAAAATGAAGATAATAGTACCAAAGTCATAGCTGGCTCCCACAAGAAACCCTTCCTTCCTCTTTTCCAATTTATGATCTATCAGAAAGATTTAAACCTGTGGAAATAATAGTGATGAAAGTCAATATGTGAGAAGTGCTACAATCAATGGAAATACAATGGTGGGGACGTAGCTTTTTGAAGAAAACATTGGAGGCTGGGCAGTATTAATTGAGATTACTATTTAGGATTAGGAAGAGTTGGTGCAATGTAAGCAGATCCTTGAAGGATGGGAAAGACTGGGACAAAAGACAGAAAAGGGCCCCTTAGGGGTTGAGAAGTTGTGAGCAAAGGCACAAAGGTGTTTAGGCACTGGGGAGGTGTGAGTTGCATTTGTGAGAGGCAGAGCTATTGGGGATGAGACTAAAAAGTTGGGCAAGACACTTCAATGCCTCACTGGTGGGCACGTGGGTGGCATTTGGTTTGCACTTGGGTTTTGTTTGACCTGCACAGTGTTAAGAAGAAAGAAACAAAAAGAATTAAGTCAACAAACATTTAAAAATCAGATTTTACAGAAATCCACATTCCTGGCTTCCCCTGGAAAAAAAAAAATCTGACCTGGCAACACTAGGCCAGTATTAATCCCATTTGACAACACCGAGAGGGAAGGTGATCACTGCAGCCCACAGTCATAGGTGGTATTTCCCACTGGCCAGTTAGCTTGCCTGAAATCTCCACCATTCAAATCACTCTGAAGTTATACATTGTGTTCAGAAAGCTCCTAATAAAATGGAAATCCTTACAGGGGAGGAGAAAGAAAATTTTAAACCATTAGCATTGCAATTCCTTTATCAGTTTAGGGAATGAATTTTCCTACTCCTTGGAAAATCTGAATTGTAGGGAAGCAGCTAGGTGGTGAAAATAGGATGCTACATGCATGATGGCTACGGAAGGAAACTCTAGGAAGTGAAGTGTGGGTATTTCCAATACCCTGGAAAGATGGAGAAGTTGGGGCCCTGCAATGAAGCATTTTGCCCACTCCTCTCAGCCACTGGCGTCTGTTATCTTTGCTGGGGAAGGACACCAAAACATGTGTCTTTGACAGATATTTATTGCATTGTAAGATGTTTACTACCTACGTTATTAACCTTGTAAGCTTAAAAAATTGCACTCTTACCGGACAAGATGAAATTTGTGGGTTTTTTAATTGATAAGGAAACTAATGGAAAAGAGAAATTTTTTCCATTTTTTGAATAATTTTTAGAGTATGTATGCGTTAGTGGGTGGTCTTTATTTACAATTTGAAAGGCTTAGTAAATCCTATTGGGAAATTTTTAATAAACAATTATTTTAAAAATCATACCAGTTAATAGCAAACATTTAAAATAATATAGAAACAAATGAAGGAGAAAACTCCAAACTGTCAAGAATTGGTGGTTGGGGCATGTGGGACAGTCTGGAATGTATTGTTTTAGACTTGATGCAATACCTACATGAAATATAACCATATCCTTATATGGAGCTAGATATCAATAGATAGATAGATAGATAGATAGATAGATAGATAGATAGATAGATAGATAGATAGATAGATGATGGATAGATAGAGATTTTTTAAATAAAAATGAGATTTTATATATCTCCTGTTACGTTTTTCTCCTAATGCTCTATTTTGAACATATTACAGGTTATTACATCACCTCTGAGCCTATGTAAAGAGTCTAAAATGGAAAACACTGCTGGATAGAAAGATCTAGTTTTGAATTCCTATTGTGCCCCTCTGAGCCTCAGGTCTCTTCTCTATGAAATGGGGATAATCATTCCTTTCTTCAAAGGTTAGAATGAGGGTTAAATAAAATGCATATGTGCTCAGCACAACTTGTTGGGTATTGGATGATCAGAGCCTACTACTACACCATTGGGGAAAAGCATACCCTGCTTATATCTTCCATTCTTTGAATTCCTCATTCTCTACCCTTCACCATGGGAGAAATGGAGTGGGGGTAGAGGAAGTGAATCTGGGATGAATTATAACTTTTCACAATGGAATTTAAAATCCCCTTTTCAGTGCTGAGTAGCGTTGCAATCCTAAGCAGTTCATTAATAGATGCATTCAGTTTTGTTTAGGACATTTTCTCTGGACTCACTTTTATTTACTCAGCTGGAGGAAAATTCCTGAAGCCAGGTATGTGGATTGGAAGGTATGCCAGATGGGAAGGCTGTGACCTGTGCCTGCCCTTCAGGGGGCCACCCTCTTGCCAGTGGGGAAAGTCAGCCCCGCTCAGCAGAAGGAGGATTCATACCCTGTCTTTGCAAATGGTATCCCCTTCCTGCTTTTCCTTTTTTACTTGTCTCCTTCCCCTTCTGGCTTTAGATTACAATATTTCTCTTTCATTTGTGTAATACATCTTTAACAAGGACGTCTTATTCCTGTTATCTCATTGAGCCCTCTGACAAGTCAATAGATTTAAGTAAATATTATGTGACAAATGAAGCAGCTGAGACCCAGAGAAGTTGTGATATGACTCAATCTCACACAGCAAAAATTGGACAAATCTGGATTTCCTGACTTGCAAGCCATACTAGTCATGCTGTATCATATTGCCTCCTTTTCTAATTGTTGGCAGGAGGCTCCTGAAACAGGGGTGCTGCATGAGGGGGCCCTAGTTCCGGCCTTTTGGGAATTATTTTTTGGAATGCGTGAAGTTATTGGGTTTAGTGTGCTGGGAGAGTCTGGTAAAGGGGACAGGATTGGAGGTCACCCCAAAGTCAGGAGCAGATGGAGCTAGGGAGGTTGAGAATGGCTTGGTGCAGAGTTAAGACACTGAAGGGAAGCCAAACTTTGTCATCACTGGTAAATTTGTGGACTTTTCCAGCATTTGGTCTTATTTTGGATGTTTGGCCCTTTTTTTTTGCCCCAGTCAGCAGCTCACCATAAAATGCTTTCCCAGGATCCCACAGAGGACCCCTTTCTTAATTCAGGTCACGTCTACCTGGTCCTGTAGTCCCACAAATCAAAACTTACCAGTTCCATTTCCCCTTCTCTCAGAGAATCTCTCAGAGCGATTTAGAGAAATTCATTTGCTTAAATGGGTATATTTGCCTAATACATTTACTTAGCCCATATTTAATGTCATAGTTGCCTTATAGACCAGCGCTTGCCAATGGAAATATAATGCGAATCACATTTTAAATGTTCTCGTAGCACAGTAAATAAAAAGAAAACAGGTGAAATTAATTTTAATGATATATTTTTCTTTAACCCCATAGATCCAAAATATTATCATTTCAACATGGAATCAATACGCCCGAAATTAATGAGATATTTTATATTTCTTTTTTCATACCAAGTCTCTGAAATGCAGTGTGCGTTTTACACTTACAGCACATTTTAATTCAGTCTAGCCACATTTCAAGTGCTCAATAGCCATGTGTAGCTTGAGGCTATGGTTTTGGCCAGTGTAATTACAAGGCTTCACTGTGAAAGTAAGAAGACTTATTTTGGAATGGATAAGGGGTGCTTTGGGGCACCTTTGTGATTAGGTGTCTGCGTGGGATGACTGGTCAGCAGACCTCAGTTATAGCACAGTATGGCTAGTTGCTCTGTCCCCACTCTGTGCTGGTTGGGATGGATGACATGCCACCTTTCATACTATTTGTGTCCTCTCTTGTACCCTACAATCTCCTCTCTTAGTAACTTTTACTTTTGTAAACCCCAATCCTAGATTAAACTTTACTGTCCCATTTCTCTGATCCTGCCTTGGGACGGCTAGATTCATTTGAAATCTCTGCCCTGTGACCTCAGCTGCTAAGGGGAATCTCTCAGGTCTGTCTCAGTTGTCTCTCATCCCAGCCTCCTCCCTGACTATTGCAAACTTCACCTGCTCTCCTAGAGTTCCCAAATCCATTCACACATCCTTCACTCTTGGCACTTGGCCTGTTCATACCTCACTAAGAAGGTGGAGACCATGTGTCTTGCACTCTTTCATCTCCACTTCACTAATTCTCTCCATCTTTGCTCTCCCCTCCCCTGCCAGAGTCAGGCCTTAAAAAGCTTCCCTTCCTCCCTCCAGAAATACTCTCCTTTAAACTGGCCATGGAATCGGGAGCTAGAGCTTCTGGACTCAAATCTCCACCTACTGCTAACGTGGGTAAGGTATTTGATCTTTCTGTGCCTAGTTTCCTCATTGCAAAATATGACTTATCCAATCACCTCACTCCGATGGTTGTGGGGAAGATTAAATTCAATTTTGTTGCATGTTTCATCAGCACGCCTGGAGTAAATGTTAGCTCTCATAGCCACCTTCTCTTTCTACTTCTCTCTCCTGACTTCTTTCCCTTGGCCTGCAAACAGGCTCCCCTTTCCCCTCCCTTCAGCTACTGCCCATTTATCTCCTGAATTCCACTGAAGTAGCAAAGAGTAGCCCCACCTGGTTGCTTCTCCCATCTTGTCAACCTTTGGCAACATCCCTCGACTCTACTGAAGCTGAGGTTGGCCTCACCCGGTTTCTCAAGACATAACCTCTTCGGGTTTCTGGGCTGAAAACCACCCTGGCTCTTCTACATCTGCTTCCCACATGTGACTTTCTTCTGGAATTTTCCTCATACTACTCACTGCTGCAGTGATCATACTGATACGATTGACTTAAAAATCTACACCTCTAATCTGTGGGTTTCTCCTTTCTCCCAGGCCCACCTTTTCAGCCGTCTGCCATTCTCTGGATGACCCAGGACAAACTATCTGTCCTCCTCCTTCCAAATCTGTTCCCTCCTGATTTTCCTAACTCAGTTGGTGTTCCCACCGCTCTCTAGTTACCCAGGTTTGAAACCCTGGAGTTTTCGACACCTTCCTTTCCTTCCTGATCCAGTGCCTGAACTAAAGTAAGTATTCAGGAACCAACGGGTGGTTAATGAATGAGTCTCATTGGTTGCCAAGACTGCTGTTCTTTCTGACTTTCTCTCTAGTTCACCACTTTTTAATTCCCACTGCCAATCCTGTGATAAGCATTTGATAAACTTCATTCCACTTAATCTGTACAACCCTGCAAGGAGGAAATTGTGTTTTTTTCTGTTTAACATATGTGGACACTGGGGCTGGGACAATTTCGGGAACTTGCTAAACACACGACTGATAAGTGACAGAGCTGGGATTCAAACTCTTACCCGCTTTACACCAAAGCCCATACTCTTCATCTTTATGTTCTTGTGCCTGAGCAGTTCTCAGAATTGAATAAGGATTGGAAACTGAATATCATGTATGTACGTGAATACTTTCTTCTATGCCTGTATTGTTTGTGTGCCAGTGTTCTGTTTACCCTGCTGTTATCCAGGCTCATCGCTGGATGCCTTGACCCTTGATGTCAGCACTTGAAAAGTCTTGACTGAGCCTAGATCCCTACTGTGAAATTCCAGCGTCTAGAAGTAGAAATGTGGACACGTCTTCAGATGGGGCATATGTTTCCCTTTCTCTGGGTCTCAGCGTTCCCACCAGTAAAATGAGAGTCAGATTAGTTAATTGCAAAAGCCCGTCTAGCTCTGATACTCTGTGACTGTGTTTTGTGGTTCTGCTTACTTGGGGCCTACTGTGTGCTCAGCACACGATAGATGCTGCTGGACAATGCAAAGAGAGCACAAGAGGCATTGTCCCAGCCATCGAAGAGCTGACAAAATTATTCCGGAAGACAAAGCCAACGTTCAGGAAACTGCCAACAGTATAAGACATTATGTAATTATGCCTGCAATCTCAGATTATATACATTTGTGATGGTTCAATAAAGAAGATGAAAAGCTGCTGTTCTCTTAAACGGAAAAAAAAAAGACATAAAAGTAGAAGTTAGTGAAAGCATTAAGTCTGGCCAGACTTCTCATTAGTCTCCCTACTCTGTCTTCCCTCTCGAAATCATTTCTTCATTCCTTAAATATTTATGGTCTACTACTGGGTCAGGCTCTCGGGACGCACCCCCCTCGTGGCAGTCCGAGTTGTATCTAAAACCCAGCCGTCATCCTGTTTCTCCTCTGCTGATGAACCTTGGCTGGTTTCCTATTCTCTACAGAATAAAAGGAGCTGATCTCCAGCCCCTGCCTGCACCATTCTGGGCCCCCGCCCTGCACTCTGAGCCTGGTTAACTGGTCATGCCTCAGGCCCATGGTACATATTTTCATCTGGGAGCTGGAGAGCTGCTTCCCCAGTCTGCCTGATGAACTTTTATTCATCCGTCAAAGTCCAGCTCCAACACCACAGTTGGGATGCTTTCGTGGTCCTCCATAATGCCTTCACTCACCTCTATGACACCGTATGAGTCTGTCCCGGATTAGGTCTCTGCCTCCTGTTTTGGACCGTGAGTTCCTTAAAGGGTCTTTATTTTCGTCTTATTCATACTTGAATCCACAGACACTAGCCCTGTGCCTGAACAATAATTTCTGAGGAATGGCTAATTGAACACCATCTGTAGAGGCTGATCTGTGAATAGGAAGGCATTCTCCTTGCTCCCCTCAAGCTGCTGAGCTGTTTAACTTCATGCTTCGTGGACTGGATGATTGAGAATGCATCGTTGTCTCCTGTCCCATAGAGTCGTGGGGAGACCCGGCCACAAGGGCCTCCCTTTGGCCCTGGAGGGGGGCTTTCCGAAGCAGTGGCAGCTGAAATCACATGTGGCAGAGGCTGTGGAGAAGGAGGTATTTGTGTTGGGCTTGGCAGGCAGGGGGCTTTGTGCTCCAGAGCACAAGTGGGTAAGTATATCGAGCAGGCTCTGAGCTGCACACACCCGCCGAGGAGCCAGGCCCCAAACGCCTTCTGCCCTGGGAAGAAAAGGAGGCATTGTGTGCACTGGCTGCACTCCAAGAGAAATATTCCTGTTGTTCTTCTGTTTGGAACTGCTCCTTTTTTTAAGAAAGAAAAGTCCAGATGTGAAAATCTGTCCCCCATTCCAACACATCTTGCCCACCAAGTCCAAATCAGTTATTGCCTCCACAGTATTCATGAATCTATGAATCCATCAATGATTAGTGCACATACTGTATCTTTAAGGAGCACTGCTCTGGCGCAGCAGGGTACGAGGCATGAGGGCACCAGTCCTCATCCCATTTAGACACTATTTCCTGATTGCTGGGTGTCCCAACCTTGTGGAACCTGGTCGTGCTTCTTTTGGGCCTGAGGTACCTCTGCAGCTCAGCATTCCGCTTCGAGGCCATCGTCTGCCCCTGCCTGTCTTGCACCTCTGCAACATAGTCCCGTATGGTACCACCTCCCACCACCTTTCCCTCGACTCAAGCCTTACAGATAGGTGTGGACAGAACCATGCCTCAGCCTGGGTGTTTAGAAGATTAGGCAGAAAGACCCGAAGTCAACCCTAACTCTGCCTTGCACTGTCTTTTTGACTTGGACCAAATGACTAAACCTCTGCACTTTGGCTTCTTCGTCTGCAGGGCAGAACAAATAATACCTGACTCGCACACAGAGCCAGGGAGGAGGAAACGACAATACTGCGCGACTTGGGAGGAGGAAATAACAATACTGTGCTACTTGGCACAGTGCCTAGCATACCATATGGCAGCTCTCAATAAATAATAACAAAACCATGAACGATTGTTGAGACTCACTAATTTACATCCTTCTCAGAAACAATAGCAACCACAGCTTCTGTTTAAGTGTTTCCTCAAACAGGGCTGTGTTAAGTATGGGTATGTTGCCATCTGAGCAGACTTATAAAGTACATTTTATACCCTTTTTTATTCCCTTTCATAACGGAGGAATCTTTTTTAAACCTTTCATAGCTGAGGAGTCTTTTTTAAACCTTTCATAGCTGAGGAATCTGGTTCAAAGAATTAGAGAGACGTGGCCAAGGTCACAAAGCTTGTAAGCAATGGAGCTAGGAGTTGTGCCGGAATCTGTTGGACTCCTTTCCATCCCTTCCCAACCAGACACCCTGATCACAAGCCCGCCTCATTGGTGCTGGGACTAGCAGCATCAGCATCTCCTGAGAGCCTGTTGGAAATGCAAATTCTCAGGCCCCACCCCACGCCTGCTGAATCAGCGTCTGCATTTTAACAAGATCTTTCGGAGATGTATATGCCCAGCACTGTTTAAGAAGTATTGAATATAGTTTACAAAGTGCTTTTAAAAGTAGTTTAGACCAGGACTTCTCAAACTATAGTGTGCTTGTGAAAACACAGATTCCTGCCCGAGAGGTTGTGATTTCGTATCCGTTGCTTGTTCCATTGGTATCTATTGCTTTCCCTTCATGGGTTCCTCAGAGCTGGTGTAGAAGATATGAGTGGGATCCCGGCAAACTCGTGGTTCAAGTCTTGACCTGCTCTCGTGGTTTATATCTGCTGGAGCCATTAGGGGATGTGAAAATCTCTGTGATTTTTCAGGACCCAAGTCCAACCCAGAGTTTCCAGTTGGAGTCATTGGAAGCAGCATCTTTCTGCTTTATTGGCAGGGAAGTACATCTCTCTGAGTTACGAGGCAGGAGCCATGGTCCCCTGAATCAGCCCACTCTCTCGCCCCTCCCCTTGCCCTGGTGAACAATTGAGAAATGAAATTAATTTGTAACCTAAAACCCTTGCATCTAGTCTGAAAACATGTCTTTCTAACGGAAATTTTGACAATGTGCTAGATCTGCAAAAAACATTGTCTCTAAAATTGGTATCTGTAACTTGACTGCGGCTCTCTGGTTAAATAGCAATTAAACATCTCAAGACTCCTTGGAATTTTCAAAGATTATTTGAAAAGAAATTGTGTTGTATGGATTAAATAATTTTAAGCTAATTAGAAAGTCACTGCAATTCTTAGCCTGTTTCTTTGCAAATAAATTCACATTATTTATAGACTTATTGCATGCCCGGAAAATGTTATTGATATTTAAATAATCATTTGATATTTAATGAGCATGGCTGGCGATGGTCTTTAACACCGAAACTCGTTCCTTTTCTAAATACTTCTATCTGGTTGCTTCTCTTTCTATTTAGACGCCATTGGCAACTCGCTTCATACACAGTTACAGAACTAGAAGCTGAAAAACACTGTGGTTAAGAGCTTGGTCTCTAGAGTCAGACACACCTCAATTTGAATTCCAACCCTGCCACTTACTAGCTTTCTGCTCTGAACCTGTCATCTGTGAAAAGGATATAATAGCACCTCCCTAATATGGTCATTGTGAAATTAAATAAGTTATCATTTGTGCAATATCAGTGTCTGGCTAATAAATATTATTATAAAAAATATGAGTATTCACTATTGTTATTATGCCTCAGCTTTCTAATCTGTAAAATGGATGTGACAGGGAATAAAACCATACATGCCTCAGTAGTCAAAACTTTTTTGCCTGTGGAGCCTTCAAGTACTTCTCTTTTGACAAAATGTCTGGCATAGTTTGCTTGGCTGTGGCCCCTCTATTATTATGTACCCTGGGGTCATCCAGTGATGAGAAAGCATTGGGCAAATGGAGCCAATATTGGGATTCCCAGTGACAAGGATAGAGAGCGACTGGCAGAGGATGGGTGAGTCGATGCCAGAGGTGAGGAAGGCAACTGAATGAAGAGTGAAGCAGAAGGGTTTGCATAGGGATGTTGGGGAACAGAGCTCTCTGCTTCTGGAGTGGTGGCTTTGCTGGAAATAGATACTGAGAATAGCAGAGATAGGAAAAACAATTTTAAGATGTTTGCTTTGTGCTAAGCATGCACTTCCCCTTTGATGTATTCTCTAGAGATTGCAGTGAAGGTTTGGATTGCCTCCAATTCATTTTTAACTACTTAACCGCTGTTTCTTTGAACACAACCCTGAGCTGAGGCTGGGCTATGAGGCGACCATCTTTACTTGTGTGTACAGGGAGGTCGTGACAGTGTTACCCCAGCACTGAGTGAAAGTGGAAAGGACCCAGTAGAGTGAGTGCTTAATTGATGTCTGTGACTAGTCCTGTCGGTGGGCATCACACTTTCCCTGTAGCCATGGCTGTAGCAAAGATCCCCAACAGGAAGATGCCCAGTTCTCTGGCTCTCTTCTCCACCACAGCACCATTACTCCGTGTTTAAACAAGCTACGCCAGCCACATTTTTTGTTTTCAAAGAAACGATCACTTTAGTGTCCTCCAATACCACACCGCAGACCAGTGTTGTCAGCATGAGGCTTATAAAGGAAAGCACGCACCTAGAGCATGGAACCTGGCCTTTGCCTGCTGTATGGTATGGGCAGGTCATTGAGCCTCAGTTCTCCTACTAGTAAGTGAAGATAACGTCCAATGCCTTGTTTTGTGTTTCTCGGTTCTCAACAGCAGAGAATCAGCAGGACTGATTGAGCACTTGTCACCTGCAAGGCTCGGGGCTGGTGTCCTCAAGGATACCCAGAAGCATGAAAGAGGTGCCTTGACTTGAAAAAGCCCCATAATCTGGCTGGAAGAAAATACGTGAGCATCTTTAAAATGTTTATCTGTTAGCATTACCTAATAAAAGGCTGCCGGTGCTGTGCTCCGAGTGCCCAACCATTTTGTGACATCTTTGGGCTGCTGTAGGGGGTGATGCAAAGATGGGATGAAAATTTTGGAAACACCTTTTCTTAGTAACCTGACCCACATTAAAACAAAACAAAATCCAAACCAGAACAGGGTATGGCCTTCCTTTGTATTGCCAGATGGTATACTGGCAGCAAACCCCATCTCCTTGAAGGAAAGGTTGAAGTTGATAGAAGTTTCTAGAGCCCTTCTCCTCTCATTGCCCTCTTTCTGGTTCATCTCTGATGATGCCCAGCCTTCCCCAGCTGAGCGCTCATTATCCTTGTTTGACCCACCTCACAAATGCCCGCTCCTCTCTAGACTATGCTTGCTAGAGGGCCAGCTGTGGCCTTGGGAAATAGTAATAAAAAGCCTTCCAAGTTTCATGAAAAAATTGGAAACATCCCTGGCTCCACCCAGGTATCTGGAGATTACTTATCAGGCTCAGTTTGATTTAATTGTGCTTCCTGAATGTGCAGGCTGTGCCATAAAAAAAAAAAAAAAAAAAAAAAAAGTCTTCCTCCCAACCCAAAAGGCAGAGACCACCACTCACGCAAGCCCTGTATTCTGAAGCCAGGCTGATGCCTGTTAAGGCTTCCGCTGGATTCTGACCAGACAATGATGCTGGGAAAGGGGGCATCCTACTGCGGAGGGTGTGTCTGTATCTACCCTTGAAATGCTTTCACTGAAGTGGCCCAGGAGGGAGGAGATCAGGCTGAATTCCTGGGTTTACTTCAAGTTGTGCTTCCCAAACTGTTTTGACTGTGGTCCAGTTCCGCCAAGCAAAAGACCTGGGGGCCCATCAAGCCCACTCATTCCCCCTTTCTAGTTGGAAAGAATTTGGTAATAACAAAGGATGAAAAGGGAAGAGAAAAATAATCAAAATGATTACGCAGCAAATGCTCAAGACAAAACAATCAGCAAAAACTCCGAAAAGTAACTCTACAAGTAATATAAATGAATAGAAGAGAAGCAATTAAAAACCAAGCAAATGCTGACGCTGCGTTTGCAATCAAGTGTCATAGTTGCAAACAACAGAACAAATTCTAGCGAGTTTACGTAGAAAAGCAACTTATTAAAGTATGTCAAGTCACTTCACCGTCCTGCCTAGAATCACTTGCCAACAGACCTTCCTTTTCCAGGGTACTTTCTTCTAAATTGAGGCCTGGCCTGGGTGCCTCTGCCTGCTGTAAAGGCGGCTGGCACTGTGAATTCTGGTTTCAGCCATAAAGAGGTGGGAATCCTAAGAAAGGAAATAAACCACGCATAAGAAGGGTGTTCACAAGGTTCTGGGTAGCCAAAAAAACACACAAATTTCTTCTGCACTAATAACAAAGCAGCCTTCCTGAGAATGGCGGGAATTCCAGCTCTTGGACTACACGCATACACAGGAGTTTTGCAGTGTTATTATTTAGTGATGAATGGAAGCTACCCATCTTTGTAGAACAGAGAATTAATATTCTCAGTAAATTCTTATAATGAACTAATTTTTGTTTATATACGTCCAGGTTTGTTAACTCTCAAAAACTCACTTATTGTGTTCCTAGTTTCTCATAAAAATGAAATCTCATGTCTGGAGTTTCTTTTTGGGGTGATGAAAATGTCCTAAAATTAGATTGTGTTTTTTTCAACATATGATGCTGGGAAAACTGAATGTTTATATCCAAAAGAATGAAGGTGGACCTTTATCTTAAACTATATACAAAAATGACTTCTAAATAGATCAGTGTCCTAAAATTAAGAGCTGAAACTAAACTATAAAACTCTTAGAAGAAAACATGGAGGAAAATCTTCATGATGTTGAATTTGGCAATGATTTCATGGATATTATACCAAAGCACAGGCAGCGACAAAAAAATATAGATGAGTTGGACTTCATCAAAATCAATAACCTTTGTGTATCAAATAAGACTATGAAGAAAGCAAAAAGACGTCCTACATAATGGGAGAAATGTCTGCAAATCACATATCTGATTAAGGGTTAATATCTAATATAAATATAAAGAACTCATAACTCAACAACAACAAAATCTCAATTAAAAAATGAGCAAAGGACTTGAATAGACATTTCTCTATTTCATCTATATATTCTCTATTCAAGAGAAATGTCTCTGTAGAGATATTCTCTATCTCTATAAAGAAGATATACAAATGGCTAATAAACATATGAAAAGATGCTCAACAGTCATTAGTCATTAGGTAAATGCTAATCAAAACCACAATGAGATAACACTTCACACCCACCATACTTACTAGGATGGCTATAATCATTTTTTTTAATGGAAAAAAATGTTGGCAAAGATATGAAGAAATTGGAACACTCGTGCATTGCTGATGAGAATGTAAAATGATGCGGCTGTTTTGGAAAACAGTTTGGTGGTTCTTCAAAAAGTTAAACATAATTACCATATAATCTAGCAATTTCACTCCTAGGTAGATAGATATTCGTACATCGATGTTCATAGCAGCATTATTTACAACAGCCAAAAAGATAGAAGCAACTCAAGTGTCAATTGATAGATAAATGGATAAACAAAATGTGCTACATACATACAATGGAATATTATGCAACCATAAAAAGAAATGAAATTTTATATATGCTACAACTTAAATGGACCTTGAAAACATGCTAAGTGAAACAAGCCAGACACAGACGGACAAATATTGTATGATCCCACTTATATGAGGTCCTAGAACAGTCAAATTCAGAGAGATAGAAAGTAGAATAGATAGTAACAGGGCTGGGGGCAAGTTATTGTTTAATGGGTTACAGAATTTATATTGGCGATGATGGCAAAGTTTTAGGTATAGTAGTGGGGATGTTTACACAAAATTGTGAATGTATTTATTGCCACTGAATTTTAGATTTACTGATGGTTAAAATGGTACATTTGATGTTATATATGTTTACCACAATTTTAAAAATTAGGTTGTGGCAATGTTTGCACTATTCTAAGTATACTACAACTACTGAACTATACAATTTTTATGGGTAAATTATATGGTATGTAGTTTATATCTAAATAAAGCTGTTAAAAATATCCTCTCCAGCTCTGATAGTCTCTATGATACGTCGATTCATCCATTTATTTACGCATTGATTCAACACATTTTTGTTGAGTTCCTACCATGCCAACAGTTAGGAATAGGGTGACAAATAAAACAAACATGATGCTGGCCCTTTTTTTGCTTAAAACACTGTGGGTTTTAAAAATTAATCATAGCCAACATTGACTGAGTATTTATTACATCCTGAGCACTGACACAGCACTTTATATACCTTGCCTCATGGGGTCCTCACAACTGCCTACTGAGCTGGGTTCATCTTGAATAAGGAAATTTGCTCAAGGTCACACAGCTATTTTGCTCAAGGTCACACAGGAAATTTGCTCGAGGTCACCCAGGATTTGAAATGGGTCTGTCTTACCTTAAAGCCCATGCTCTTAACCACTCATCATCGTATATAGCAGCTGAGTTCCAGCCACCTAAATTTGGGTTTTCTTTGGAGGCCGGCCCTGAGGCCCACCTGTTGGGATGGCTGATGTTGATGTGGTGGCATTGAAGGGAGAGTTAAACATGTGATGGAATGACCTCCAGGAGGGAGTAGGTTTGGAAGATAAGGCTTAAGTCAGTAGAATCTTGCATAATCGTTTATAGTAATCATTATAAAGCAATTTTGTTTTATCACATAAGTGATAAATTGTTATGTGATAGAATTTTAAATACAAAATTAAATTCCTAATCAAATGTATATTACATTAATAGCTAATATATTTATTATTGATTGAACACAGACTACATGCCAGCCTCTGTTCTAAGTAGTTGACATGTATTATCTTTTTTAATCCTCTTGACAGATCCATGACATGTAGGGAGCATCATTACTATTCCTACTTAACGAATGAGGCAGTTGAGGCACTGATCCATTAATTTATTTGCCCAAGGTTACACACTCAGTGACCGGGCTGGGATTCCAGCCATGGCTGCTTGACTTGGAGCCCAGACTCTTAACCACCATAGAACTTGCTCTTCAGTTATGTTAAGATATGCAAAATAGGTAGAGATGAAACTAGCATCGAGATGGTAGGATTATGGTGATTTTCCCACCTTTTTTCTCCCAGATGATTCATTTTTTATTTTCCAAGAATACATCGTAATAGTGATGAATATTTATTTTCTTTTTTTAAAATTGCAGTTGACATTTAATATTATATTAGTTTCAGCTGTGCAGCATAATTGTTTGACACTTATATAATTTACGAAGTGATCTCCCCATAAGTTTGGTGTCCACCTAACACCATACATACGAGGTCAGACAATTAAGTTCATGAACTTGTTGCAACTATGTTGCTAACCTTTTTTGATATCAGAGGGATTATTCACTATAAATTTGTACCAACTGGACAAACAGTTAACCAAGTTTACTATTGGAAGTGCTGAAAAGGCTGAGTGGAAAAGTTAGACGACCTAAACTTCTCGCCAACAATTCATGGCTCTTGCATCACGACAGTGTACCAGCTCACACGGCACTGTCTATGAGGGAGTTTTTAGCCAGTAAACAAATAACTGTATTGGAACACCCTTCCTATTCACCTGATCTGGCCCCCAATGACTTCTTTCTTTACCCAAAGATAAAGGAAATATCGAAAGGAAGACATTTTGATGACATTCAGGACATCAAAGGTAATACGATGACAGCTCTGATGGCCATTCCAGAAAAAGAGTTCCAAAATTGCTTGGAAGGGTGGACTAGGTGCTGGTGTCCATGCATAGCTTCCCAAAGGGAGAACTTCAAAGGTGACTGTAGTGATATCAGTAATAAGGTATGTAGCACTTTTTCTAGGATGAGTTCATAAACTTAATTGTCTAACCTCGTAGCCATTACAATCTTGACTATATTCCCTGTGCTGTCACTATGACCTTTTTTTTTTTTTTGACCTTTTTCATTTTCTTCCTTTCCTGCTTTATTTTGTTGTATTTGATTTGGAAGTTTCCTATGCACATGCACAGACTAAGCCGATGCCTTTGAACACGAAGGCAGCGCAGTGGGAGATCCCCAGCGATGTGTTGGATGTGCAGCTCCTCTGTTGGCTGCAGCAGCCCCAACTCCGCTGTAGTCTTCTGCGGAGGGTGTGTTTCCTTCTCATCACACTCTTATCAACACCGAGGATCTTTCTTTTTAAAAAACTTTTTTTCTTATTGTAGGAGAGTCTGTGTTGTACCATGGTTAAGAGCAGAACAGTAACTGGATTCAAATTTTGGTGCTGATAGTCTCAGTACCTGGGCGATTGCTCTGAGCCACAGCTTTGTCTTTGGATAATGGAAATATATTAACCAGTGGTGTTTCTGCTTTTCTGAATTGCCGGCTTATGCCCCTTCCTTATATGTCTATTGGCATCTTGATTTTTACAGTGTGTTTGAATCAAGGACTAAGAGCTTTCTGGAAGGGTCTAAATGAAGGGAGGAATAAGGAGTGGGGGTATTTTTCCCCTGTAGCCCTAATGCCTTTCTTTTTCTCCAAGGAGCATTTTTCACGGGTTAGTACAACCTGCTCTCTTCCTGCAGTGGACCGTTTCCTCCCTCAGAAATTTTCATCTGCTTTAATTTTCATTTTTAGAATCACTGATTCCTCCCTCGACTGCTACACCCACCAGTCTCACACGCACGACTTCTTTCCCCATCCATTTAAGTTGTGTTATGTCAAAACGGCCACGGTCATAACGGGTCTGCTGTGAGAGGCTCTATTTCAGCAGCGCACCTAGCTAACAAAGATGCCTCACCTCAACTTCGTATAATCACACAGACCACAAATAGCTGACCTTCCTGAACAAAGGGCAAAAGCCTAAGGGATCGCTTAGATCAAAGGCACATTCTTAAGATAGTTCCACCTCTTCCTTCTTACGTACCACCCATCATGCCTGACTTGGACAATCCACCGTTTTTCCATCATGGGGCAGAAGGGGCAGAAATTGGAGATTTCTCAGTTGCAAAAGGAATCAAACCTCTTAGCCAAAGGATTCCTGCCAGAAAAGTTCCTGTGGATAAATGAGTTTGGCCCAGAGAGTACTCTGGATGGCTTGGCGGTAACATGAAGTTGGCTACTGATCTTAAGACATATGTCTGAGTAAGGCATGCGGTGGGGATATGCCGGTATCCCACACATGGCAAGGGCCAGAGGTCGTGGAGGGGATTCCCCCAGAGAAGCACAGACTCCCGTAGAGAAAATTGATGGGGTTTCCCATGAAGACCTTCCCTCCATGTGAGGTCACTGCTGCTTGGACAGCACCAGCAATGAAGCTTACATCCTGGTATTCATGTGTCTCCTGCATTCTCCTGCGTGCCCAGTTCAGTCTGTGTGGATTAGAACACAGGGTATGAGATTGGGGGACAGAAAATCTGACCATGGACTTAAATGAGTGTTCTGGGTAAGTTGGAAAAGACAAGAGAATCTTTCTCTCCTTCTCTTAGAGACATAGGCGGTCAGCACAGTCTGCCTCAGCATCTCTACAGGACCCAGAAAACTGGAAATGCTACTTGTCTTCAGAAAGAGGTCTGAAGAAGGTGTGTGTGCGTGCGTGCGCGCGCATGTGTGTGGTGACTTTTTTTTCCCTGTGGGTCTTCTGTCCTGGCATCTGAGGCAAACGGATCAGTGGCACTGCTGAGGGTATTTCTTTCCCTCATTCTACCACATTTTAAAACCTGGTGGAGCCTATTGTAAAAGCAGAGGCGCTCCCTTGGCATTTATTGGGGTGTCTTGAGAGGTCACCTGTGTTTAGAGCCATTGGTCTTGTGGATAAGGTCAGTTTCACAAACTTTGTGGAGCCTCTAGCCTGTGATGCTGGGTCGGGGAGACAGACACAGAGGCGGCCATTAGGGTGATCTGTGCTGCCAGAGAGGGCAGACTGGGGCAGTGGAAGCAGGAAGGCTGGCTCTTACACTTAGAGGGAATCCTGAGAGGTGGGAACTGGCCAGTATTCCTGGAAGAGTGTTGGACCTTGGAGAAAGGCACAGCTCTGGAAGTAAGCCTCTCATCTCTTTATCTTGGATAAGCAAGATATTTGGGAGAAGAATTTGGGGAGAGGAAAAGAGAGTGCTTATCTTTGTCACATAGGTAAATCAGAGGGACAGAGGGGGTGGCTGGAAAGTCATGGCACCTGGTAAAATGGAGAGATTTCTTTTACTCGGCTTCTTGATGAAATAGGTTATGTCTCCAGCCATTCTCCAGCCAATTTGGAGGAGACAGTCAATGATCATCTTAAATATATCAAGGAGGGATTTTGCTCTTCAGTACATTTTTTTCATATAGCCTCAGAGTTCAAGGTATATATTTCTGGTGTGTTTTCTTTTTTCAAATTTGATGATTTGGTCTTTGCACTCCGTTGACACAGATAAATACTTTTAGCAGTTGAGAAAAGTGAATGTTGGTGTTCAATGGACTTGTCGGTCACGTCATCCCATGCCCTTCGATAAGCCTCTCTACCTCTCTCTTGAGCACAATGCTATAGAATCTTCCAAGAAAAGTAGGCAGTGTGATCCAGAATAGTGGGAAGAACCCAGAGTCCTACCCCAGGAATCGTCATTTTCATCCAGTTCACTCTTGGGTGAACCAAGGGAAGTAACTTAGACTGTCTGTCATTTTCTTCCCTTATACAGTGGGGTGCTCATCCCTGTGCGGCTGCCTTAAGCTGCCGTGAGGATAAGTGGGACCCGGGATGTGAAGTGCTTTCGAGTATACTGGCTGGATGCAGGCAGCATTTCAGGGTGACCCTCAGCTCTGGCATCAATTTCAGCATGGGTGAGAGAGGAATCTGCCCTAGCCTTTGAAAGCACATCTCGACAGGTAGTATCTGTGAGGGTCACAACGGCTTCGACATGTCTTACTGACGGAGCTTCATTTCCTAGTACAGCCTCATTTGGCTAGAGCTATGGGGGGTCAAATGTACTAGGTCCCTGTAAATCTGAGCTTGCATACGGGAGCCCAAAGATGTCCTGACCCCTTTGCTGACTGCACCCATCCCCTCTATCTCCTTCAGGTGCAGTAGTGGTACTGGGTTTGTGAGCCTGGAGCCTCTGTGCCCACACCTCATATCCGCCTCGGCTCCAAAGAGCTGAGGCTGCAGTGGGCTGGCTGGAACTCTTCACAGCGCCTGCCTGGGACACTGAGACCTTCCTCCTCTGCAGCTGCCTTCTCCGGGCTCCGGCACCCGCCCCTCTGAAGTCACTGATTTGCTGCGCTGCAGTTGGAAACCCTGCCAGGTGCTGGATCCTTACAGTAGGTACTTCCTTGCTTTTCTCTTTCTGCCAGAATTGGGTGCGTTTCAGCGTTTGGGGCAGCCGACTGATAGAGAGAGTCAGTAAGCAGGATCTGCCAGTCTGGCCCCGGGACTCACTGATCATTATTTCTGTCTCCTGCTTTGCCCCCACAGACTTCCAGTCACTGAATGAGCAGGATAGCGAGAGTTCTGGGAGTTGCTCACAGAAGTGTCCCACAGTTGTGGGACCCTACGAGGTGGGTGGGGGAGGAAGTTCCCAAAGCAGAGCCAGGAAGGAGATGCATTGCTGGAGGGTTTCAGCTCCTAAGAAAGCTGTGTCCTCATTTATTAATGAGCCGCACCAGCTGCAGGGGGGAAGGAGGAAAGGCATAGTTGATTGTGACCTCCAGATGAGCACCTAATCTGGGGGAGTCTGGGGAGGAAGGTGTGTGCTGTTTCGGTGTCTTTAGATGTGTCTTTCTGAAGTGATGGCAGCTCTAGGAAGTAACTTTCCATCTGAAGGATTTGAGCTTTCTTCCTCTTTTGGCAAGTATCAGCTCATTGAGCATTGAATTTCTTCCTGACCCCACTCCCCTCTTCCCGGGAGCGAAAAGGAAGTCAGTATTTGCTTTTCCAGCAAGGTCACAGATCACCTGACCAAATCCTTTAACCGCTGGGAAGCCAATACCGCTGTGCTGAACTCACGACCAATCAGCTCTGGTCCAGCAGCCCGAACCTAGCTTTCTGGGAGGAGACGACTCCTCTTGCTCCAGGCTATGGCAGGGGGAGGCTGTCAAGAGAAGGTAATGTGGCCACGCTTTCCTTGTGACAGTTTTCTGTTCTTCATGAAGCTCTTGACTCAGCTGTTGCAATGCAGGCAAAAATGACAAGACACTCGCAGGAAAAGGTGGGAATGAACTTAATGAGATTGTGTTAATGTATCATTTATTGAGCGTAAGTTATCTCTTTGTTTCCTGGGTTGGTAGGAAGTGACCAGCCGACTGGAGAACTCAGTTGGCAGAATCTTTTTCAGGAGAGCGTCTCACCTCCCCGGGAGTCTGGGCTGCAGCCCTCTCAGTGGTTAAGCAGCTAAGCAGCGCTGTCAGATGCCTCCTGCTTCTCAGCACAGGGGACATTTACACTTGGAAGTGCTGGGGCCTAGGATGGGAAACTGGAAGCTCCCATCATTTTGGAAAGATCAGTATGAGGTATTGGTAATTTTTTCTCTTTTGGAAAGGACGCATTGTCTTTGCAAGTGGTCGAGCGTGGATTGACAGGGTCGCTGTTTGGTGTGCTACCTTGCTAAATATTTGACTTTGTAAGGTTCAGTTCTCCAAGAATTCTCATGGCAATGAAGGCGGTGCTTTGAGCCAAGCTTTCTTTTCAAGGAAATCCAAGGTGCTATTTATTTTGGCATGCAGCCTGTTCTGGGATGAAATACAGCATTTTTATTATTGCAGAATAAAGAGAGGTTTGAAGAGAACAAAAGTACAGAACTCAGTTTCAGTTTCAGAACTAAGTAAAGCAAGGTTTCTTTGAATTTGGATTTGAGGTTAGAAATGAGATTGAAATGGCATCATAAAAGGAATAAATGTGGCGAGGGAGAGGGTGTGAATATATGCTACAGGAGTTGGGCTGAACAGGGAAAATCTATGCTCCCATGTATGGACCCTGCTGGAACCGTTTCTACAGTGGCCTGGTTGTTACACAGGGGACTGTCACTGCTGTCTGCCAGTGACTGTCTCTTGGTGGATTTTGAAGGGGCAGCCTAGTCCCCACTTCTTCACTGCCCATTGGCTTTGAGAAGCAGTGTGGAGTGATGGAATCACACCAACTCTCCTGCCCCTAATTAACTGGGTAACTGCATGGGCCACGTGGCTTCTTTGTGCCTTTGTTTCCTCATTTGTAACTTAGAGATGATACCTTGGACTGAGTGTCTGTCACGTGTTAAGATACAGGGAGGGTGGTGAGTCGGGAGAGACAGAAAGGTGTCCTATAGGAATTCTGACCTTCACAAGCTTACAGATTGGTAGGGGAGGAGAGCTCGAGAGAGATAAACTATGTATACTCAAACCATCCAGAATAATGAGCTAATGAGAGGTTGAAATCTAATTTGGCATCCTTGATCCTGGGATAGGCCATAAACAAATGAAAAGTTACATAACAACACCAGGTGTTACAAGGTTCTGAACACTGGGGTATAACTTAATAGAGCAAGTAGTAAATTGTTTTATGTCAAAATTTTAAATGTTCCAGAAGGTTACAAAATTCCATTTTAAAGGGGAATTCTGTCCAACAAAGTTATTTTTCAGATTCTGTTGTATTGCAAAGTAGCATGTGTTGATGTGGCAATTATTCCTCAATTCCACTCCCCTAACCACATCAAACATCTACCCACTCAAAGAAAACCCCTGTAGTTAAATTCCAAGATGTCTGCCATAAGGATCATGTGCCAAAGTGGTGAAGCCTGGGGTGGCGGGGGACTGAAAATGGCATGCTGTGGGCCTGACGGTTCCCTGCTTTCCTTCCTGTGCTTAGAGCCCCTTAGAGTAAAAGCGTGGTTAGACCTCTTCTTCAGAGAGTTGGGTGTCAGCTCCATTTCATTTCGGGAGCCTTGAAATGGTTAATTTTTGTAAAATTCAAGTCTACGAGAAGTATTAGAGGTCTCTGTAGAGTTCTTTTTAATAAAACTTGACCTAATATGTGCTGCAGAATTATGGGAAGCCCTTTGATCTCAGATACGAAGGGCTGAATCCTAACTCTCACCAAAAGCAGTGAGTGTGATTGAACTGTCTGCGGTGATGGTGAATGTTGGTGCAGCCAGAGGTCCACTTGCACCCAGGTAGCCCCCCACTTGCTTCGAGGAGCCTTATTGCTTGGTGTCCAGCCCTGGAGAAGCAGGTTGCACCTTTGGCCAGGAGGCCTTATAAGAGAGCAGTTCTCGTTCTCTATACTCGGAAGGCGGTTCATGTACACTTGTGGGAGAAGCAGAGAAGCATGAGAGTCAGGAACATTTCCCCTTACTAAAAGAGCTAGAAATCAGGCTGGCTTATACGGGTGGACAAATGTTTACAAATCACTGCTGTTCTCGCCGCAGGCTTGGAGTCGGCTAGGCTTGAGGTCAAATTCTGTTCCAACACTTGCTTGCTGTGTGCCTGTGGGCAGGGAGGACTGTAAACTCTCTCAGCCTCAGTCTCCCTATCTGAAAAATGGAGACAATAATAATCTTCTTGGGGTAAGGTAGCAGATTGCATGAGATCATTCAATTATGTCCAGTGCTCTGTGCTCTGCCTATTTCTCAGTAATGTTATGGGGTGGGGGTAAAAGGAGGGCAGAAGGGAGAAGAGAGGCCATGGTAATGGAGAGACAGGCCGAGGGGCCAAGCTTAGGGTTTACGTCCTGACCATTTTCCTGTCCAGACTTCATCTTGATGCTGCCGATTTTCTCCTTCCTGCCAGCCTCTGGGAGGCACCACTCCTGACTGACTACTGTGGACCTGCTGAATTGAGATTGGCAGCAGTGTCCTCTGCCTGGGAACCTTCTCTTTCTTTTATTTTTTTAAAATTATATTTATTTTTTTAAATTGAGATATAATGAGCATGGAACCCATTGTGTTAGTTTTAGTTGTACAGCACAATGATTTTCTATGTGTATATTTGTGAAATCATTATCTTTTTAATAAATCTTTTTAGTCTAGTTAGCACCTATCACCGCACATAGTTACAAATGTTTTTCTTGTGACGAGAACTTTTAAGATTACTGTCTTAGCGACTTTCAAATATACAATACAATATTATTAACTGTAGTTACCATGCTGTACACTACATCCCCAGGACTTAATTATCTTATAACTGGAAAGCTGTACCTTTTGACCCCCTTCACCTATTTCACCCATTCCCCCGTTCCCCAGCTCCGGCAACCACCAAACTGTTCTCTGTATCTATGAGTTCGGTTTTGTTTGTTTTTAGATTCTACGTATAAATGAGATCATACAGTATTTATCTTCTTCTTCCTGACTTATTGCATTTAGCGTAACACCTTCAAGGTCCATTCATGTTGTCACAAATGGCAAGGTTTCCTTCTTTGTTACGGCTGACCATTGTTCCATTGGGTATATATGTACCACATTTTCTTCATCCATTCATCTGTCAATGGACACTTAGGTTGTTTCAGAACCTTCTCTTTCCAACAAGGGTGACCCTCCCTCACCCCAAGTTAGAACCTCCTTATCCCTAACCTCTACTGCAGCTGTATGCCACCCCCAAACTAGGTAAGAGGTCCCCAGTGTTAGTTCCTTCTGCAAGGATGTCTTTGCCTATGGAAACGCTGCTTGCGCTTCTGGGCTCTGTCACACCTGCATAGGGAAAGGTCCCTCTGGCAACTGCGTGGGAGGAGCTGTGTTTTGGAGGAGCCAAGGCAGGAGCCGGGTGATAACAGTTGCCATGCTCATACAAAGAGGGAACATAAAACACACTGTCGGGTGAACTTTAGCCGTCCTTTATTTGGCAGGCCTGATAGTTCCCAGCTCTCTTCTCCAGTTTACTTGTTTGTTCCCCATTGTTTCCATCTGGGTTGCTGGATGCCACCCCTCATTCTTCTCTCTCCCAGTTTCCCCCAACCCTTCCTTCATCCCTGGTACACTTTTATGTTCTGAGTTCATTGTCAAGTACATTGAAATTCCTAAAACAACCCTCAGCATATCATATGCTGATATGCCATAGATCATTCATTATTCTGATGTGTATGGAGTTACAATCACACATAAAAAAACAAAACAAAACCACAATTTCTTGGGTGATTTATTGGAATGGGGCAGAAGGCAAGTTGTTTACCATTCGAAAAAAGAGTCCTAGGAATGGATTACACTTTGGGGAAAATTTATGATCAAACTTCAAGGTACCCTAATTTAGAGTCAGGACAGTATGCTGCTGGAATAGTTACTGCTGTCTTCTGGCCACCGAGGCTGAACTTCTCTTTGTTCTGCTCATGGCTGGCAATCACCTCTAAACACTGGCTCCTAGTCAGTACTTGGAATTATTTCATCTTTGTCTTGAATATGATTGGGGTGTCATAGATCATTTGTAGGTGCTGTGATTCCAGCTTTTTTACCGAATGGATTATAATTGTTTTACCATGATGGGGGTGAGTAGATATCAGCTCTTGACATTATGCAGAGAGCACTGTGCTGGTTATCATAGCCCTGGGTCTGGTCTAGCTCCTTCACTAATACGCTGGGAAGCTTTGCACGAAGCAGTTAACTTCTGAGCCTCAGTTTCCTCATCTGCCAAGTGAGAGAGTTGAACCAAATGCTTCCTTTGGTGTTGACTATTGCTAACATTCCATGAAGAGACACCCAAGTTTGGCCTCTAGGAGTGCATACAAGCTTTTAATCTCTTGTTTTGGAAAGCTATAAGCTCATCGGTGCCCCTGGGAGAAAGGCAAGGATGGGTGTTACGTTCTTGGGTGCTATGTTCCCTCCATATTTATTCTAACTCTAATGAGACTCTCCACTTTTCTATCCTTTCTTTCAGAGCTGTCTGACAAATTTTACAAACTTCTCAGATGAAGAGTGCCTGAGAGACTGACGGTCAGCATTCCCTGCGATGGAGAAGACAGATGGTAGGCAGGTTGCTTTGTATTCTTGGGTCTAAAGTGAGCATTTGGTTGGAAAAGGATTGTTACTATAAATCCTGGAAATAGCCTACAGGAAACATTCCCCAAAGAGGCGGTGCCTGGAGACCCAAACCATGTATTTCAAGTATGAATACAGAAGATGGTAAGGAGTGAGAATGAAGCCTTATGTTTATATCAGAGGCTGTATAATTTTTGGAATATTTTCTCATCTCTTCCAATCACCAAGAAAGAAGCAGGATGCTCTCACTTATTACCCTCATTTTAGACATGAGTAACGTGAAGTCTAAAAAAGAGGCACAATATGGTGGAATTCATATCTGTGTGATTTTTCCAAATCATTTAACTTCTCTGAGCCTCAGTCCCCCTCATGTATCAGTTAGCTTTGCTGTGTAACAAATCACTCAAAATGTATTGATTTAAAGTAAAGGTATTTATTATTTCTCAAAAGATTCTGTACGTTTTGGCTGGGCCATTATTCTGGTCTAGGCCAGCTTGACTGACTTTTGCTGGGCTCATGTATCTATGATCTTCTGGGTGACTTTGCCAGATGGTTTAGAATGGACATACTCAAATGCCTGGTGGTTGACTCCATGTCACCTGGGGCATTGGTGACGATTTGGCCCTTGTCTCCATGCTAGCTGGGGGGTTGTTCACATGGTGGCAGAAGGGTTCCAAGCACAACAAAAACAGATAAACCCTCATGTGCAAGTGATTTTTAAGTCTGCCTATGTCATATTTGTTATTGACCACAGGCCAAAACAAGTCACAAAGCTAAGCCCAGGGTTAATGTAGAAAGGAAATACTCATCGGTGGGGTCTAATTGTAGCTAGTTCTGCAAATAGTCTAACACACCTCGTCCATAAACAGGTATTAATGCCTACTTCATAGGGGCGGTAAAGGACTAAATGAGATAATCCATGCAAGGTTGTTGAGTAATAACCACCTAGAATAACGAATCTCTCAGAGAATGTTCCCCAGGAAACTTGCCGAAGGTCATAGACTAGACCCCAATCTTCTGACTTCTAATGAAATACTTTTTCCAGATCACCAAATGTCAAGACACAGGAGAGCCTATAATCCCCTTGAATCACATGGCCCTTCACTGGCGTGGGACTTAGGGACCAGACAGCAGCTCCAGCCCTGCTTCCTTCTTTCCAAATGCAGTCACCATATATTTCAAGAGTCTGCCTTTCTCCCCATAGCTGCCTTTTCAGTGCATCCCTGGATGTGGTCCCACAGAACACCAGCAAATTCCCTGAATGCCCCAGGGGCCTGTCACTCCTGCCTGCCTCATTTGTCTCTGCTCAGCATCCTCAGACTGCTGCTCTTCTCGTGATTAACCACAACTAGCTCAAGAAAGGCACCCTTCCCTTCAGGCGCACACATCTCACAAAATAAAGGCAGAAGAGGGAAAGCCTTCCGCTGCTCCCTTGGCCTTTTAAAGAGGCTCATTTAATTCCCCTTCTTACTGGCTGTATTTTAGGCCACTTCTCTCTAATTTCTGTTTTTTGGATTTCCTTCAGAAAATGTGTAGAGACTTTCGGCCTTTTTTTATCTCACTTTAAATGCCTCTGATTGGTTCACTCACTGTCTGCACTTCACTTTGTCTCTTAAGATAATTACTGTGGCACCGCCTTCTTCCCTTGCCCCCTTCTAGTCCCCTTTCTCATGTCTGTGTAACTCTTGGGCTCATGACTGTGTTTAAAGGGGTCCCGTGACCTGGTGAGCTTTCAGACCGAGACTGTAGGGATTTCTAGGTAGCTCTGAGTCTCACATATCTTAACTTTTTCTTCTCCCCTGCCTCATTTTCCCAGAGTCTTCAGAATCATTTTTTTGGACTCTCATACCCTCTTGAGACTGTAGTCCTAACGCAGAGTTAAATATTTCAAGGAGACAGCATATTCTTAGCAAATCCTTCCGTGCCCCACTCGGTACCAGCCTATCCTTGCCTTCCAGTTTGTTTGTGGAGTTCCTGTGCCATGTTCTCTTACTGAATTAGTGCTAACAATCACAATAACTTATAAGTTAGTTATTAGTATTGCCACATTACAAATAAAGAAATTGAGGCACAGGGGAATTAAATAATTCACCCAGCATCACAGAGGAAGGCGATTACAGAGCCAGGATTCAAATCCAGCCTGTTTGGCTGTGTGTTGGTTTATTTGATCTAAAGTTCATTTTGAGCAGAGTCAGTCCTCCTAATTAATTCTTGCCTGGGCCTAATGCCCAGAATTCTGAGCTCCTGCATACCTGTCACCAAGTAGAATTAAGAGGAGCAGAGCTTAATGGGACTGTAGGTCTCCGAGCTATCAGATCAAACTCTCTCGTTCAAGGTCCAGCATTCCTCTTGCACTGGGAGAAAGAGAAGGTATGCAGAGTGGTGGGTGGCAAGCACGGCAGCACAATGGGTCACTGGTTGTGTGTATCTGTGTGTGTATATGTCTATGTGTGTCTGTCTGGATGTATGTGTCTTTGTGATACCCCATAGTGCTAGCTTAGGAAAGCATCTATTAAACCCATCATTGTGGATAGCTTCTCAGTCTCACAGACTCCTTTGGTTCCCCTCAAGCTCCCTTGTGGAAGATTTGCCTTTGAATCTCCTGTTTCTTATTTGATGCTATTATTGTATTTGTGCTCTGGACCTACTCCCAGAGGTCGCTGGGTAAATCAGTGCATTTCTACTGAAGAGAGACAAAAAGAAGAGAAGTAATGCAGCCTCTCCTTTAGGAGAGTTCTTTGCCTCCTGAGCTCCTTGCCTTCTGGGTCAGACATCTGCTCTCCACTTAACTTGAGACAACATCTCCTCTCTGATTTGGCCTGTCCCTGTAATCCAGGAGGCTGGTGAGTGGACCAGTAGGCTTAAGAGTATAACTGAGAGCAGCTTGGAAAAGTAACAGAGCAATTGCTCTCATTTACTGAAACTACCAGTGTGCCTCTTTGTGGGGAAGCAGCCGTTTATATAAAAATTGTGTGGGTGAATGGAAATTTATTTGGAGTTCTTTGGGTGCTGGAGGAATGTTTGTTCTTTATTCACCTGGAGTCCAGGTATCTGCCACAGAAGCTCTGGAACCCAATAAGGACCATCCCAGGTATTAGCACCGATGCTTCGTTCTGTTCCCTGCGGCAGTTGTGACATAATTACCCACAGGCCCTGTGGCTTTACTTAGCAGTAAGGCTAGTAGGCTCTATTATGTCAGTGCTTATGAGTTCGGCCTTCGTGTCTGGCTTTGTTTAGCTCTTTGGAGATAAAGCTACTTCCCTAAACACAGAGGGTCACCTAACAAGCATGTGACATCAGCCAGGAGGAGAAATCAAACTGGCAGGTAGGAAGAACTCAGCCCCAAGATGTCACCACCTTTAGGAGAAAAGCAGAACCAAACGTGCCCCAGGTAACACCATGATTTGCACCTTTTCTTTAAACTGACCCTTTCCCTCCGATGCCTTTAGCTTCTTTCACTTTGACCATATTAGCAGTCTCCCAACTGGTCTTCAGGTTTCTGGTTTGTCCTTTTTCTCATCCGTTGCAAGAATGCTCTTTGTGAAATTACGTTTTACGAAGCCATTCCCTTGTGTAAAACCCTTCAATGACTCCCATTACCTAGAGAATAAAGCCAAAGCCTATCGGTGTGCCTACAAGTGGCTCCACGATCTGGCTTTTGTTGACCTTTCAATTTTCTACTTCTCACCCTTCTCTACCACACCTTAAGTTCCAGTCGTATCAATTGCATTTACAAAACTCTGAATTCCTGTGGAATTTCATACCTCCATGCCTTTGCGTCTTTTCTGACATATATCTAGAATCTGTCCTGGCTATCTATTGCTGCATAACAAACCAACCCAAAACTTAGTTGCTTAAATCGATCATGTATTATTAACACAGGCTCAGCTGAGAGGTTCTCACTTGGGGTCCCTCCTGTTGTTAAAGTAAGATGACGGCTGAGGCCAGAGTCATCTGATGGCTTGTTTACTCATGGCTGGCAGCTGGGCCAGGATGGCTGAACCAGCTCAAGCTGGCTAAGCATCTCTCCCTCTCTCTACATGACCCTCTATGGGGTTATTTGGGCTTCCTCACAGCATGGCCATTACAGAACTCCTTACATGGCATCTAGTTTCCTAATGAATGTGCATTCCAAGAGACCCAGGTGGAACTAACAGGCTTCTTATGACCTTACTTTGGAATTCTGTCAGCATCATTTCTGCCATTTTCTTTTGGTCAAAGCAGTCACCAGCCAGCCTAGATTTAAAGGAGTGGAGAAATAGACTCCACCTCTCAATTTGGGATTCCATTGCCTGTCTAGAGAAGGTAGGAATTGATGGTGGCCGTCTTGGAAATGAACAGTTATAATGTCATTTTACCCTCGTGGTCTGACAAATTGCTATTTGTTTATTTAATGTCCAGTCATATGTCATTTTTGTGAAGATACCCCTCTTCTACCAAGGCGGAAGTAACCTCTAAATCTGAGAACATTATTCTGCAGAAACTGGGAAAATAAGTTAGGAAGGGAGACTGTTCTTTGAGCATGTGTCAGTTACCATCCTTGCCACACTGCATGGTATTTGTTGGTGTTTCTCCTACTTGACCATACATTTTTTTGAGAGTAGGTCTATATATACCTGATTTATCTCTGTGTCTTTAGGATCTAGCTTAGCAACCTACACATAGGTGCTCAGTAAATAGTGATTGAGGTAAGTAAATTGAATTATTGCTATTGTAATTTTTCCCCCCCAGGGCCTAGTACTCTTAGAACCAAGCACTCAGTCACAAAGAATTTGTGGAGCCCCTCCTATGTACCCAGCATATCAGCTTCCATTAGGGGTCTTCAGTTCTCTATATTTTGGGCTTCCACAAAGATAATATATATAATATTGAGCATGTAATGAATGTTTATCACATGCTGGGTGTTGTTCTAAGCACTTTATGTGTATTACTTAATCAGGCCTCCCAATAACCTCATTTTATCTATTATTATTCCCATCTTATAGATGCTAAGACACAGAGAGGCTAAGTAATTTCCCCAAGGTCACAGAGCTGAGATATAACCCAGGCCCCAGAGTCTATATTCTTGGCCTCTGTGCTCTCTCCACTGATGTTCTCTCCTGAGCTCAGCATTTTCACAGCATGATTAGCAGAATGTCACAGAGATAATAAGGGATGTCCCATGAGGAATATCAAAGGAACAAAGACTATTTAATCTGAAGAAGCTACTTGGAGACAAGTCCCTATGGACTCAACTACTTGAACGACTGACGTATCTCAGTGTCCTCAACTGGAGTCAAGATGTGGTGCCTTGGTGTGATGGAGAACTTTCTGATGTCCCCTGATAATTTGGGCTGCCCCAAAAACTCATGAGTCCCACATGTCTTGGAGGATGTATGCCAATGTCTCTTTTGACATTAATTGTCCTTTTTCCCTCACCACCTTTTTTCCACTCTATGAAAAATGTGGTATTTCCTTACGGGGCATGAGTTTTTGCAAGTGGAATTCATGTTTGTTAAGCATTAAGCAGCCTTCAGGTGGAAAAGAGGATGGGCTGTGCATGATTATGTGTTCTAATTCTGTCTGTTAGTACCTAGAGGTTCCGGCATCTGTGGAAGCTTAAATAATGTAGAAAGCATAGCTCCTCGATGTCTCTGGCTTTCCCAAGATTTACTAGCACCTATTTGAAAAATGAAAGGTTATTTTTTAATGTTGAGACAATTATGTACCTCATCCTTCAAAACCCTCCATATTCATAATTGCCAATTAGTACCCTGATTTGGCAAATTCCTGGACACTTCAGTTCAGCAATTACATGTCTCAAATCCAGTAAAACGGTATGAGACTATTTCATGTTGCAGGTCTGCAGGCAGATTCCACAGTAGCAACTGAGACGACCTACTGCAAATTGGAAACTATTCCCTCTACCTATTTCCTTGCAGACATTGGCTAAGTACACATTGATTTAATAACATGGTTTCTGAGCACAGCCAAAAGACTGTGAGCATCTCAGCATAATTTAGAGGCTGGAACATTTAAAAGTCTCATATGAGAGCCTTAAGTCAGAATCACAGATATTAGGCCTCACCACCCTGTAATTCTTATTAACAGTGTGTTTCTTTTTTCACATGTCTATGTCTCCCAGCCAAAAACCAGGCCTCTCAGGGGGATGAAGAGAAAGACTCTCCAAAGAGCCACCCCTACTCCGTGGAGACGCCATATGGATTTCATCTAGATCTGGACTTCCTCAAGTATGTGGATGACATTGAGAAGGGACACACCATCAAGAGAATACCTATCCACAGAAGGGCCAAGCAGGCCAAGTTTAGCACTTTGCCTCGAAACTTCAGCCTTCCCGACAGTGGGACTCGCCCCCATGCTACTCTTCCCCACCAAAACTGGTCCCCAGTGGTGCTGAGGAAGGTGTCGCTCGGGACAGAGGAGCGAGCTCAGTCACTACCGTTTGGTGATCACCCCCAAGCCTCTTGCAGTGGGAGTGAGGTGAGCTATCACAGGAAGGCCCTATTGGCGGAGACCGCCAGACACCTGGAGGCAGCTGCTCCCTGGGAGGCCGAGCTCGCCTCCGGCAGTGGACGGCCCCAACTGTTGAGAGCATCCAGCATGCCAGCCACACTGCTGCAAGCCAGGGCCTCAGAGGACCCCAGCCTAAATTCGGGTCCCCCTACACCTCCCGCTCTCCCTCCACTTCAGGGCGAAGACAGTGTCTGCGATGGCATTTTTGGCCCCGCAGAAGGGTTTTCAGGTTTTCACAACTCCACCCCGCGAGCAGCAACCCAACCAAAAAGCAAAGAGTTTGGAGACCTGGTGCCAGGGATTCCAGAGCTGGTCCAGGAGGTGGCTGAGCCTCCAGAGAGTGAAAAAGAGGCTCCACATCACTTCTCTCTCCCAAGTCCTCCTTTCTCATCCCAGACTGCACTTATAGTTCTAGAGGATATAGAGGACGAACATGAAACCAGAGAAGCAGAGGTGGTGGTCACTCCTGGCTCCCCAGCACCAAGCCTCCCACCTCTGCCATCACCCATCCCAGAGAATGAGCTCCCATTAGAAGAAATCGAGCTCAGCATCAGCGAGATCCCACCCCCACCACCGGTAGAGGTAGACGTGAGGAGCATTGGCGTCCGGGTCACGGAAGAAAGTCTGGGCCTCACCACGATGGATCCTGGCAGCATCTCCAGCCTCAAGCAGCAACTCTCGGACCTTGAGGGAGAGTTGTGTGGAAGAACTGAAGAACTGGCCCAGGTCAGAGCTGCCCTCCAGCAGCAAGAGGAGGAAATCAAGGCTAGGGAGGGAAGGATTCAAGAGCTAGAGTGCACTGTTGCTCAACTAACAGAAAAGCTTAGCCACGAGAACACCAAAGACACTCAGGGCCAAACTGACGCCATGGTCAATACTGACCCTCTCCACGGACTCTTGACCAGGGAGTTGTGTGACAAGAGCATTGGGGTCAACCTTCTGAGCAGCACAGAATCTGAAAGCTGGGGGGCCAGAGGGGAGGAGAATGGCTTCCTCTGTGGGCAGGACAGTCACGAACAGGGGGATCAGAGCCCAGCAGAATTTGTGCCACCATCCCAGTTGTCACTGCCACAGGGACCCAAGGTGGTCCTCACCTCCTCGTTGCATAGCTGCCTCTCCACTGAGCTCAGGATTGAAGAAACAGGCTCTGAGCCAGAGGGAGAACCTCAGGTGGGAGCCAAGGGTCTGGTCAAGGGAGCAGGTGGCTCTTCATGGAGCAGTGACATAAAGACTCCCCCAGCAGGAAAGGAGGAGGCCAGTTCAGAACTCCCTGGGAAGGAGTGCCCAGGAAGGCCACCGAGCTCACCCACAGATGCCACTATTGGCCAATATGTTAAGAAGATCCAGGAGCTCCTGCAGGAGCAGTGGAGCTGTCTGGAGCACGGGTACCCAGAGCTGGCCAGTGCCATCAAGCAGCCCGCCTCCAAGCTCAGCAGCATACAGCGCCAGCTCCTGAGCTCCCTCAACCTGCTGCTGTCTGCCTACTCAGTCCAGACTCCACCCCAGAAGGAGTCCCCAGTCCCCCCATCCTCTCCACCAATGGGTAAATATGGTGGCTGAGACAGAGAACCATTTCTCCTTTATGTGACAAGTATAATGGAAAGGAGTTTTAATTGCATGCGTATGTTTTTAAAAGATTGAAGCACTCCAGGAACCCAGCATAATAAAAACTGGTTATGTAACAGTGGAGGCTCTGTGCCCCTCCTCGTGTCCTTGCTCTAGGTTAGGATTGACTGCAGGGCCACCATGTACAGCTGTACAGATATAGCACAGGGCATGGACATGCCAGCCAGGGAGGGTACACTGGAACTTAAATCTAGCCCACTCTTCACTTGCCAAGCCTGTAGCACTCTTTCCACCCAGAGTGGTGCCTATTTCTCGTTTGCACTGCACAAAGGCAAGGTCTATGGTGAACAATGGCCCTGGCTGTGTGTGCTGTAAACCTGGGCCTCCCTTCCTGGTTTCCTGGGTTCTTGCATTCCTGAGGTCCTCTCCGGTTCTTGCACATTAGAGATTTTCTCTAGCCTAGTTTTGGAGGAACATTATATTGAGATCTGAAATATTTTGCTGAATATTTTCTTTGTGCGTGTGAGAGAGAGGGAGGGAGGGAAGGAGGTTGTGTGATACTCACATGTGGAAATCGACCCTTTGGCTGAGTCGTACTTCCTCTTGTAACAGATCATACACTGTTGAGCAAAATGGAACCATGTTTTGCTTTGCTCAGTGAGCAGTGCGCGAGTTTGCTTGCTGCCTCAGGTTGCAAATTGGCTGCTTTCTTACTATTTCGGTGCTAGTTCTAGTCTTGCCCATTGGGAAATGCTTCATGCACCTCTGAGCACAGCCAAAGAAGACTTGTGTTCTTGCTCACGTGTCTTCTGTGCCTACCCCACATCACAAAGTGTCAACTGGCAGAGGTGGGAGCAGAAATGGGACCAGGAGTCATGTGAACTAAGTTCTGCACTTAGAACTAAATAACGCCTGCTCTGCCATTCACCAAGCAAGGCTGAGCCTTAGATTTCCCAGCTGCAAGATGGGGACAGCAATGGCACCCACACCACATGGCTCTTCTGAAAGCTCCTACGTGCTCCTACGATCATCCAGAAATGGAGGGGCTTTGTGACCAGGCACAGTTCCACTGGCACTGACCAGAAGGCTGGGCCTCCTCAAAGACCCTCAAAATATTGGATTTACATTATCTATGTCTCTGTCCCTTTCTACCTTTTCACACACCTTCCATCTGTATCCCCTCAAAGCAAGAGTCTTGGTTTTGCTACATTCTGGGGCACCTCTAAAATCATTCTAACCTGTGATGTTGTGTCTGCCTAGAGATCTCCCCGTCGACCAGCCTTAAATCCATAATGAAAAAGAAAGACTATGGCTTCCGTGCAGGAGGTAATGGGACCAAAAAGAACCTTCAGTTTGTTGGGGTTAACGGTGGGTAAGCATCGCTCATGAAGCCCAGACTGCCCTCCATACTACCTATTCCACTGTTGTCCTTAGCACTCTCTTTTCCTGGGGGAAGCCATCTGTTTTTCATTCTTCTTCAAGGGAATTAATCTCAACAGCCCTTTAAAACTCTGTCTCGGGTTTGCATGTGTTTGGCTTCTTGCCAGCTATGGTGGTCTGTTGGATTCTGTGCTTTCAATATGTCTTAGCTTTAGTGTCCCCTGGGGCCAGGATTCCAGGTGGCTTCTGGGAGTTTAGGGGGAGGTAGACACATGGGTTCTTCAAGGAAGACATTTCATCTGAACCACAACACTGAAACTAAAACTCTTAATTTGTTGAACTTCAAATTTCATCCATTTAACTTTTTTCTTCTTTTTACTAACTGCAAACCAAACCAACGTTTTTTAGGATAAAGAAAAACAACCAATGTCTGTTGACTCAGAACGTTATGCAAACCTTATAGACAGAGGGTGCCAAAGAAATGTAGACACATTTTAAGAAAGGAAAACTGTATTAAAATTGTAATACTCCATATATACTGATGACAAAAGATGAATACAAGTCGCGATCGACTTCTGCAATGACAAGAGGTGCTCAGAGTGGTTACCATCAGTGTCCAGACACTTCTGATTTCAGCAAACTACTGCTTGAGCAACGCGGACCAAAGTGTCCACTTGTATACACTTTTTTGGCACCCCCGGTATTCTAGAGGGTAAATCATTGGATTTAGAATGTTTTCTAAATTGGTCATTCAACAAACATTTATTAAATGTCAACAATGTGTTAGGTGATGGGGATAAAAAAAAGTTGAATAAATGAAGGTGCCTGCCTTTAGCTCACAATTTGGGCCTGGGCAGAGACAGGACAAGAAGTAATGAGAAAATGCTGATATGCTGAGACGGATCCAAACAGAAAAGGAAGTTTAGGAAGCTGTGGAAGCCCAAAGGAGGGACACCTGACCCAGCCACCAGTGGCGGGCCCAGCAGGCTGCCCAAAAGAGGGCAGAACCCCTCTTTGTTTGGATCAGACCAGAAGGAAGACACCAGATTCAAACAGCAATGACATCACTGTTGCATATTTTGTGAGGGAAACGTCAGAAATGATGAAACAGGATGTCATAGGAGAGTTGCTGTTCCCACTCCCGCTAATGTCAGACTCTGTGGCCCAAGGAAAAACCATTTTGTTTGAGCTTTCACCAGTCTGTGCACAGAAAAGGAGTATCAGCCTCATCTCAAAGCCTAAAACAGGCCCTATCTCCCCTGCTGAAGCACCCCAAGAGTTCCCACTCTCTACCAAACCTGGAAGTCCATCTCAGAGCTGTAGCCTGCCTAATTCCCTCCTGCTGGCACTGCCTTACTTCCCTCCAATGTGCTGAGTCAGGCCCATCTTCAGGTCCTTTGCATCTGCTGTTCCTCTCCCTCGGAGTCCGGAGTATTTGTCACTCTAGGGCAGTGGTCCTCAACCTTGGCAGCACCTTGGAAATTCTGGGGGAGCCTTAAAAAATACCAATGCCTGGGTCCCCTTCCTGAAGACTCCAGTTTAATTAGGATGGAATGCAGTACAGGTATTGGGAATTTTAAATACCCTCAAGTGAGTCTAATGTGTAGCCAAGGTTAGAAACTTCCGCTCTAATTAAAGTAGCCCCTCCTCTCATCACTCCATTCCATGGCCCTTGATTATTGTATTCAATGTTCAATATTTATCATCTGAATATATCATTTGCATGTTTATTTTCTGCCTTTTCCTACTAAAATATAAGCTCAATTTGGACAAGGGCTTTGGTGTGGCATTTAGAACAGTGCCTGGCACATAGTAGGTAATCAATTTCTGTTCAATGAATGAATGAATGAATGAATTTCCAGGTGAAGTTTTTACCGAAGCAATTCTAAGACAAGAACTGCTTGGTAAACATGTTATGTCCCCACTCTCTGAATCACAAAATTAAAAGGTTGTTCCAAGCACAATAGAGGAAGAAATATCTGGGGTTTAAATCAGAAAGAATCGGAGCATACCAGGGAACAGGCTGGGCTTGCAAGCATAGTGAACATGGGGACCGTCATTCAGAGAAAGGGCTTGAGGTTCAGTGGAAGCCATGGCCACTGGTCTCTGGGGCAGTGTCCACTTGCACTAGAGCCTGAAATCTTCATCCATTGGAAGTCTCCTGTTGACCATCAGCAGCGCGGGGGTCAATAAACCTTTGAGGACTTTCCTCCATGGTCTCTGGTCATAGTCTCAATAAAGTTATATATAATGGAACATAAGGATTATTGCTGGGGAGGGAGGACTGGTCAAGTGGCAGCCCACACCCTCACCTTTGCTGTTCCAAGCAATAGTTGAAACCTGCTGCAGCTGAGAAAGGCAGATTCTAGGTTCAGGTATCCTGACTGTTCACATGTGCCATGGAACTCTGCTGGGAGTAGACAGATGGTTCCTCCCTTGTCAGGTGTAAGCTGGGCCAAAGGGAAGTCTCACAATCATCCAGAGCTGTGAAGATGTGTCAGGCAATTCAGAAAACTTGTGGGGTGGGCTGAGGGGAATGTTTGTTTGATCTGGGCCCTTCTCTGAACAGGATGTTAGGATTCCGGAAGTGTGAGACCCTGGTACTGCTTGTCTGGATTGTCCGAATGATTGGCCAATTAGGGCATGGGCTGTTTGAATGTTTGCTGCAAAGAGTTTAGTTAATTATCTTTTCTCCCCAAATGGCCTTTGGCATTGAGTCAGAGCTCTTAACCAGTACTTTTCTGATGCCAAGGCTCCTGGGAATCTCCTCACCCAGGTTGGCAGGTATAAAGAATAGAGGGTGTTGTTAGCAAGCTGGGAAGTGTAATCTAAGGCCCACCTACTTCTCATTCATGTTGACACGGGCATTGGGCAGGAAGCACAGAACAAGTGACCTCTGTCTTTTTCCCCAGTTACGAGACCACCTCAAGTGAGGAGACCAGCGGTGAGGACAGCTCCCCAGAAGACTTGTCTGACAGCGAGGCTGAAAAGAAATGTGATGGCCCAGAACAAAGGCAGGGCCAGGATGCCCACCCCAGCAGCAAGGTGGGCCAGGGCCTCTCTGAAGTCACCCACAACGCAGGCCAGGAAAGTGGGCCTGGGGAAGAACTCCCCTTTCCCAAGGCTGAGAGGTAAGTCAGGGGTACAGATGGAGGTACTTGATCCTTTAAGAAAGGGTTATTTTATTCTCCCTTTTTTCAATCATTTGTTCATCCATTCACCATTATTTATTGAGTTTCTAATCTAGGCCAGGTACTGTGCACTGATTGAACTAAACAGATATAACTCCTGCCTTCATGGGGATACACTATCATAGGCTGGGCTCTACTTACAAAGCTAACGTCAACATCGCACTGAGAATGTGGAGGGCTGTACACGTATTATCTTCTGTAATCCTTTTAACAACCCTACAAGGTAAACTTGATTATAATCCCCACTTTACAAATGTGGAAACAGAGGCTTAGAGAAGTTAAGTGACACAGCTAGCAGAGCAGGGATTCCAACCAGGTCTTTTTTGATTCTTACCCACGCACTTTTCTGACGCTCCCATTGGCTATGCTGATGTAACCCTGTCTTTTAAAGTGATGGAGGTTGTGTGGCATGATGAAAAGAGTACTTTGGAGTTGGGCCCACCTGGATTTAAATCTTACGTCTTCGTGGTGTTGTTTTAGACAAGGTGCTTAAGATGTGGCCACCTCAGTTTCTTCATCTGTAAAATGTACATAATAGCAACCTGATAGATTGGATCTGAGGACTGAATGAGGAAAAGTACGTAAAATGCCGAATATAGTGCCTTCCACACAGTAGGCTCTCAATAAACGGTAGAAATAAGTATAGTACTATTATCATCATCCCCAACCTGGTTGCTGAAGGAGTGACGGGTGGTGAACCATAGCTGATTGTCAAGCAGGTCCACAAGGGGTGCTCCAACATGGCAGCACTGTAAGGATGTGATAAGTAAACGGAGCGTCCCATTGGTGACCAATCTCATTAAGTCCCAACTTGGGCCTCTCGATGCTGACTCTGCCCTTATACTAACACTGGAGGAGTATTTATCATTGAGATCACCCAGCTTAATTGATTTTCATTTTATTGACTCTATTAGCCCTTATGGTGTCCTTCATGGAGGAATAACCTGAAGAAATTTGCTGGTATGGATTGGGTTCTTTGAATTTTTCAAGTCACTCAGGCAGAAAATGTTTGGTCCAAAGTCAGAAAGACAACCCTCCATTGCCCAGCATGTCAGGAATTGCAGTTGGGCCTGGGGCCCCCAGAATGCTTTGGTGATTGCTCCCACCCCCTGAAAACAGTGGGATAAAAAGGGCAGTGTACTTGACTCACTCTTCAGAAGAGTTCAGAAGCCAACCCACATCGTTAGGACACTGTATTCACCCCGTATTTCCTAGGAATGCCCCTTTTCCTGGGGCGTTGCTCAGTTTGGGTGTTTAAGCTGCTGAGAATGAAAGTCAAAGTAGAAGATAAACTTTCTTTTTTTTTTATCAACGTGGAGACTGATATGTACATATGTAACTTTTTCTTTAGATATAAACCCTCAGAAGAATTTCTTAATGCATGCCGGGCATTGAGCCAACATCTGCCAGAAACTGGGACCACCACCGACCAGCTCTTGGTACTCTCATTTTTCATTGTCATGTAGATATTTCCATACTGTTTAAGCTGTTAGTTCCAACTGGGTGACTTTGGTGCCTTGCCCGAGGCAGCAGTGTGAGTGCACACATGAGTCCCTTTCCTCTGGGTGCTCTCTCATTTGCCCAAGCTCTGCTTGCTACCTAAGGTGATGGATTATGCTGAGAAAGTGGAACTGATGGATACACACAAGAAAGCAGGCCTTGTGCTCAGAGGCTTCTACCAAGGGTTCTTAGGCATTGCACCCTGGATGTCTGTTATAAAACTATTATATTTGTGGCTTAGGCTCAAAATTGCCTTGCAATTTGAGAAAACTGTGAGTAGAGTGGAAAAGAGCGTGCAAAATTGGAACCATGTGCTCTATTCCCAGGAGCGTTATCTGTGAGATATTGGGCAAGTAAGTACAACATTCAAGGCCTCAGTTTCCCCATTAATAAAATCAGGGTGTTGGGCAACATGTGTCCATTAACCTCAAGTCCTGGCATTTAATTTTGTAGTCTTCACTTTTTCTTGAAGTGTACCTATGGGTCAAGAAACCAAGAACAAGAAACTATATCTGTTTCCTCCTTAATACCTTCATGGCCCATGGAGATTTAAACATATGATTGGCTTCTACTTTTAATCAAGAAATATTGGTACTGATGCATTCTCCCGTTATGAGAGCAGCTGATAAGACCCAACGTGTAACAACTTGTAAGCATTTTCAAAGCGGATTTTGTTCTCCTTTGCAGAAGAGGCGTAGGAGTAAAAATGATCGATTCAGCCCAACCCATTTTTACTACTTTATCTTAGCTTACCTGGCACATAATTGTTCCCAGATTGTTAAAGAACCAATATGTAATGTGGATGTTGATTGAAACTCCTGTTATTTATTCTTGGATGAATTACAGAACTGAGTTATTTCTTGGCTTTTCATTTAAAATCCACCATGTTCCTTAATATTAAGATCTTTCTTTAGGTTCTCCTGAAAATTCCATGGGTATAGGAGATAGTATATAAAGTGTTTCAGCCACAAAAGATTCCACTGTTTCTGCCTAGAAAAGTGATTAGAGGATATGCAAACGTGACACCATAACTATGTTAGGATCAAAGCACGAGACCCGGGCCTCCCTACTTTAGAGACAGCACGTGTTGTACAAAAACTGGACTCTGTAGAGCCATGGAAGCTTAGGGAGTCAGCGCCCCTTTCACCCCCATTTTGTAGACAAGTAAAGTTCAATAGGGTTATGTGCCTTCCAAGGTCACACAGCTGAGCCAGGACTTAAGACTGGCCACATTACTTTAGTGACTCCAAATCCACTGCCCTTTCCAGAATGAGTAGGAAATCATTTCTGATACTCACATCACCATAGTTGTTCCTGCCCTTCAGGTAAATAACCTAAACATGTTCCATTTTAAACACTCAGGTCATGTCACATACAAGATTGATGTCATTCCCTCTGGAACTCGCCTTAATCATGATTCCAAAGAGCAGAATACAACAAATAGTGGGATCCTGCTAAGGGTTGTTCAGCCATTTTCTCTGAAGGTCCTAGCAAAGCTTAAAAGCCAAAAATAATTCAAGCACAGCTGTTTGGATTTTGTTTCAAGCATAAATTGGGCATGTCATTTGTCTTAGTTTTCAGCATGCATTTTTCCCATTAATAAAATGTGATGTATGCCTATTAAAAACATGCTGGGCGGCTGGATGGCTCAGTTGGTTAGAGCGTGAGCTCTGAACAACAGGGTTGCCGGTTCGATTCCCACATGGGCCAGTGAGCTGCGCCCTCCACAACTAGGTTGAAGAAAACGAGCTGCCGCTGAGCTTCCAGAGGGGTGGCAGGATGGCTCAGTTGGTTAGAGCACGAGCTCTCTACAACAAGGTTGCTGGTTCAATTCCCATATGGGTTGGTGGGCTGTGCCCCCTGCAACTAAAGTTTGAAAATAGTGACTGGATTTGAAGCTGAGCTGCGCCCTCCACAACTACATTGAAGGAAAATAACTTGGAGCTGATGGGACCTGGAAATACACACTGTTCCCCAATATTCCCCCCCAAAATAAAAAATAAAAACAAAACAAAACAAAGAAAAACAGACAAAACATGCAGAGATCCTAGTAGAGTCTGGGCTAAGGTCCATATAGGCTGGCTGTATGCTCATGAAAGAGGGGGTGTTGAAGATCTTGGTTATCCTGTGCATACACAGGGGATGTGACCTAAACTTATAATACACTCAAACTGTCACCTAGTGAAATGCTTTGTTACTGGTTACCGGGTGGCCCTCCCAATCCTCCTTTCTACCTCACCTGGGGGTGAGGGGGCATAGCACAGGTTCCAAGTATATTGCTGAATCCTCAACCACACTATCTCTGAGCCCTCCAGGAGCAAATCACATGGAGAGGTGGAAGGAGCTAGAGAGATAGAGATGGAAGCATCCAAAGCTAACTTTTCCTAGTGGAAACTAACACTCAAGCTGAAAACTAGCACCCCAGGCGAGATAACCTTCTGGAATTGGAATCTTTTGGTATTTCAGAAGCAAAGCTTGAACACCATCAGTCAAGAGTGGTTCCGTGTCTCCAGCCGGAAGTCGTCTAGTCCTGCTGTGGTGGCCACCTACCTCCAGCATCATTCCCCAGACTTCCTAAAGCTGCTCGTCAACTTGGCTGATGGAAACGGAAACACAGCCCTTCACTACAGCGTGTCCCACTCCAACTTCTCCATCGTCAAGCTGCTGCTGGAGACAGGTCAGAAATGGTTGTGTCTGTGCCGTCATTGTATCGCTTCTTGTGTCACGTCTTTCCTGCAGGGGGATTCTTCACTGTTCCGAGTTCTGTCTGTACTCCAGGAACTGGACTAGATCATTTGCCTTTATTATGTCATTTATTCTTCACCACACTCTTGTGATGTGGGTATTATCTCATGTTGCAGTTGAGGAAACAGGCTCAGCGAGTGATAAAGCTAGCTCACCGTGCTGGTAAATGGTAGAGTCGGACTTTGTGTTCAGTCTGTCGAACCCCAGAGATACATCCACCACACTGCCTCTAAGAAAAGTCACAATCTACCGTCCTCATAAGTACTTTTTACAAAGGCTATGGCTGCATTGGACCAATTTGACTCAATTTAATTCATTCATCCTTCATCAGATATGTGTAGACCATGTGTGAGGGTCCCACTGGCTACAACCAGGATGGAGGAGTTAGCCAGGTGTGAGCCCTCTACTTCCCAGGAGCTTAGAGCCTGAGAACCAGGGGATAGAGGATGATGGCTTACGAGAGAGATACAGAATGTGACTTTGGGTCTCAGAAGAAATGATGTCCTGTTGGGGGGGGGGAAGGTACACTGAAGGAGATAGAGTTCCAGCAGGCAGAGAAATGTCCCAGGCAAAGAGAACACCACGGCGTTTGAGAAAGGAAAACCTGGAGATCAGAAACCTTTCAGTTTGAATGGGATGTGAATTAAGTTTGGGGAGGTAAGTTGGAGCCACAGCATAGAGGACCTGGTACCTATTCAGTACCAGGCTGAATAGTGTGAATCCTGTTTGGCAGACACCGGCAGGTCAGTACAGGTTTTGAGTAGGGGAACACCAACCCGAGGAGTTCTCTGTGAAAGTTAATTTGGCAGTAGCGGGAGGTTAGTGGAGGGAGTAGGGATAGGGGTGGCAGGCCAAACAGGAGGCCATTGTGGGGTCCACAGAGAAGTAGCAAAGGCTTGCAATAAATGAGGATAGTAGGAAGAGAAGAACAAAAGAGCCTTTGGGGTGTTAGTGACCAGCTGGCTGTGAGGGAAGTGGGGTGTGTAAGCTCTCTGATGTATCATGCTTGGATGGCTGAGAAGATGGTGTTGCTGTAAAAGTAGAACAAGTGTGCGAAAGCAAAATGGATACTTCAATTTGGGGCAGATTTTGAGTTCCCAATCGGTTATCCAGGTAGAAATGCCCAGAAAGCTATTAAGAATTCAAGATCCAAAATTAATGGGCAATGCAGCTTTGGGTGAGGCCAGCTAGAGCATAGCCAGTGTAGTCCTTTAGGGAAGGAATATAGATGGAGAAGGGAAGGGGCTGGGGAGCGGAGCCCTGTAGAATGACTACATTGAGAGAGAGCGCACAAGCCAGTACAGGAGACCCAGATGGAGTTATGTGAGAAGCAGGAGAAACAATGGAAAAGTGGCCAAGAGGGAGGCCAATGAAGAAGAAAACATCAAGAAGAAAGAAGATTGTCCGTAGTGTCCCTGAAGGATGATGCCTGCGCTGGACAGATTTGGGAAGCGGTCACTGGAGACTTTGGAAATGACTGTTTTGGGGGTAGTTGTTGGGAGAAAACCAGATTGCAGAGGTAAATGGAGTGAAATGCTTGTGGTAGGCAAGGCAAAGATATAGCATTGTAGCCAAAAGAGGCAAAAGAGGCTACAAGAATTGATTCTGTATATTTGGGTTAGAGGAGACTAAACATGTTAGTTGGCAGAGAAGAAGAATTGAGAGACAGAGATAGAGAGATATTACAGAAAGGAGAAAGGATGTTTGATGGATCAAGGTCTTGGAGGAGTTGGAAAAGCCTGGGTTCCATAGCAGAGGCAGATGAGGTCAGCCTAGGCAAGATGCTGAGATATGTAGTCCTCTGAGATGGAAGCAAAAGGAAGGAAAAGGTCCAGAAAGATGTGGGAGGGGAGAGACGGGAAGTGGAGGGCACTCGTTCAGATGGCCTTGATCTTTTCAGGAAAGCGAGTGGGATCCAGGCTTTGGCAACTATAAACGGTGGTTAATTGTTAAACAAAGAACTTTTTTCCTAATTGTCAAAACTTGCAAGCAACCAAGGTATACTTCAGAAGATGAAGAGAAAAATAAACTGTGGTATATCCCGACAAAATATTGTTTAGCTCTTCATGCTATTAAGCCACGAAAACACATAAAAAGAACTTAAGTGCGTATTACTAAATGGAAGAAGACAATCTGAAAAGCTCCATACTGTATGATTCCAACTATATGACATTCTGGAAATGACAAAACTATGGAGACAATAAAATGATAAGTGGTTGCCAGGCATTGGTGGGGTGGGGAGATTAACAGTCAGAGCACAGAAGATGTTTAGGGCAGTGAAACTACTCTGTATGATACCATAATGATCGCTATGTGTGATTGTATATTTGTTCAAACCCACAGAAGGTACAGCCTCAAGAATGAACCTTAAGGTAAACTGTGGACTTTGGGTGATAATAATGTGTCACTGTAGGTTCATCAATTGTAATGAATGTATCACTGTAGTGGGAAATGTTGACCGTGGGGGAGGCTGTGCATGTGTCGGGGGCAGGGAGTATATAGGAAATCTCTGTACCTTCCTCTCAATTTTGCTGTGAAGCTAAAACTGCTCTAAAAAAAATAAGTCTTAAAAAAAGAAAGACAGCTAGAACATCAAAAAAAGAAAAAGAGAGAGAACTCTTTGAGGATTGTCAAGTGGCCCCTTAGTCGGGTGAGATGAGACCTAGGGCTTACAGTGGAGCCTTTCAGCAGGATATGTGACAACATCAAGTAGTCTAGGTGTGACGGTGTGGACAGGTGGGTAGCAGGGCTCATTGACGGTGTGTGGGTCCCAGCCGAATGTCATTTATTTATGAGGTTAGGAAGGCTGTAGGAGGGATATCTAAGAGGATACCTACGAGAGGGGTAAAACCCCATATGCTCTCCCCAGATCAGGCGCTCTGCTAAGCACCTGGCATAGGAGATCGCATTTAATCCTCATCCTGATCCTGTGACCCTGGATGACAATTCCCGTTTTATATGTGAGCAGCATGACACTGGGAGGAGTCAGCAGACCTGCCTGAGGTCACCCACTCCTGGGAAAAGATTTCTCTATGAGGTGTGACAAATAAGTTCATGAACTTGTTGCAACGATGTTGCTAACCTTTTTTTGATATCAGAGGGATTATTCATTATGAATTTGTACCAACTGGAGAAACTGTTAACCAAGTTTACTATTTGGAAGTGCTAAAGAGGCTGTGTGAAAAAGACGAAAATGACCTGAACTTTTCTCTAACAATTCACGGCTCTTGCATCACCACAATGCACCAACTCACACAGCACTGTCTGTGAGGGAGTTTTTAGCCAGTAAACAAATAACTGTATTGGAACACCCTCCCTACTCACCTGATCTGGCCCCCAATGACTTCTTTCTTTACCCGAAGATAAAGGAAATATTGAAAGGAAGACATTTTGATGACATTCAGGACATCAAGGGTACTACGACCTCAGCTCTGGTGGCCATTCCAGAAAGAGTTCCAAAATTGCTTTGAAGGGTGGACTAGGTGCTAGAATCTGTGCATAGCTTCCCGAGGGGAGTACTTGTAAGGTGACCATAGTGATATTCAGCAATGAGGTGTGTAGCACTTTTTCTAGGATGAGTTTGTGAACTTCATTGTCAGACCTCCTTCCATTTAAATCATCAGGCAGCGTCCTATTGAATGGGCTAAGGCAGTCTTGCGTCTGACCCCTTAGGAGCTATTCCAGTGCGCATTGCTTCTGTTGCAGGTGTCTGCAATGTAGACCATCAGAACAAAGCTGGCTATACCGCCGTGATGATTACTCCCTTGGCATCTGCGGAGACCGATGAAGACATGGCTGTCGTCTGGAATCTTTTACAAGAAGGAAATGTGAACATCCAAGCTACCCAGGTAGGAAGGGTGAACCTGGCCTACTCTTTAATAAATGCAGGAAGCTCCCAGTTTTATTGTGCCAGTGGGGTGAGAAATCCCATGTAGAGTTTTTAACCCAAGAAGGCTAGGCCCTCCAAATGTCTGTTCAAAGCCTGACCATTTGTTTCCTCAAAAGCTCCTGAGGCCCAGACAGGCTGCAACAGAAGTCAGTGAGCTTGTGATCCTGTTCCAGTCTGAAACTGGGCACATTCCAGCTGGATTCAACTTCTCAAACCAAATGTTCCCACAGTTAATACCTTGAGAACGCATTTGCCATTTGACTGCTCTAAGAAGCCCTTGCAGATAATCCATCCTCATCATGAATTACAAAGTAGGTCAGGTGTTGGGATGTGTCTGTTCAGCTTCTGGGCCCATCGACCTGAGAACCCAGAGTAGGGGTATGGCCCTAACCCCGTAGGACTTTGAGTTAGACAAGGCTCTATATGGAACAATGGGGACTCCTCAAAAGGCCATTTACCCATCTTTGACCAATACAAGAACAAGCAGAGTGCATTCAACTCTCCTTTTCCCCCTAGAGTGATCATAGATGGTAGACTAACGATCAAGAACTGTGAAGGATCTGAGATTTTCCTCCATCTTAAAGCTAACAAGTTATCATGCTACGGTATCATGGATGCTGGCAGATGACGAGACTCCTGAGCTAGAGACAAAGGACAGTATATTACTCACAGCAGTAGCGCAGCCACAGCATTGGTATTTATACCAGTTCCCCAAATCCCAGTTCCCCATTCTCACAGGGCAGTGTGAGAGGGCCAGATCCCTGTGCACAGAGTGGGTTGTGTTACTGGAGAGGAACCCTGAGCTTAGGGAACCTGAATCTTTTATACTGGTCAGTAAGCACGTCTGCCCTGTTCTGGAGGAGACGCTACCTCTAACCTTCTAAGGCTGTTCACTGTGCAAACATCCCTAAAAGGAGTCTGGAACAAAAGTACAGATAGTGCCTTACTCACAAGATGTGCAGAAAGCCAAGAGACCCATGGAAAATTGTCTCCCAACAATATATTAAACTCCACTCCCCCCACGAGCAAAGTGATTGCAGACAGTAGCCTAACCTGATGGCAAAGTCACTTGGCGCACTTCGTCTAATAGCAATCCTACTGATGGCAAGAAACAGACATTTGTAGATCACTTTCTGATTTTCAAAATATTTTCACCCACCTACAATTCCTACTCCACATGACTCAATAAAGCTGTTTTCATTTTAAATGTGTTTCCCATAAACATGCTAAAATTTTTTTCTAAATTGGCCCTCTTGCAAGAGGGAATGCTCACCTATGATCAAAATCAACACCCTTTTATTACGGAGGAGAAACTCATGGTCTAGAAGGGCAAGGGACTCATCCCAGGTCACCAAAGGAGGGATGAGAATTCATAGCTGTAGCTTCTCCCTTCACTTTCCCCTAGGGCCTTTATGTATGAGGAGAGGTGCGGGTACCAGGTTAAATGGGAGTGAGCTGGAAGGCTGGGAGTCTCCTGGGCTAAGCAACTTATTTCTCCTTGTACCTTCAGGGTCAGCACAGCACCGGGCATATAATAGCACTCTGTAAATGATCATCGAATTAAATTGTATTGAACTGGACCAGGAGGGAGGTGAGGAAGGAAGGGGCCCAAGTCAGACAGAGCAGCAGACACAAAGACAATCTGTATATGTCATCTGCCTTTAACACCACTTGGAGAGAGGGGTTTGGATAGAAACCTCATGGTCTTGTTAGTTCCATAAACAACCATTTCCTCAGGGCTGATTATAAGCAAACCAAAAAGCAAACAGTCTTCTCCGGAAAGACCTTTCTGGGTTCCAGAGAAATGGAGGACCAGGATACCTAATATATATTCCCACATATTGAACATTCATCATACATTACCTCTAACCTTCATAATGATAATAATAGCTTAACACCGTATACTTGCTAAGCATTCGGATCTCACAACAACCCCGCGAGACAGGTAATATTGTTAATAATTCCCGTTTTAGTCACCAAGAGGTTAACTTGTCCAGATTCACATAAGTAATAAGTGGCAGAGCCAGGATTTTTCTGATTGCAAACCCTCTTTCTATTCTCTAAGCCCCAACATTCTGGGCAGGGAAGCACAATCCATCTGTGACTGCAGATTGGCGCTTTAATCAGTGAACACATCAGCAAACATGTCTTTAGCACTTTTTACTTGTAAGATACTGTGCTCAGAGCCACGGGAGATCTGACAGAAGAGAAAATATAGTTCTTGCCTCATTCCCACAACCTTACAAAACCTGATAGCCAGTCAGAGGGACAAGCCTGACTCGCCTAGAACCCAGGAGAATAATGAGGACAAATATAATCAAGTCCTAGAAAGGACTATGTATATAAAGGAAAATCCATGAGAAATAATGGTTGATTTGTAATCGGAAAAATTAGTACTATACAATATTATATTTACATCCTTTATCTCAGTTGATTCCCACAAAAGCCCTGTGTGGTATGATCATTAGTATACTAATTTTTAAGAAAAGAAAAACCAAGATTTAGGGAAGACCAGTGACATGGCCAAGGTCACACACTAGGAAACAGCAGAACCAGAGCTTAGACTAGCTTTCTGAGTCTAATCCATTGCTGTGTCCACTGATAATCACAGGGATGTAAAAAGTTGTCAATGGATATGGATTAGAAATGACCACAACACCATACAAACAGATCTTGTTGAGATAAGAGGGTTCTGGGTCTCATTAAACTGAAAATCTCAGAGGCATTCAGAGCAGAGCAAGGCTTCCTAAAGGAAGTCAGGCTGGGACAGTCAGGTAGTAAGAAGTCACAGTACTGAAGCATTTAATCCTTCATTTATTCCATCATCCAACATGTGGCAGCACATGCTTTGTGCTAGGCACTGGGGATACAGAAACGAAAAACACTTAGTTCCTGCCATCAAAAATTTCTGTTCCTGAGAAAGAGATTAATAGATTGTGACACCAAGTGGTAAGTGCTGTTATGAATCCCATGCCTGGGAGTCGGTAGAGAGCGTCAGAGAAGATGTAGCATTGGACTAGTGTCTTGGGAGAGGACTAGAAGTTTGCCAGGTGTCCCATACCCAGGGCAGAAAGAAATTCAGGACAATGGTCATTTTCTGGAAAAGTCATCCCTGAGTACACCCAGGCCAGAGAGGAGTCCTTCGCCATGGACGACAGCCTCACCCACCTCTGTGCTCTGTGTGCAGGGAGGCCAGACGGCACTGATGCTTGGAGTCACTCACGACAGGGAGGATATGGTTCAAGCGCTGCTGAGCTGCCAGGCAGATGTCAACCTGCAGGACCATGATGGATCCTCGGCCCTCATGCTGGCCTGTCACCATGGCAATGCTGACATGGTCCAGCTGCTCCTGGCACACCCGGCCTGCGACAGCAGCCTCACTGACAAGGTGAAACTTATAGGCAATTAACACGTGGGTGTTCACTTCCCTTCCTGAAAAGTTCCTTGTCAGCCGGCAGAATTCAGGGAACCATATGGCAGTAGCAGCAGAATTGACCTCCTAAGGCTGTTGTGGGGTTTAGATGCAATGGTGCATGGTGAATGCTTGGAGCCTTGGAGCTGAGAAACCCCAGACCCAAGCCCTTCACACCATTGTGCCCAGGCCTGGCTTTGGCCGTGAACCTCATCTGGTCACCACAATACCAGCATGTGGGCTTCAAGGCAGCAGCTTGGATGGCGAATCTCTGCTGCCTTGACTCCCAAAAGGCTGGATAGAGGAACCAAGTGTAAAGTATATCCACTCCCTGACAGTGGCCCACCTTACAGAGGAACCCATTTCATAAAGCCAACCTGATTAAAGTTGGAATGTCAGACACATCGTTCTTAAGTAAATTTCCTTAAAGGTGATGGTGATGATGGTGATAATGATGGTAACAATTCACATGCATCGAGTGCTTTCACGGTGCCAGGTACCATACTGAGCATTTACCATGAACCATCTCATTGAAATCCCACAACAACCTTGAGAGGTTGACTGTTGATGCCGCCCATTTGCTCACAAGGAAATGGAAGCACTGAGCGGTTAATTAACATACCCCAGATCACACAGCCAGTGGAACCCAGCTCCATCAAACTCCTAAACCCAAACTCTTAATTGCTGCATTATTGTCACTGTTGTCACATTGCAGGGTCCACGTCTCTGGTTCCCTGCTGAATCCTCAGCACCTAGTAGAGTGTCTGCTACATATCAGGTGAATAAATCAACAGTTGAATGAAAGAACCCCTAAACTTCAGAGGTAAATCGTCAGGATGTGATCCTATGACTGATAATTGCAGTAGGTAGTATTTCTAGAGCACTCACAAGGACTAAACTCTTTCCATGCGTTAGCTCACTAATTCTCTCAATAATCAAGTGAGGTGGATACTGGCATCCCTATTTTTTTACCGATAGGAAACAGGCCTAGAGAGTTTGTGTAGCTACCATGTTTCCCCGAAAATAAGACCTAGCTGGACCATCGGCTCTAATGCGTCTGTTGGAGCAAAAATTAATATAAGACCTGGTCTTATATTACATTATATTAAAATAAGACCCGATCTTATATTAATTTTTGCTCCAAAAGACACGTTAGAGCCGATGGTCCGGCCAGGTCTTATTTTCAGGGACACACGGTATAATAAGGTCACAAGCTGCTGATTCTCAGAACAGTCATGCAAGCCCAGGTCTGACTGCAGTGCCCTTAGAGTTGGCACTATAACTTAATGCTTTAAACAGATTTCTCTATACTTTCTTAACACCCACAGTTCAAAAGGAATAAAGGCCTGGGGAGAGGAAGAGAATACCTTCCCTTCTCAGGAACAGTCCCTCTTATTAGGCCACGACTGAACTACCCAAAATTCTTTCATCAGTGATCGAAGCTGCGAGGTCCTACAAACCACCCATCAGGCAGTACAATGTCTTCAGGTCTATGAACCCCAGCTCCACCCCAAAGCTATGTCTGAGATAATTGGAGAGCACAGACCCTCAAGAACTGCTTGCAGAAACAGTGATAGGCTACTGGAAATAAGACCCTCCTGTTCCAAACGTTATAGTCAGACAAAGGATCTGTGTTAATGAGATCCCTGTAGGGTTGCCCTGGGGGAGAAGGAGGTAACCCCTTAATCTGGAACTGGCCCAGGGCCCTCTTAGGAGTGACCACTCCTGTTTGCCTCTAGGAGGCCTGGGGAACAGGGACAGGAACTTTGGAAGTCCCTGGTTAGCTGGCATAACCCAGCAGTGACTCTGAGAGCATCTCCTGGATACCTCTGGAGATGTCTCACGGATAAGAGAGAGCTAAGTGGCTGCTTTCAGGAGATGGAGAAAGAGTCATGGAGGGAGGGCGCTGTTGTACTTCAGACAACTCCAGTGATTGTTAAAAGCATGGACTTTAAACACTCATGGGTCTGAAACTGGGTCCAGTGACTGTGTGCCTTTGGCCCATTCACCTAACCTCTCTGAGCCTCTCTATGCTCATCTGTAAATGGGGATAAAAATAGGCATTATCTAAATACAGTAATATTTGTAAAGCCCGTATCTACATGTAGAAGTACTCAGTTGATGGTAACTGTGATTGTTACGAACAGGTGACTAGTGAGAGCTACAATGAAACAACTACTACATCAACGAGTAGGGGCCTTGGCATTTGCAGGTAGAGTCTGGAAGGAACAGCGAGCATAAAGTTCTAGAGTTAGGTACGGCAGCCAATCAGAGGGAGACTTGCCCCCAAAGAGAGAAGCCAAGTGGTCGACATACTTGATTTAGTCTGGTGGTTCTCATTCCAGGGATGATTTTGCCCTCCAGGGAGATTGCCAATGTCTGGAGACATTTATTTATCACAATTCGGGAAGGAGGTATTCCTGGCATCTAATGGGTAGAGACTAGGGATGCCGCTAAACATCCTACAATGCACAGGAACAACGAAGAATTACAAATCATCTGGCCCCACATGTCAGTAGTGCCATACCTGAGAACATGATGTAGGTGAGTGCTGGAATCCAGGTGGAATTAGACAGCCATCAGGAAGAGTCAGGTTGGGCTTGAGGACCAGGCCGGCTGCAGTTCAGGGCAGGGCTCGAAGCCTGGAAGGAACAAGACAGCTAACCAGGAGATGGCTGCAGAAGCCTGTCATAGCAGAAGATAGAGAGGATTAGAGATGCCCAGTGAGCACAGGGGTGGCCAAGTGGTGTGGGCAGCAGCGCCCCAGGGGTTTTAGACCCCCACCCATGGCCCAGTCACTTGCTGCCTGCTTGGGTCGAGTCAATTCAGGATTCACAGCCAAAGTTCCCAAGGGCAACTTGGGTGAGAAATTTCCACGGGAGAAGGGGACTGCTGACGGTGCCCTACCAAGCACCAAGCCCTGTGCCTCCCACTCTCCTTTGGAGGGCAAAGAACAGCCCTTATGATCACCGTACCGTTTCAATGTTCACCTTGACTTCACAACTCAGATGCAGGGATTATTTGTGAATTCCCTTGGGAAGTTGAGAGAATTGACGTCCTGAAATTGGTTTCTTTCATCCTAACAACCATTTAATGGTCAATATAAATGCAGAGTCCCCGGAACAGAAGGCCAAGGCAACCTGTTGCCTAGATTTAGAAACTAATTCAAGAAATCAGCCGCCCACCCTCTTGGGGGCTACAAGAGTGAGGAGGGCGGGGAGGTGGTGCTGGCTGAGCCCCAGAACCTTGCCCTTTGAAGGGCTTCATTTTGGCAGCTTCTCCAAAACATCCTTCACATTGAAAGCTTCTAAAAGGCAGACACTATGCCTTGTTCCCCTTTGCCTGAGACACAGTGGATTCTTGTTATGTGGAAAGACAACCCCACCACCATACACACCTGCCTGCACACACACACACATACAGGTGTGCTGGCTGCTTGAGTCCCTGTGTCTCTGGGCCTGCCACTGGAGTGCCACACTGTGGGCTTTTTCCCAGGACTCTGGCAGAGTCATTTGAAGGGCACATCCTCCCCACGTGGTCTCTCCAGCCACACTTGGTGAGCAGAATAGGGTCCCCCCTCTCCATGTCTGCAATTGGGTCAGAGGAGCCCACAAATGTAGGCTGTCATCTCCAAATGGGCCCTGTTCAAAGGTCCTCTGGGACTGGCCCTGTGGCTCTTTTCTATAATAACAGTAATCACACCATCTTTGTGATTATATAGAGCCTCAGGGTTGACAAAGCGCAGCAATGATGATGATGTCCAGAAAGCAGGGAGGACAGGCCTAAATAAACCCAGGCCCTTCCTCTGTGGGGCTTTCACAAGTCTCTGCTTAAAATCCTTGTTCCAGACTGGCCCAATCTAAGAAAATCCTCATTAGGATTTAGGTTGCTGGGGTTCTTCATCAACTTGAAATGAACACAGCACCTGTCTGTGACCATCCAGCAATCCCTCTCAACAGTGCTTACTGAGTGCTAATCCAGTGCCTGGCCTCGGGGAGACTGAGATTTATCAAATAACCACACAAATACCGCTTATACAGGGTGGTAAAAGGAAGGTACAGGATGTCGTGAGGCCTTTTCTGGGAATTTCATGTTTCTTGAAGTTCACGTGCCATCCTTTGGGGTCTCACTGAAATGCCACTGCCTTCCTCTGCTCCCACCACCATCTATATACACAGTGGCCATCCTCTTCCCGGAGCTCATGCTTCCCCTGGTGGCTTATTTGGTGTCTTGTTGCGTTTTATAGTTATTTACGCGTGGGGAGGGAGCCAAGGTGGCAGCTGGACGATATGCTGGGGCACAGAGGAGAGACTGCAGAGTTTTAAGCTGAGTGTGAACACTCCCCATCTGCTTCTGTGGATTTTTCACATTTTAGGAAGTAATTGCCCCCAACATACAGTAGAGTAGCAAACAATTTAGTGGGGTCTTGTGTGTTCCCCCACGTATCAAACCCTTAATATTTATGCAACAAAATGTAAAAATATTCACACTAACGGTGCTAAATAAGGATCATACATAGCTTCAGGTTGGGTTTTGCCTTCAAAAGCGTTACCAAAAAAGTGGTTTTCAGAGCTGTTTACATTTCGGAATTCTGGTTACAGGGTTGAGCCCACTCATGAGACTGTGGCTGCCCTCACAGGGCTCGGCACCCACCGCGGCACGTCAGCCTTTCCCCACATCTCTGTAGAGAATGGCTGGTGCTGCCTGTGAGAGCCCTTGTGAATGCAGCTTCCTGCATTGCTGCAGCAGTGTAAAAAGCCCTAGTGTAAAAGCACTAAGGTATGTACCAGGAGGACTGAACGTGCACGGCCCTCCGTGCGCTGAGCCGACTTCTAAGAGTTGGTCCTTAGAAAATAGTTAGAAATGGGAAAATGCTTTTGGCACTAAGTTTATGAGGATGAAGACTTGGAAACAACGTAAGTCAGGGAAATAGTTCAGTACATTGTGGAATACTATACAGCCAATAAGAAAAGTTATATGCTAGGATCACTGTTAAGAACAGGGGAAAATCTTCTAGCAGACCGTGGTATGTTCAAAATAAAAACAGGTTTAAAATTCAGATACATCATTCCTCTATTTAAAAACCAACAATAAATTTGCATAGAAAAGGCTGGAGGGAGACATACCAAAATGCTAGCTTTCACTTACATCTGTGTAATGGAGTAATGGAAGAGTCGTTTTATTTTCTTTCCTCCGTTTTTCAATTTTTTTAAAAAACATGTATTTAAAAACCAGTGACACTTCTTTTATTTCCATTGACACGAATTTCCCAGGAGTGAATGTTGTTTCTGTGGTTGGGGGTCCATAATAACAGTAATCACACCATCATGCCGTCTGAATCTCTTCTTCTAAGGTCTCTGGGTGCTTGGAATAGACTGCTATGCCCCATGCATACCCCTACTCCCAACTCACCCTTCCTCTCTGGGATGGGAAGCAGACCGGATAAGATTTGTTTCTTCTTGTCTTTCTCCCCTGTAGGCTGGCCGAACAGCTTTGTCCATCGTTCTGAAAACACCCGCCCACGCAGAAATTGCAGGGCTTCTGCAGGCCCACGCGGAGCAGGGCAGGTCCCTGGGGCTTTAGGGGCTGCGGAAGGACTGGCAGCCAGGAACAAAAGGCTTCTTCTTGGGACTCCTCCCTCGCCCTTGGAGAGGGCATGGGTCATAGCCAGGGGGCCTCCCCTCAAGAGAAGAAGCTATGTCAAATATGCACAAACATTCCTGTTGTATAATTCTGCTCACTAGGGTGCTTTGTAGTTTTGCCTTAGGACAAGCCCCCAAACAATGCGGGCTGCAGAGCAGGGTGCTAGGTGCTGGGTGCATGGGTGTCATCTAAAATCCCATACATCTTCTGCCTGGAATTCCTCGTGACTCTACCCTTTGTAGCACCGCTTAGCGAGCAGGTGGGCAGGAACACATTAGAAAAGCAATACTTTTTACATGAAATTTCAAAGTGCACCATCTTTTTGTTTTTTAATCAATTATATATGAATACATCCCCTTGAATATGCATGTCTGAATGGATGGGGCAGATTTAAGCAGCCGTCCTGGCAATCATTCTCTGGAACACCCTCGGAGAATCACCGCGCAGGCAGGTGAAACTGAACGAACTCCCTTTGGAGACTTTGTTCAGCTGGGGTTGACAGAGAAATCTTAAGTTCAGGCATGGTAAGAAGAAGCACACTGGCTTCGGTGCCAGCTATACAGTGTTGACCATTTCCAACTCATCAAGTGGCTCCAGTTTACTCCAGGGAAATTGGAATTCATCAGGAAATCCAATCCAGTAAAGCACACCACATGTATTTAGGCAGAGTCCAGTTACATAGGCTGTTTTGAAAATAGCAAATAAATCGAGTGAGCATCCTCCTGGGGAAAGGTTACTGTCATCCAGAAGCCATGTTTCTGCCATAGTCGTATACGTGGCCTCATGGTGATCCCAGCTCATTTCCCCCCATAGCCTTTAGAAGCTAACTATGAGCCCCCCTGTGTTTAAGGTTCTGAGGCCACAGACTGCAGCAGGGGTGTGGGAGTAGCAGGGCAAAGCAGGGCTAACATCTGTCTCCACTAGACCTTTATTAAACTTCCGTAATCCCAGGGCCCACATATGCCTGGCTCATATTCAGTAATTCACACAGAGTTAGCCACACATTATTTTCTTTCCTAAAGTCTCTTATGCATAAAATCACCTTATATAAAAAAAGAAAGACATCAAATACCGTGAGCCTCACATTGGAAGCACGCAAGCTCGAGTTCTTATTTTGGCTGAGATGCCAATTTGCTTGGTTCCCCTTGAGTGAGTCACGAAACTTCCTTGGGCCTCAATTTCCTTGTTTTTAAAAACGGATATGATCATACAACCTACCTCCTGGGGATGTGTAAGGCACAGCTGATGGAAGTTGTGGAATCCACTTTTAATCCGTAAAGACTGTGTGCAGAAGTTTGCCACTGGGATGCGTAAGAGAGGCTCGGAGTCCAGAGAAGCACAGTGGCACGTGGTGGTGTTGCTCCAAGGTGTAGGGCATGGGGCAAATAATAAGCTGAAAATGCTTTAAATGGATTTATTTTGACCTCCAAACACCTTTGAACAGCAAAACCGTACATCAATAAATGTCCCCCCTCCCCCCCCACCCGTGCTTCTTAAACTTTGATTTGCAAACATCACCTGGAGAATGCACTAGGTCTGAGGAGGGGAGGGGGCCTGAGATTCTGCATTTCTAATCAGTTCCCTGGGGGGTGCCAATGATACTGGGCCACACCACACTTGGAGTAGCAAGGCTCTGGCTTTTGACTGTTTGTATATTAAAATGCTGCCCCTCAATCTTTTGTCTTAACGTTTCTTTACATTTCTCTTCTTAGTTCCTGGGAATGTGCAATGTGAGTCTTATTTGCTACCATGGTTCGGCAGACAGTAGTAGGGGGTCCAAGTCCAATGTGCCAATTTTGGGTCTATTTCTGCATTTTACATTAGGGTGGCAACTTTAATTTGGTCACATTAAAAAAAACATACACACACACATGCACGTGCGTGAGGTCTGACGATTAAGTTTACAAACTCATCCTAGAAAAAGTGCTACATACCTCATTGCTGAATATCACTACGGTCACCTTCAAAGTACTCCCCTTGGGAAGCTATGCACTGATGCCAGCACCTAGTCCACCCTTCAAAGCAATTTTGGAACTCTTTTTCTGGAAGGGCCATCAGAGCTGTCATCGTATTACCCTTGGTGTCCTGAATGTCATCAAAATGACTTCAATATTTCCTTTATCTTCAGGTCAAGAAAGAAGTCATTGGGGGCCAGATCAGGTGAGTAGGGAGGGTGTTCCAATACAGTTATTTGTTTACTGGCTAAAAACTCCCTCACAAACAGTGCTGGGTGAGCTGGTGCGTTGTCGTAATGCAAGAGCCATGAATTGTTGGCGAAAAGTTCAGGTCATTTTCGCCTTTTTCACGCAGCCTTGGTACAAATTCATAATGAATCATCCCTCTGATAGCAAAACAGCTTAGCAACAAAAACAGTTTATTTACCAGAGAAGGCAAACTGGTTTTCCTGACACCTGAAGCCATTGTGTCATTATCAAAAAGACGTTGTCCATCCTTTCTGAGATTTTTTGTGGGTTTTGTTTTTAATCTTGAGTGGAATGTGAACACATGCTCTCATGCCTTACAACCATCCCATTCCACTGGAAGGTCTGAGCCCAGAACACGGTGAGATGAACAAGCACAGCCTGCCTCCCTGTCATTGTTCCTTGGCTCTACAATTCATTCAACAAATAGCTAGTAAAAGCCCTCAGGTTCCTGACACTTTCCAGCATTGACATTAAGAAAGCAGCTTTGGCCTCCTTTACAAAAAGTGTCAAAGGTTACCGTGATCCCAAACCCAGGCTTCCAGGACCTTAAACCAAGACTCCACTGACTGACACATCTGTCAAGTACCTGACTGCACAGCCTCCAAGCAACATGTGTCAGGCTTACTGGGGTCAGGTATTAAGCTCAGGCCTGGGGACAGACTCATAGGTATTTTAGGTCCTCTCCCTGCCTTCATGGAGTGTACAATCTGTTTTGGAAGACAGCACATAGGTGCCAACAGTAAGGAATTAGACCAGACAACATAGTTCACTCCACAAATATTTCTAGAGTGCTCACTGCACGCAGACACTGGGCTTGCACTCAAGTTATCATAGTGACACAGTCCAGACTCTCATTTCACCATCTACTTGGGAAAACAATGGTGAGAAGGAAGAGAATACAGCAGGGGAGTCAATAAGGGGCATTAGAGCTAATCTCGGGAAGTCAAGGGAGGCTTCCTGGAGAAGAGTTATCTGAACTGAAAACTTGAAGATTAGTGGATGTCAGCCAGAAAAGGAAGAGGAGTAAGAGGTGAGGCAAGGTAAGAGTGTGCCAAGCATTGAGACCGGTACAGCCAAGGCTGGCAGATAGGAGAGCAGGCATTTGGGGATTTTCATTCAGTTCGACGGGACTGTCATATAGAGCTTGAGTGAGACACTTGAGATCAAAGGGTAGATTTGGAAGAGATGAGACTGGAAAAACATGGGGATCAAATCATGAAGTGCCCTAAAGTTTTGGTAAGGCTTTGTTCTAAAAGCAACGGAAAGCTATTGAAAACCAGATTTATGATTGAAAAATTCATTTACCTAACCCTCATTTAACAGATTTATCAGATACTCCCTTCTAAGTACTATGTCTGGGGACATATGGGCGAGGTAGACACAGAACTTAGAGATTAGCAGGGAAGGAGGACAAGTCGTCGTGGAACAGCAGTATGTATATCAGACTGGGAAAGGACAAGGTGCCATGGGGATCCATAGATGGGACCCTCCGCCTTGTCTGAAGGTGGGGAGGGGGCCCAGGAGGACTTCCTGAGGAATATTTAAGCTATCTGAAGAATGAGTAGGCATTAGCCAGGCAAAGAGGAGCAGAGGAAGAAGCCTGCATAAAACCACTAGACAAGAGAGAACACTGATTTGGGCATTAAAAGAACTTCAGTGTTCTGGCGGAGAAAAAAGAGAAACATTGCAAAATGAGGCCAAAGAGAAAGACACTGTAACAAGTTTGGACTTGAAGGAAACAGGAACACAGGAAGCGATGTTCAGATTTACATTTTGGAAAGAGTCCTCCATTTGGGGGTGGCGGGGGGCGGGCATGGGTGACATTTATTCAATAAACATTTGTGGACTATCTATTCTGGGTCCTGGACTCTAGAGTTCATGGTTTGGTGGAGGAGACAGATGTAGGTTGACAACAACTATGACCAGGATGAGTGATGGAGGTCTGAAGAGTACTGTGGAAACATACTTGGCCAGAGGGATTCAGGGAAGCCTCACAGAGGAGGTGGCTTTTGAGCTAAGCCATAAGGAGGTATAGGAGTTTGCCAGGGCATTCTAGATAGAACACCAGATATAAAGCTATAGAGTGTGAAAGAGCATGGGCTGTCTGGGCGATGAAGAGAATTTCAGAATGACTTCAGTTTAGGTTGCATGGGGGAAGTGACATCGAGGGGAGGTTTAAGAGGAAGCTCTGTAGACCCATATCACTTGTAGGCTGTGATTAGGAATTTGGACGTAAGCCTATAATTTGAGGAGCAATCAGAGACCGCTTTGAGAACCTGAAGCTCTCTTCAGAAAAATGCACATAAATCTGCAAAATCTGCGTGTAATTTCAGGAATTCAGAAATCTGCTGTTAAAATCTCACGACTATGGACAGTGGGGAGCCATTGAAGAATTTCTAAACAATGGAGCCAGATGATCAGATTTGCACTTTAGAATGATCACAGAGGGAGGCTGGAGACAGACTGGAGGCAAGGGGATCAATTAGGAGGTTCTCTTGTGATACTGGGTATAAAGCAGTAAGGACCGTGCCCATGACGGCGTCAGTGGGGAAAAGGAGCGAGCCCCATGGCAAAGGTATCAGGAATGGGGATGTGCCAGGATGTGATGACAAACTCGATGGTAGAGAAGGGTCAAAATGAGTGACAGGAAAACGGTGATGCCATTGTCCTTAATATCCATTCTTCCCTTTCTCCTTATTAATAGAATCCCCAAATTTTAGCTAGACACATGGCCACACCAAATAGCGACTCTCCCAGCCACCCTTGCAGTTTGATGTGGCCACATAACTAAGTTCTGGCTAATGATATGTGAGTGAAGGAAGTGTGAAAACTCTGGCTCCTGCATTCAAAGAAAAGAGAAATGCATTTCCCCCTCCCCACTGGCCAGAATTTTGGTAATAATCTATCTTGATCCATGTAGATGCAGCCAACACCCGAGAGATCATACCGCAGCAAGTCAGAAAGAGCTTAGGTTCCAACACCATAAATCCATCAATTCTGCCCTGGACTGCTTATTTCCCATTTGATATGTAATCAGGAAATAATCTTCCAATTTGTTCAAACTATTGTACATTTGGATTTCTACTGCAGTAGGAGTTGGGACAAATGCACTCGGCATCCCACGGCAATTTCAAGGGTCTAATGCTATGGTTAGTGAGTTTGAGAGAGAAAAGGCTTGGGAAGGCTTTCAGAAGGAGCAGCCTTTTATATTCCCTCACAGTGGAAGCCCGTTCCATGCCCACAGTGGAATCGCCCAGCCCACAGCTCTGAACACAGGCTCACAGCACAGGCAGCCAATGCCTATGAGCTGGCCTGGTGTGGGAATGGGAGCATTTTAAACCGTTTGAATTAGCTGAGAAATTTTAACGAGGAAACATGCAGAGTTTCAGGCAGTAGCAGTGGGTTATGAGAAGTCATGAGGGGGAGTGAAGCATGAAAAGAGAAGAGGAATTTGCATATTAGAGGTGAAGACAGCTTGATAATATGAGCAAGGAGCAGCTATGAGTAGAGAAATGATGGGGGGAAATAGAGAAGAATAAACCTATGGAGTAGATACCTGTGGACTGTCCGCCAGGTCCTCCTTTCCCAGGAACCTCCCCCTTCCCAGCTCCCTCCACCGTCCACACGCCCACAGCAGGAGCTGCCACGTTTCTACAAGAAGACTTGGTCCCTGGCCATCGAATGACAGACACTGTACATTACCTGGGCCAAGCTGGCCCTTTCCAAGGGATTCTGAAGCTGGGATTTAGAAGAGAGATTCTGTCTCCTTCTGAGTGTCCAGGTTAAAACATGTTGATCTCAGAAGCCATTAGGGACCAGTTCAGCTTTGTAAATCAAGGAACAAAAGTGACTCTTCAGCCAAGAAGACTGAAGCATACTTTCTGGCGTCACCAAAGCAATTCTTATTCCTTCCCTAAGGCCCAATGGATGCCCACCCTTCAATTCCAAACTATCCTACTTATTTTCTTTCCCCCATCTCCTCTCTGGGTTGTATAGCTTGGTGGCAGGCCACCACCAACATGGTGTCTGGAGCAGGCTACCTCAGGTGTTGAATCCCAGCTGGACCGTTTGGCCACTGAGGGTCTTAAACTGGTGGATAACAGTTCCTCTCCTTTGTTCTTGTAAGCAGTTAATCAGATTAGGTATCCACAGAGTGCTTGGCCTGTATAACGGAGCTCAGGATGAAGCAGAGTACTTCCCCTTTTCTCTGGCCATTTGATCGTTTTTCCTAGACCTGGCCCCATAAAAAAAGCAGCTTGCCTTCACTGAGTACTTAGAACTAACTGCCCAGGCATCAGTCTAGTTAAGGGTGTGGTATGAAATCCTTTATTCCTCACAATAACCCAGTGAGGTAGGTATTAATATTATCCCTCTTGTACATTTGAAGAAACTAAAGCACAGAGAGGTTAAGTAATTCATCCAAGGCCACACAGCTAGTAAACAGCCAATCTGGGATTTCAAGTCTGGAGATCTGACTCTGACTGCACTCCACAGCCTGCTGTACATCCGGAGCTCTTCTTGCTTCCTAGCCAGTGACCCAGGCTATGGAGGGGTGCCCAGCAGCAGGGGGTGGACACTGCTGAGGGAACAAAGCTGCTTCAGGGACATAACATTAAGTCAGTGGCTGACTGCAGGTCCAGCTGGGTGGCCCTAGGTCAGAGGAGACACACAGGCAGAGTGTTTGGGACTGGAACAGCTGAGGGGTCAGGAACATCCTGTGCTCAGTATTCCTGGGGAAGAAAGCAGCATTCTGTCCAGGGTACAGAGGGCCTGAACCCACATTGCCTCAACTGCCCCTCAGAAGGGAATTCCCAGCAGTTCCAAATCGTTTCCTTTACCCTCTCTCCCATCTTGAAGAGAGGAGGGCCTGGAACATGGGAAGCCCAGCCGGTGTCCAGGGCGGGGGTTGCCTGCCTTATCTCTGCCCTGACTCCACGTCCTGCTCCCTGTCCTGCGTCCATGCTCGGTGAGGGCCTGGAAGCAGCTCCTGGCTGTTCACCTCAATTCTGACACTGTCTACCAGGAGATAGCATCAGTACCCACAGATTAAGGGCTCAGTCCTATAAGACTGCCCCCCTCCGGCCCCCTTCAGACAGCAATTGCAAGTCCAGGTTTTCACCTGTGCTTCTGACTGACTGGCTGCCCTCCTGGGATTTGATTAATTTGCTAGAGAGGCTCACAGAATTCAGAGAAACATTTTACTCACTAGATCACCAGTTTATTATACGGTAAAAGGATAGAACTCAGGAACAGCCAGACAGACGAGATGCGCAGGGCAAGGTATGGGGAAAGCATGCAGAGCTTCCACGCCTCTTAGAAGCTGCCACTCTCCCATATCTCCACCTGTTCACTGACCCGGCAGCTCTCCAAACCCTCCTTTTGGGTTATTATGGAGGCGTTGTTACATAGGCACGAGTGATTAAATCATTGGCCGTTAATCATTGAACCTCCAGCTCCTCCCACCTCCCCAGAGGTGGGGGTGAACTGAAAGTTCCAACCATCTAATCACATGGTTGGCTCCACTGGCCACCTGCACCCCCATCCTTAGGCGCTTTCCAAAACTCACCTCATTAATATAACAAAAGGCACCTTTATAGCTTTTTCATCACCTAGGAAATTCCAAGGGTTTTAAGAGAGCTATGCCACAGAGACACACTATACTTCTTATTATAAATCACAGTATTACAGGGACACTGCAGGTGGTACTGCAGCTTTGCCTGTGATCAGAGTGAAAGTGTGATTCTGAGCTCAAATGTTAGGATAGTCACATTCTTGTTTTGAGCTTTGATCAGTAATAAAATTGACATCTCTAGTATCTTATCTTCCAGTTGTTTGCCATCTTGAAAAACGGGAAAAGTGATGTTATTGATTGCCCCCAACTTCCCTTCTCCCTAAGTCGTCCCCACTCCCTAGTCAGTACACTGGTTTTAGGGGTGAAGCCACCTGCTCCAGCTAGGAGAAATAAGGTGGGAAAGGGATGGGGGGTGGGGGCCATGGAAGGTGAAGAAATCTTGTCTGAAGGGGGCACTGCCAGACCCCAGAATGTCTGAGCCTGCAGTTGACACTTGTCTCACTGTCAATGTCACCTCCATTGCATGCATGACTGAAGAGGGCACCATCTCATTGTGTTGTAGTCAGTCACTTTCTGGAGTTGTGTTCCCAGAGTTGCCATTCACAGATGACACAATGGTGCCCTCTGGACTTGTGCAACAGGGTGCCCTGGTGTGAGACAGGACCGGGCCTCATGGGGGGGGGGGGATTGGGGCATCCAGACCGCATGGCTCAGAGGTCTGGTCAGGCAAGCAGGTGGACTGAGATGCAGGTAAGACAGACAGTACCATGGGGCAGTGTTTGCCCATCAGGCGTCCATCTAGGAATCAGAGGACGGGAGTCAGTTGTTGAAGGTGGGGCCCAGCCTAAGGAGCAAAGAGAGTGACAATTCAGGATGGCAATAGTTATAGAGCCACTTGGGTGCCAGCCCCAGTCAGACATGATCTGATCTTTAAAGTTCTCATAGCCCAACAGGGGACACATGAGAACCAAGGGTCAGCTCAGCCAGCACCTCTCTCCTAGTTTCTGGTGGCCCCAGGCATTTCTTGGCTTATAGCAGCATAACTCTATCTTCATGGAGCCATCTTTTCCCTGAGTGTGTCTTCTTATTGTCTTCCTTCTGTGCATGTCTGTCTCTGTGCCCAAATTTTAGCTTTTTATGACAGTCATATTGGTTTAGGGCCCATCCTAATGACCTTATTTTAACTGAATTACCTCTGTAAAGACCTTATTTCCAAATAAAGTCACATTTTAGGGTACTAAGGTTTAGGATTTCAACATATCTTTTTTTTTTTCCCCTTTGGAAGAGGATACAATTCAACCCATAACACACATTTTTGTTCTTTCTCCTTAAAATGTTCTTCCCTCTAGCTCTCACTCTTTCCAACAGCTAATGCCTACCTCTTCTAGAAGTTTCACCTCCTCTGGAGAACCTTCTGTGACCTTACTTCAGAACTTGGGGAGAGGCAGATGAGATTGTCAAATGCTTACTTCCCCAAAATACCATTAGAACACCCTATTGATAACAAGGCTGAGTTCATTCTTTTCTTATTACGACTGAGTCTTACTAGAGCCTTGGAGAGGGATAGGTAAAGTTGGGATCTCTGTGAGGTTTGGCAGTCTGGTTTAAGGCAGGTTTTTCAATATGGGGTTGATTAGGGTTGGGTAAGGATCACGATATAATAGTTTAGGATTGGTGGACACAGCAAGGAGAGCATTTTAAGGCAAAGGGTTCAAAATATCTTGGGGAGTAAGTTGCTATTTGATGTTTTCTGTTGAAGCGTTTAACAATTTGGTAATCATTTAAATTATTTTTGGGAAACTTCCGAAGTAAACAATTATTTTAACTTTTATCTTTTGGACAAGAATTTCCTGAAATAGTCAAATTATGTTGATGAAAACAGTGGAATAGGAAAGTCATGTTAATGTAGACAGTAGCTGTGTGGGTATAGATGGTTTCATTTCTCAAGAGTCAGGTGGCTCAACTGAGGAAGGAGAGAGCCAGGGAGGCTCAGAGCTGGTGGGTCCGGACACCTATCAGTTGCTTATTAGGACGCTAAAAAATAATCCTGCAGAGGGAAACTCCCTCCCCTCATAACCACGTAACACAATAATGCCATTTGAATGTACATTCACCATCCTCTTAGCATTGACTTTTTGTCACTGACCCCATGGGAAGCCATTTGGTCTTCCTCGTCCACCTTTCCTCTCCTTCTAGCCCTGGCTTAGCCTTAACTCAATTATCAGGCTAGAACAGGTGCCTAAGATCTGATCAGGCTGTTCCTTTCTCCCAGAGTCCATAGGGTCTGGATGAGTATTGGCCAAGGGGCAAGTCACATATGATTGTACCAGTGACCTTTTCCCCACACGTGCCTCGTCCGTGTACAGTCTGGAAGCAAGAGGCCTGCCCTGCAGTTCCAAAGCAATTATCTGGTTGCAGACATCAGGCCAAATGAGCAGGCCTAGCAGGGGTGAGTACTGATGCATTTATAGGAAAGGTCAAGCAGTGCTGGCAAGCACACAGCCTCTAGTTGTGAGAGACACAGATGCATCTGGCCCCATACAAAAAAGATTGAATCTAATTTCTAAGCTGATAGACACAGTTAGCTAGCTCCCTGTGACAGAACACCAGGCCTGATATGCCTAGAAAATGTTGGGAAGAGAAGGGCGGTGGTAATTCCTAAAATTTAGTGAGGGTTTACAGGGCATTTTTAACATATCATTTCATGGGAAAGTTCAGCAAACCCACAAACTTTCTAAATTGAATAATATTTTCAATACCCTAGGAGAATCCTCTGCTTAAAGGAAATATGTAGTAAACCTCTGAAATGAAAGAAACAGTCCCTGTTTTTGTTTTGTTCATCTGGTTGACCTCTCTTTGACAAAAATCTGATATCCAAAAGAAGGCACCAGTCAGTATTTTCCACTGAATGCGTGCTACCCAGTTGTGTAGCTAAGGTGAAATTTGATCCCCAGACCCAAAAACAGCAACACTTCTCTAATATTTTGTTTGTTAATTGTGAATAAAATCAAAAGATCTGGAAGGGTGAAGAGCCCTTTCTTTCCAGAACCTATGTCCCACCAATGCTTCCATTCTCCTCTGTGACATTCATTTACTCATTTGAGGAATGAGGGAGCCCTCTAGATAGAGGAGTCTTCACACACATTCTCACCTTTCTTTTATTCCTGCACCCAGGAATAAGCCTCTGTGGTTCCCTGTAGCTCAGTGCAGCTCTGTCCCTTAGCTTCTATGACTCTTTTCTCCGTGGTCTCCTCCAGATCTCCATCTCAAGCTCTTCTCTTTGAATTCCTTTAAAAGGTTTCATCCTCACCTCTTTTCCTTCCTCTCCCTTAGAACCCTCAGGATTTCTGTGATTACTTTCATCCAAACCACTTCCACTCCTATATCTCTGCCCTGATCCTCCTGAGCTCCATTCATCTGATCATGAAGGAGTGCCTGATGTCCTGCCCTGTCCACTACGTCTGACACCCTGTTCAGGCATCTGCCTGAACCTCTTCTGAGCTCATGGTGCCCTAAACAAAATCCATCAAGGGCTCCCCACTGCCTACAGAAATTCTCTAAACTCGAGCCTTGGATTCAAGATCGAGTGTGTTCTGGCTTCCAGACAGCCACCACTTGTTAACACCCTTCAACTAGAAAACACCTCTACTCTTACCCTACCTCTGAGAACTTGCTTATGTTTCCTTTGCTATTATGATATTTTCTGCATGTTCAGATATCACCCAGTGTTCTTATCTAGTCCTCTGGTCTTAAGGTACCAAAATACCTTGGAAAGTAAGTAAATCCCAAAATGCAGTCTCCAGTGGGTGTGATACTCTGCTAAGATCAACAGATGGTGCAACAGATTTACCTTAAAGGAAAATCCAGTTCTACTAGCTGCCATTATAGAAAACATATATTCACCTATTTTAAGAAGTTGTTAAAAACAATAAAATAAACCCAAAGAAATTAGAAGAAGGGAAGCAATAAAGTTACTATCAGAAATTAATGATTAAAAAAAATAAAATGGGGGCTGGCCCGGTGGCTCAGGTGGTTAGAGCTCCATGCTCCTCACTCCAAAAACTGCCGGTTCAATTCCCACATGGACCAGTGCACTCTCAACCACAAGATTGCTGGTTCAACTCCTCGAATCTCGCAAGGGATGGTGGGCAGCGCCCCCTGCAACTAAGATTGAACACAGCACCTTAAGCTGAGCTGCCATATGGCTCAGTTGGTTGGTTGGAATGCATCCTCTCAACCACAAGGTTGCCGGTTCGACTCCTGCAAGGGATGGTGGGCTGTGCCCCCTGCAACTAGTAAACGGCAACTGGACCTGGAGCTTGAGCTGCGCCCTCCACAACTAAGACTGAAAGGACAACAACTTGAAGCTGAACAGCACCCTCCACAACTAAGATTGAAAGGACAACTTTCCTTGGAAAAAAGGCCTAGAAGTCCATACTGTTCCCAGTAAAGTCCTGTTCCCCTTCCCCAATAAAATCTTTAAAATAAAAATAAAAATAAATAAAATGAATTTATAAATCTAAATGCTGGATCACTGAACAATATGGGTGTCCGTAGCAGGCCTTAAAGAAGAAACAAAAGGAGAAAGCACAAAAATACAAAATTAGGATAAAGAGAAAAATAGAGAAAATATAAATATATGTGAGACTATTAGATACTACTATAATCTAACACATTTGAAAACCCAAATAAAATTGATAATTTTCTAGGAAAATATATATTACCAAAATTGAGTTGGAAAGAGATGGAAAACCTGAACAAATTAGCAAATTGGAAGAAATTGAGAAAATTCTCCTCAAAAACTGTAGTCCCAGATCATTTCACCTGTGAATCTTGCAAATATTGAATGAACCGATATTCTTGATGCTGTTTTGTTTCGATATTTTTGTCTCGATATTCTCAAAGCATAGAAAAATAAAGGAAATATCTTAATTCATTTTACAAAATTGACAAATCACTAATCTAAGAACCTAATAAAGACAAAAATCACAGACCAATTTTACTCACTGATAGAGATGAAAAAGAAAAAAAAGTTAAAATAAAAACCCTATATATACAAACCTCATATAAATTACATATTGTATCAAATTAAACCAGAAGTACATTAAAAGAATAACACACCAAGATGAAGTGAGGTTCATTTCAGGAATCGAGGATGGTTCTATATTAGGATATTTAGTAATAATTATATTTAGTCATCATATATAATAATTATTATATTTAGTAAAAATTAATTTTAAATAAGTCAAAAGAGAAAAACCATGATTGCCTTTATTAATGTTGAAAATGCATTTAATGAAATTCCTTACACCCATTCCTTATAAACTTCTTAACAAAATGAAAATGTAAGGGTATTTCCTTATCTTAATGAACACATTTCTCAAAACCAAAGCCAAGATTTGTTTAATGTGAAAACACTAGAAGCATTTCTAATAAAGTCAGATACAAGAGAGGGCCTGCTAGTACCACTAGTATTGAATATTGTTCTAGAAGTGCTTTAGATAAAGACTGAATTAAAATGTGTAATTAACAGAGAGGAGGCTGCAGAACTGTCATTATTTACAGGTGATATGATTGCAACCACTTTAAAAATGCAGAAACTGCTTAAACCTACTAGAAAAATAAGAGAGGTGAATGGAGAGGATTTACAAAATTAAAATTTAAAAAGCACTATTTTACTAAAAATAACTTCCAGTTAAAAATGATTTCTAGGTCAAGATGGTAGATTGGGCACATTCTAAAACTCTACCTTCCATGCCTAACATATAGAAATGCTAGATAGAATATCAGCTAAAATATTTGAGTATTAAAATACTTTAAGAATACATATCTCAAATGCAAGGAAAAGGGACTCCATAGGTATCAGACAGAGAGCAGTAGCTGAGGTTGTACCTCTCACGAAAGGACCAGGAGCAGATACAGGCTGTAGAAGCTGGATTTAAAATGCCCACAGGCCTGTCATTTAATAAGGAGCTGGGTGGGACTGGAGTCAGAATCAAGCTGCCCATCCACCAATGGAAATCTGAATGTGTTTCCACTAGCCCAAGTTCTTAGCTAGAAGATTGAGTTAGCCCTCCCAGACTGGTGAAATTGGAATCCTGGGTCTACACCACATACGTGTTGGACCTGCATTCTCAGAGTGACAAAATCCAAGCTAATTCCCTAACATAAAAGGTTATCCAGAGTCAGAGAATCGAAAATAAGACCTGAACAGAGGCAACCAAATGGGAGTTGCCCCAAATGGAGACCTCCACAAGCCAAGCCTCAAGAGGAGAAATCTCTTGAGCAAGAATTATAATACATGTGAGGAAGTCCAATATAGTTTAAGTACAGCCTACATACTTAAATGGGAGAACTCACTCCTGAAAAAGTAAAGATACTAGAACAATCTGAAAGAGAGCTTAAAATAAATATACTTCAGATTTTTGAATAAAGAAAGAATAGGCCATGAAGCATAAACAGGAGGGGGCATTCTACCATTATGACTCAAGCCAGTAAGATTTCTAACCTCAGTCACTTGCTCTGCCAGAATCTGTTTTTCCCAAACAATCACCTAGGTGGGGTCCCCATGGACCCACCTGCACAGCCCCAACTCCCCCTGCCCACTAGATGCGAATTCCCCTTTGGGATCTCTGGATAGGCATCACAGTCTACTCTAACAACATTCCCGAAATATGAATTTCTAATAGAAAGGGTTGAGGAGCGTCCTCAATCCATTTCCATCTAGAGGGTCCTCATTTCCTGAGGCCACCTTGGCAGCTCCATCCAGAGCTCAGCATAGAAAGGGCAATTAGGAAGGGGCAGCAGATTTAATGGAGTTCTTACCAATGTAGCCCTTTGATTATCAAGTACCCGCCTCCAGACTGGGGCTTAAAGAAAGTGAAAAGGACTGTGTGTATCTTAGGCACTAACCTAGACTTGGGTGTCAGAGAGAGCCTCCTGGAGGAGGCGAGGCTAACTGCCAAGTGGAAGGAATTTCTAGGTGACGATGGGGAGAAAGGTAGTGGGAACAGCGAAGGTACAGGAAGCGGAAAGACAGCACAGTACATTCAGAGAGCTGCCAGTCCAGAAAGGTTGGGTAGGGCATTATAATGAGGGAAGGGGGAAACCAGTTACAGGCTCTTTAAAATCTGTGTTGCCTTGACTAAATTTTTAAACTTGTTCTGGCTGTCTCTTGAACACATATACGTTTTTAAATTAAAATTTCCCTAATGAAAATATAAATTGTTGGATGGCAAAGAGTATGACACATATCTTTTTTCCCAGCTGAGCCCTATCCTAGTCTGGAGAGACCTATTGCCAGACCGCCAGGCCCAAATTTGGAATCATTGGAAGCATGAATGGATAATGAGTAATTTCCCTAAAGTCCCATAAGCTTTCTGCCCCTGGTGCCCCTGGGCTCTGCAAGGAACACAGAGGCCTCTGCTTCTAAGACCCTGGCAGAGGCAAGAGAAGCTCTGAGGCTGGAGGGGGCAGAACCACACCCAGCTCACTCTGGGTGACACAGCAAGGATCTTGCTTTTGAGCTGCATGCTTCTTGCCTTAGGTTGTTGCTGTGTTCATTTCTTGACAATTTGCTAGCAGAATTCAAAAGTTTTCAAACAATGGTTTTTTAGGGGGAGTCCCATGTTCTCGGGAATTTAATTTTGTGTTTTAATTTGAAGAGAATGAGAAAAAAGCTGGTATCTTCCAGTTCTCTACCTCACAGAGTCAGAGGTGCTTCTGTTTTGGCACATTCGGGGAATGAAGGCTTCCCAGTTGGTTAAAAGAGAGAAATGTTCTTGGGGAATTAAGTCTCCCAAAGACAGGCAGAATCAAAGAGCCTGTTCTGGAGTGGGTAGAACCGCAATCACGCTGTGAGCAATTACGAAATTCCAGAAAAACAGAATCCTGAATATAATTATATTGTTTTTAATTCCACTGGCTTTGCAGCTTTGTTTATAATTCAGCTGTAATTCCATTTTATAACTGTGAAGAGCTTTAAGCCCAAGGAGTTTAAATGTACACAAAGCTTGGCATAATAACTTTATAACAGAAAAATTCTATAACAAAATTTTTTTTTTCATTAAACAAAGTCAGGCAGGTCTGCAAGATTTTCAAGGAGGCAGCCATCCTGCTGCTGGAAACATGAGACAGTTGGCTTTGGCGTACAAGATCAGGTGGGCACCTGGCCTGGCACATTGATTGTGCACCTCACCAATTGTGGCATCTGGTTCACCCATTCATGTGCCCAAAAGACCACTGCTTCCAAGTCCTTTTTCCCTTGCAGCCTGTCCTGAAGTGGCTGAGGTGGTGGGGTGCCAATGGCCATCTCCATCAGAGGCAACCAAAAGTTTCATATCTAAAGATATTTGGTTGGCACCCCCACTGTTCTATGAAATAATAAGACCGTCAAATTTTGCCTCTCTCACAAACAAATTTTGTTTGGATAGCGTGTTAGAAGGGACAGAAGGGATAGCGTGTTAGAAGGGACAGATTGGCTGCCACTCACATATTAACGTTGATGGGACAGACCACCTTTTACGAACAGATGAATTGCATTTGGATAATTCAAACTTTTTAGAAAATCATTTGCCCATTGAGGAAAAGAAAACTGAAGAAATCACGAAGGAAGGCAAGAAATTTCATGGGGATGCACGATTGCTATCTTTATAGTACCCACATGAATATTCAAAGTATAAACTCAATTATTCTAAAACTTGTGGCATAAATGAGTAGCGCTGCTTAATTAGATATTGGTCTATATAAAGTACTTGTGATGAATACTGAGGTTTCATCTAGACTTGCTTGAAACTTCAACTTTGTGCCTGTAAAAGATCCAGTACAGTCTTTCTTATTTCAAATGTATTATCGAGAACTCTTGTTTATCTTATTCTTTAAACCCTACAGTATGACACAACTATAAAGTATTAATGATCTTGGTACTGAACAAGAAAATTTACCAAGGGTTTCCACTTCTGAACTGTTTTATTATCTCAAAAGTTTAAATATGGGGCCGGCCTTGTGGCTCAGGCAGTTGGAGCTCCGTGCTCCTAACTCCAAAGGCTGCCGGTTCGATTCCCACATGGGCCAATGGGCTCTCAACCACATGGTTGCCAGTTCAACTAGACTCCTATAACTAAGATTGAACATGGCACCTTGAGCTGAGCTGCCACTGAGCTCCCGGATGGCTCAGTTGGTTGGAGCACGTCCTCTCAACCACAAGGTTGCCGGTTTGACTCCCCCAAGGGATGGTGGGCTGCGCAATGGCAACTGGACCTGGAGCTGAACTGCGCCCTCCACAACTAAGATTGAAAGGACAATAACTTGACTTGGAAAAACTTCCTGGAAGTATACACTGTTCCCCAAGAAAGTCCTGATCCCCTTCCCCAATAAAATCTTTTTTTAAAAAAAAAGTTTAAATAAGATGTTTTACTGCCATTGTTCTTTAACTGTCCAGTGCATGGGCAATTCCCCTGGTGTGCTTAGGAGGATGAAGGAATTCCTAAGATTTTCTGCAAAAATTAGTATAAGGATGTCATAACTAAATGGTGAACAGTAGACTGACACAGCTTCAGCTTAAAAGAAGCTGACACTGTCTTTTATTCTTGCTATGTCATTAGCTTTGATGATAAAAAAAATAATTCTGTTGAGAACCAAAAATGAGGAAGAGAAACAGAAAAAGGAGGAAAAGTCATGTAGTACCCCAATCAAGCCTAAGAAATACTGGGATAGAAAATCTTACCAGTTTGAGGTCCCAAGGTTTATGTATTTCTTTAAGAATGTAAGCTGATCCATTCTGTGACTTTGATATCATGGACAAAAATATTATATTCTTTTCTTTACCAGGGATGGGGGGTAGATGCAGCAAATCTCTATGGCTCAAAAGACTTTCCTGAATCTGGAGACCATGAGTTTGAGCTAAGAAGTCTGGCCTTTACCTTTAGAGTAGAAACCTTAAAAGATAAGACTGTAAAAAGAATCCAGCCAAATAGAAAGACCTCTTCAAATGTCTCAAACTCATGTGCATTTCTTGGATGCTAGCTCTTTGGGCAAGAAACAAAGAAACAGACTCACTGAAGAGACTTTGGAAATGGCAATAGGGTAGACTGAGTCCACTCAACCGACTCACTGAGGGAATCTGTCCCCCATAAGACCCTGGAGATACTTATTTGCCAAAATATCTTAAAGTACCAAAAATTGCCAAAATAGTGCACAGGGAATCACCCAACACTACTGAGATGGTTCCAATAAAGTAGAGGCACACCTTAATGGCAGTGTAGGCTTTTTGATGATGTGATCCTTATTACATATGCTCTGAAGACTACCTCTGTTCAGTCTCATTTCACACCCTGGAGAGACTGCAAATTTTTTTGTTTTGTTTTTACTTTTTGTTTTGGACTTTGTATTCTCCCCAGGTCTGGGAGGTTACATCATCCAAGACCTAAGGATGAAGAATATCTTTAGAGGGTGATATGGGAAGTGTGTGCCATGTTGGTCTCCTCCAGGAGAGGCCACACTGGACATCCTGGAGTGGATGGCTTCAGACCCAGTCTCCTTGAAGCCAGAACCCTGGAGAAGCAGAAACTGATCCTACAGAGGTCTGCCCACACTTTGAAGCTTTCAAACTCCCTTGTGTTTTTGGTGAAATAGCTAATAATGGCCTAAACTTGAGCAATGATGCATCCCAGAGACCCCTGAGACTGGGTCCAATCGTCCAGGATCTGGCTGTGGGAAAAAAGCATTTTCTGAGGAAAGCCATTTCCCCTTAAAAATGGACCTGCAAAGTTATCTCCATTTTGCCTGATGTCTTAAGTGTTCTCCCTCATCCCCCATCTGCCTCTCAAAAAAATTTTAGTATAAAAGCACAGTTCTAAAATTAGTCCCATCCCAACAGCAATAGATTTCTAGCGAGTAGGAAATAGAATCTTAGGCAACTTAGCCTTCACTATGTGGGCCTCTGGGGGTAGGTATGGGGCTAGACATAGGGAGGGCAGCTGGCCACAAAGCATGCTGGCTCTTTCAGGGGCAACTTGCAACCAACTCATTGTGGCCAATTTCACGTAGTAGCTGTTGTGAGTAGCAAGCTAGATCTTTATCCTCTCAGGATCCACCAATAGTAATCTTTTTTTTCCCTGTGAGAGCCAAGGCCTTTCTTCTTTTCCAAAAGCAGATTATCTGCACCTTGCGTCACTGATGGATGAACTAAAAAATCTCACTAGCATGTAAGACTTGGTAGCAATATCTGCCTTCCCCAAAGCTAAGTACTAAGACCTCCTTTTCTTATCTCACCTAAATCCCCTTGGATGAGGTCACATAGTGGCTCAGGGAAAAACTGGGTGGTTGGTGGATTGAGCTCTAGAAAATGAGGCTGCCCCACGGCGTTACACTGATGCATTCTGCTGTTTTTAACTCTATTTCCAATCATTTGTCCTCTTATTCTTTAAACTTCCATCTTTGATTTCATTCACTTTTTACCTCTAACTAAAGGTGAAAATTGTTTATTTGTATTTTAATTTAATTAAATGTGAAAAGAGTCTTTTTGAGTCTAATTCTTACCTTTTAATTTTAACTACCTCTTTTGTCATCCTGCCGATGTCTTCTCATTTAATTCCATTAAAAAATAATAATAATAATAATCACCACCTAAGTGTTGATCACGACATTCCTCTGAACATAACCCTCCAATAGCTTCCAGGTTCCTATACATCCTCATACTAACTCCTAACTATGGAGCAAGGCTACACAATGGAGGCCCACATATCCTACTTAAATAGCTAAAAATTATCAACTAAACCAACCAAACTACTGCAAATATACCTTTGTGAGGACAAAGAATGGCAAGCTCCAGTCCAGAATTCTCAGACTCCTCCAAGCTCCGTACTAGACCACGGAGAAAGGGAAAGAAACATCCCTAACCCACCACCCGTCCTTCCCACCCCCTCCCCACCCCCGCTCATTCTCAAATTTGGAGCATTCTCCTAAGACATAGGTAGATACCCAGACTCATCCACTGCTCTCCCTAAGTAACCACAAACAGTCAGCCCTTGGCCACCTTTAGGGCCCAGGGATGCTCACATGAGGTGTCTATCCTTGGGAGTTTAGGGAGGTAAGAGGGGCTAGAATGCTCTAGCAGAGCGCTGTAAGCCCCTCGGCAAGGAAATTCTGGGAGCTTGGCTAAGAGGGGAAGGGGGAAGGCTCTCTGCGTGGGCTCCTCCCTCAGCTCCTTGGACTCCTTTTGAAGGTTTCGGGAGGGTCCAAAAGATGAATTTTGGAGAGCCCAGCTGGACAGGGATTAAGATTAGGGGTCGTTCAAGGGCAGTTTGTTTGTGAACGCATTTGGTCCCCTCCACACTTCTCTCCTAGATTACCATTTTCTCCAGCCCGTGCTCTAAACATGAAAATGAAACACAGAAGAGCAAGAAAATAAACACACAAACACACCCCTAAAGTGAAGTAGAAACTGAGGGTAAAAGTAAAGAAACGACTTCAAACTAACTACATTAATAAGGTAAACATTGGTAAAAGAAAGGAAACAAAAATTTTAAATAAGTGCTAGAAATGCCAAGGAAATAGAAAGGATATTTAATGTAAAGTAATCAAAGGCTAAAACCAATGCACAAAGTTGAAAAACATGAAACTAGAGGGGATAAGATTTAGTGGGTAGAAAGATGAGCCTACAGGATTAAGGATAAAGAGCACTTAAAGATAAAAAATTAAAAGCACAGTCTACAAGCGGATAAATGGGTACAGTGCCTGAACATAACACCCAGTGAAATAATACAAACAGACGTGTTGTAATGTCACTAGAAATCAACATTCAAAGTTACCAAGGACCACTTTTTCCCTGTGAAAATGTGTTTTTTAATTATACCCTTTATTGGCAGCCAGAGGTGAGAAGCTGGCCCTCTCAGTTGAGGCAGTCTAAATTGCTAACACTGTTTTTGAAAACAACATGGGTACTATTCAGCCAAAGCCATAAAATGACCATGTTCTTTGACCCAATAACTCCGGTCCTGCTGGACCGACTAACCTATGGTAGAAGTCCTGTGAGGGAGCATGGCTAAACAAAGGGAACATTTCTAGCCATAAACATTTCTGTCTTTGTATTTATGCTGATTAGAAACTTAAAGCAGGGAAAAAAGGAAAGAAAAAGAAGCTGAAAGCAAACAAAATGTCCAAAGGTAGGGAAAAGGTTTAATAAATTATACTACATTTACTTGAAGAAACATGAAGCAATTAAATGACTACAAAGCTTTTTAATAAAAAGATACCATTTACTAAGGGACACATGCAGAAAATCACATTCAATGTGCTCTAAAATTGTACAAGGTCTACAAATCATTTTTTTTTAAATCAATGTTCTAATAGCTGTGATGCTTCTATGGTAAATTATGGGTAATTCCTTCTTCCCTTCACTTTCACAATTGTGGTATAGGTACACTCATTTTATCACAGAAACCCAAGGCCTTTAAATATCTTTTGATTCTGCTTCTGAGTTTCTGTCCTTAAGCTTAGAAATCTTTATATGTCATATTTGTCGGGTTTGGAGGCTACAACATGTAGCTCAGAGACCTCTCAGACAATAAATACTGTTACTCATTTTTGGCAGCTTGAATTATTTACTCTTCAGATTCAAGTGGGTTATCAGCATTGACATGACCCTAAAAACTGACAAAACATTACTTTATTCTTGTGCAATTTACGCAAAAAAGGAAACAAAAAGCAGTATCTCTCCTAGTTGATTCCAAATTGGGTTTGTCTGTTATTTAATGACATTTCTAAACTTCTTCAAAATCTCATCCTAAGTGTTATTTCCTCAGATAAACTTGTGGCTCCTCAATACCCTTTCTACAGTTACCCAGAAAACACAAGCTTCCCCCTTATATAATTAACTCACACTTCCTCTTTTCATGTCTGGCTTTCCCACTATGTCTCTCATAACCTCTATGAGAGACAAGGAATGTCTCTCAGCACGGAAGTGTTTACACCCGGGGTATTAACAGCTCTGACTACAGTGAAGAGAGATGGACAAGGTCTCTAATAGCTTCACATTTGCTGCCTGCTTGAGGGAGAGTACCACATGAAAAGTGTAACATCTGCATGCTCCCAAAGAAAAACTAACAAATAGAAAATAAACAATGTGGATTTATATAAGACCTCTAAGCCCCAGCCATACTGCAGGAACAGGAATTCTCTGCATATATCAAGTCCTCACCTTGCTGGGCTGCTGTACCTATCTGGAAGCCCTTCTTCCTGTCTTTGCCCAGCTAATTCCTAGGACTTCAGAGCCAGCTTCAGGGCTAGGTCTGGATATCAGCTTCTTTAAGCCTTTTTTTGGCTCCCCAGACTGTGCAAATTTTCAGGGAGCAATTAATTCCTGAGAATTGATGCAAACCATTCAACGATGCTCTGATTCAAAGAATTTGTTGATCTACAGGTACCTTCTATTGTGTAAAAAGTATTGTGTAAAAACAAGGATACCATGCCAGTGGGGATTTAGTCCTTAAAGTGTTCATATTTCTTTAACAATCTGGAGGTAGTTGGCAATGTAAAATGGTGCAGGCAGTATGTAAAACAGGATCTATCTTTCTAAAAAAAATTACAATAGAATTACTATATGACCCAGCAATCCCACTTCTAATAGGTAGATATCCAAAAAAACTGAAAGCAGGATCTCAGAGATATTTATATGTCCATGTTCACTGCAGCATTACTCACAATAGTCATGAAGTATAACCAACTCAGGTGTCCGAGGACCAATAAATAAGTGGTATACACAATAGAATACTATGCAGTCTTAAAAAAGGAGACTGTCACACACTACAATATTGATGAACTTCAAGGACATTATACTAAGTGAAACAGCCAGTCAGAAAAGAACAAATACTGACGATTTTATGAGGTAATCTAAAGTAGTCAAAATCAAAGAAACAGAAAGTAGAAAATGGTTGTGGTGGGAGGGGAAATTAATGTGTATAGTTTCAGTTTTGGAAGACGAAAAATTTCTTGAGAGCTGTTTCACATAACACTACTTAACTGTATACTTAAAAATGTTTAAGATGGTAAATTTAATGTTATATGATTGTAAACACAATGAAAAAACAAAACAAAAAATTTAAACCTTAGTGACAATAGACTAAAATACAAACATTTGAAAAAAATATATGGAAACCATTTAGAATTTCACGTCATTCATACTGCTATCTACTCTGTAAATTTGGTCAAGTTAAAAATTATGATTAAAAAATGTATATGATTTTTCATTTTCTCCTCTATAACATGGGGGATAATAGCACAAAAGAGTCTAGTGATAAAAGAGTATTGTGTAGAAAGCACCCTGGTGTCTAATATGCAGTACAGGTTCAGCTGTCATCACAGCCTGGTTCCCACCAGGCTTCCCACCAAAAAAACCACCCAAATATCCGGTAACAGCCATTTGGTTCCACAAATAATATGACATACAATAACAATTAAAGTCATGCTTTTTAATTCTACAGGCCCAGTAAACTTTGAGAGAAGGTATATTTTGCTTTTATCAAATCTCAAACAATGGAGGTATTCATATCTTTTTTGAGCATTGCTGTAATTAAACCAATAGCCTTATGGGTCATAAATGTAACAATTATTCTGAATCTCCACTTACTTCACCTCACGCCAAAACAGAGAAGAGAAGGGACCTTCATGTTACCTGAATGGTCCTGGCCTGGGGAGATAGGGTGGACCTGGGCTGTGGCAGTCCTCTTGTCAAGATGGCACAACTAGAGATTGTTTTATATGTATAAAATTTTATAATTTTTGCCTTGTGGCAAAATAATTTAAAAATTGGAAATTATGCGTCCTCTGCCTTCCTTATAACACTGTTCTAGGAGACTATTAGTTAATCTCCTTTTTTATAGCCTGAAATCCCCGTAATACTTAACACTTTATTTTATTCCTCTTGGAAGAAGTGGAAATTAAAAATTTCAGAAAAAAACTGATCGATGGAACAGAATAGAGAACTTAGATATAGATTTTTAAAAGAGAAAAACTGGCTTACTAGTTGGCAATAAATAAAACTGAATTCCTGCCTCAAACCATATACAAACTAGGATTCTGGATGGATTAGAAAATGAAATGTGAAAGATTAAAATGTAAAGCCATACCCAGTGCTGATGAGAGTGTGGAGCAACTGGAAATCTCATACATTGCTAATCGGAATGCAAAATGACACAGCTACTTTGGAAAGTAGTTATCCAAAGTTATCATACGATCCAGCAATCCCACTGTAGATATATACCCAAGTGAAGTGAAAACTTAGGTTCACACAAAAAACTACACAAAAATGTTTATAACAGCTTCATTTGAAATCATCAAAAACTTTCCTTCAACTTGGAAATGGATTAACAAACTATTTATGATACATGCACACACTAGCCCACAGGCTTGTCTCTCAGTGTGGTCACTGTAAGTAAATACGTCAGCAGCAGCCTGTTGCTTGATCTCCTCTAACCCTCCTTGGATCTCTGCAGGAACAGGGTTAGTCTAGGGGGACAGCAGTTTTTCAGAGCTGAATTGGGCTCATGACCATATTTTGTAACAAAGTACCATAAGCTAGGGGGCTTAAAACAAAAAATGCATTTGCTCACAATTCTGGAGGCCAGAAGTCTGAAATCAAGCTATTAGCATGACCACTCCAAAGGATCTAGGGAAGAATCCTTCCATGTCTCCTTTTAGTGGTGGCCAGAATACATGGGTCTTCCTTGGCTTGTAAATGTAGCATTCCAATCTCTGCCTTGTTTTTATATGATCTTCTCCCCAACTGGTGTCTTTTCTTATAAAGACACCAGTCATTGGATTACAGCCCACCCTAATCCAGTTTTGACCTCATCTTATTTTGTCTAATTACATCTGCTAACCTATTTCCAAAGGTCACATTGAGATTACAAGTGGACATGAATTTTGGGGGACACTATTTAATCCAGTAAAACCATCTATTCTCCCTTATGCTGTACGGGGTTTAGTGAATGTGAAAAAGGTCCTTGTCAACAATTTCACTTAGCGGTTCTCACAACATAAGTCTCTAATACTTACTTCCCCTCCACTCAACCCCACCCCCAGAAGGGGCTAAGTCACTACTCCATGGCACCTCTTGACCTTTTGCTTCCAACTATTAGATACGGTAATTTGTCTGTTGGTTTCCAGGTAAATATTTAATTGGTTCTCAAAAGAAAAACATCTGTATTTGCAGCATTTCTGTGGGAAATACCCCCACCATGGTGGGATAAAATGTGCATAAGCAGTCTTCCTCAGCCAGTGAGCCAGCTCACATTCCCTTCACCCCCAGCTGTTTCTTAGCTCTTAAGACCTTTGCTACGCCCTTCTCAAAATACTGGACACCCATGTAAACCCCAAATGGTCCTCACATCTTCCTGGGGTATGTTCATTAGCTGGGAACTAAGAAAAAGGGCTCCGGCAACTTCTAACAATCTAAATGCCAAAGACATAATAGCAAATTTAAGCCAATCTCAAAAGGTTACATACTGTTTGATTCATTTTTGAAATGACAGAATTATAGAAATTACCTAGTGCTGGTTAGGGCTTAAGAGCCAGATACAAGGAGGTGTCAGGGTGGCATGAGGGAATTCCTTGGTGGTGAGCAGTTCTTGAGTGTGGTTACATAAATCTATACAGGAGGTAAAATTGCAGAGAACTATATACACATGTATAATACCTGGTGGTCTTGGTGAGGCCTGTAGTCTCATGTACGAGGCTAAATAGCCCCCAAAGATAGCTGGTCCTGATCTCTGGAACCTGTGCCTTTTACCTTATATATGGCAAAAGCAACTTTGCAAATGTGACTAAGTTAAAAATCTTCAAATAGGGAATTACTCTGGATCATCCGGGTGAACTCTAATGCAGTAACAAGCACCTTTATGAGGAAGAGGGAGATTCCACCGAAGGAAATAGGCAGATTGCAGTGACGTAGCCAAGGAGTACCAGTAACGACCAGAAGCTGAAAGAGGCAAGTAGCCGATTCTCCCAGAGCCTCTGGAGGGAGCAGGACTCTGCTGACACCTTTATTCAGTCCAGGGATAAGATTTTGGATTTCTGAACCCCATAGCTAGGAGAAAATGTTTTTAGTATGCAAGCAGGGTTTATTAGTAATATGTTCATAGGGAAGAGAATGGGCCTAGCCAAAGTGGGCTAGAGGCATAAGCCAGAAAATTTTATGCCATCAAGTTTGTAGTAATTTGTTATAGTGGGCACATAAACCACATGCTTAATAGTATTGTACTAATGTCAAATTCCTGATTTGTATATTGTACTATTATTATATAAGGTGTTATTGGGGGAAACAAGGTGAAAGGTATGTGGGACTGTACTATTTTTGCAACTTCTTGTATTATTTCACAAGTAAACAGCAAAAAGTCCTTTTATTTTTATTTTAAAAAATCAGTGTAAAAAAGAAACCAAACCCCATAAGCCAAAGCAAATCAACACAGCAGAAATATAATGGAGTAACTATGATTATTTTCTCGTTTTCTGACCCACCCACCTCCAATCCATATGAAAATGGCCTTCTGTGGTTCTCACTTTAAAATCTACAACAGCGAGGAGGGCAACCAGCCTTGCTCTGGATCTGTAGGTCAGGAAGCAGATGTCCCATCTACTGAGGATTCTTGTTGTGTTGGGCACAACACCTCACAGAATTTTTACAAAAAGCCTGAAGGAATTACCCGTTACAGAAGGAACTTGAGACTCAAGAGAAGTTAGTAACTTTCCTGGGGTCACACAGAAGTTCAAAGGCAGATAGATATACCGAAGTAAAGGAAGTGTTATACAGAAGGTTCTTGAAAGCCAGAGTTGGAACAGCTGAACTAAGAAAAGCTGGTTTCAAATGCTGGACAGAAGATACATTTTGGGGGAGGGGAAGGGGTGGTGGAATTGAATGTGGGATTAAATGAGTCCTTGTAACAAGTCACAAAATGTTTATACCCTTCTCCTCTCCTTAATTTCTTGGTTATCTACGCATTGCAAATCAATTCATTTCATTCAGTATTTAACAAATGAGAACACACTAATGTCCAACATTATAGGGAAGGGATTTTATGTCTTCACTGAATGGGCTTATGCAATAAAATGTAAAAATTATATCATAACAAACTATTTTGGAAAATGTAAAATATAAAAAGATTTAACAAGAAAATTGTATATTCAAAGGAAAAAAGTTTAATAGAGATTCAAGATTCACATTATAGTGATAAAATATCCTTCTCTTGATAAGAGTTCAACTCTGGCATTTTTTCTATCTAACTCATCCTGCCATCTTTTTTTCTAGGCACTTGTATTACTTTCCCCCAACCCTTTTGTCTATGGTTACACTGACAGATTCCCTCTCATCCCAGTTGTTTAGAAAGTTTACTCATACATAAGCTAGGATTATCATTAAAAATTTTAATACATTCTTTAACTTTACCAATATCAAGGTAATATCTATAACCTTCCTTTCCCTTCATCCCCAAGTATGCTGTTAGCTGTCCATCTTCCTGGGTAAAAATGTGGCATTTTATTTTCCAATTTTCCTTGTTGATTTTTGGTGTGTAAAGAAAATATGTATTGTGCATATATGTTTACACTCACCCTGGATTGTTAAAATATATCCTCCAGTAATTCTTTCAAAGAGGGTGTACAAGAAACAAACTTTCTGAATTCTTCTATATCAAAAAATACCTTTGTTTTACCCTCAAAATCAAAAGCCAATTTGGCTGGATATAGAATTCTAGGTTTAAAGTCTTTTGCCTGCAGAACTTTTATGATAATGCCCCATTGACTTCTAGCATTCAGAGTATCCAATGATAAGTCTGCTGTCAATCTGATTCTTATTCCTCTGTAGGTTATGTCTTTTTTCTCTCTGGAAGCATATATGACTTTTTCTTTATCATTGTAATTCTGAAATTTCACCAAGATGTGTCTAGGAGTGAGTCTCTTTTCATCAATTCTACAGGGTACTCGGTAGGCACTGACAATCTCAAGACTGGAGTCTTCCTTTAGCTCTGGAAAGTTTTCTTCAATTATTTCTTTAACTATTTCCTCTGCTCCGTTCTCTTTATTATCTTTTTCTGGAATTCCTATCAAACGGATGTTTGAGCTTCTGGATCTATCCTCTATGTCTCTTATTCTTTCTTTGATTATTATCTGTTTGGCCATTTGCATTGTATCCTTAGGGAATTCTTCAATTCGATCTTCTAGATTGCTCATTCTCTCTTCAAGTGTGTCTATTCTGCTACTCAGAATGGCTATTGATTTTTTTATTTCTAGGACTTCTGGATGGTAATTATTAATATTTCCAATATCCTCTTGTATCTCTCTGAAGAAATGAATTACACTTCTTCTAAAGTTTTCCTCTGTTTCTTGTATTAAGTCTGTTTCTTTAGATGTTAGCTCTTTTGTTTGCAGAGTTTTGTGTCTCTCTTTCTCAGTTTTCCTTAAAAGTTTGGTGATTCCTGATGAAGTACTCAAATTTGTACATGAATGCTTTTTTTGTGTATCAGAACTTATCTCTAGAGATTTTGAAGAAGAGTCCCAATGTAAAGTTGGACAGAGTGTCCCAATTCCTTTATTTCTGGGTATAGCTGTTTCCTCTTTGTTCTGGATTTTTTGTACCATCTGCTGTTTCACTTCTTTCGTCTCAGACTCTGAAGCCAAATAACGAGCAATTTCTTTAAATCCATATGAGGCCTCTTTTTTCTCAACCTTTTTTACATCAAGGTCTTTCCCTTCATCCCATGTTAAGAACACTTCCAATTCCCAGTCTGAGTCTTCTTCCTCTTGCTCAGACTCTTCTACCTCTTTAATTATAATATCCTCCATGCTACCACTGGCTATTTCAACTCCATGTTTTGTATTTACCATAGTATGATGCTGAAAGGTTGAGTGCTGTTCCATATGTAATACTGAGGCCTCTTCCTCCTCCTCCAGCCCTGAAGACTCTTCTTCTTCCTCCAATCCTGAGGTCTCTTCTTCCTCCTCCAACTCTGAGGCCTCTTCTCCATCCTCCTCTAGCTCTGTCTCTTCTCCCTCCTGTAACTCTGAAGCCTCTTCTTCCTTTTCAAACTCTGAGATATCTTCTTCCTCCTCTGGCTCTGAGGCCTCTTCCTCAAGGGGTTCTTTTTCATTCCACTCTGAAGACTCTTCCTCCTGAGCCTCCTCCTCTGGTTCAGCAACTTTTACCTCTTTAACAAATAGAAAGTTCAAGCCATCATTGTTTGTTTCCCCAGATTCATGTTTTGAGTCTATTAGAGTTTTACCCTGAAAGTTAGAAAAACAAGGAAAGTTATTTCTTTAAATCATGTGTCTTTTAAAAAAGTTTTCACTCTGTAAATTTAATATGACTGCTATGTTGACAATTACCAAATATGTAGAAAATTGTTTAAATATGACTTTTTCTTGAGGGCTTGGGTCCCCAAACAAGTCGTTTCCACTCTTGATTATCCCATCACAATTGTAATTTCTTGTATAGTACTTGCAACAAATTTCCATGAGGTTTTATCTACTGTGTTCCTTTTACATTCACAACCCTTAGTTTATTGGGCATGACTGACTCTAGGTAATAGCCTGTTATTAGTGAATGTCTGGTAGTCATAATGCAGAAATGGTAAAGAGACCTTGTTACCTCACTTTAGGAAGATTACAAAATAACAACAAAAACACCCACACACATATTTACCTTTCCCCCAAAGACAAAAATGTTTAAGTTTTAAAGACCCCACTTGCAGTTCAAACTCTAACTAAAAGGAAAGCATGTTTTGGTTAGAAGGACAGGCTCAATTCAAGTCTGCTTTGTTCAAATCCAGTTGCCACGTTTGCTACCAGTACCTCAATTTTCTTTCTGAAACAGGGTCTGATGATAACACTACCTCAGATTGTCAAAAGGCTTAAATAAGGCCATCTAGGTACTGAGCTTAAGACAATGTCTACAATGTAAATGTTGGCTCTTAATATTTCTTGAAACCTTTTGCTTGCCCCTGAGTTTTTCCCTTACCATTCCTTCTGTTAGAAAAGACTGTCCTGTTTGTGGCTGGTTGACTGCTATTTGTCCTTCAACATTGCTATCTCCAGGACATGTTAGCTGCCTCATCTGTGTAAGTCTCTGGAGAACAGCTAATTTTTCAAATTAAATGCTGATACTCAAATATAAAATTTGTTGATTCAAGTGTATCTTCTAATTCTGGATTCTCATTTTGCACAGAGATTACACTTAAAAATATTGGAAGGGCAGAGGAACTAGGTGTTCTTTTGAAAACCCATCAAAAATATTGGCTTAAGAATACAGACCTCTGAAGACACAAATAAATGGAAAGATATTCCATGTTCATGGATTGGAACAATTAATATTAAGATGTCCATACTATCCAAAGCAGCCTAGAGATTCAATGCAATCTTTATCACAGTGCCAACGGCATTTTTCACATAAATAGAACAACCATTCCTAAAATTTGTATGAAGCCACAAAAGATCTCAAATACCCAAAGCAATCTTGAGCAAAAAGAATAAAGCTGGAGGCTTTCAAACTATATTAGTGAATGTCTGATAATCATTTCAAACTATATTAGAAAGCTATAGTAACCAAAACATGGTATTGACATAAAAAAAGACACATAGATCAATGAAACAGAACAGAATACAGAAACAATCTCATGCATATAAGGTCAATTAATTTATGACAAAGGAAACAAGAATATACAATGGGGAAAGGATAACCTCTTTAATAAGTTGTATGAGAAAAACTAGTCACATGCAACAGTGAAATTGGACTATGTTACACCATACACAACTCAACCTAAATACACATACACAGACAGACAGACACACACACACACTGTCAAAAAATGTATACACATTTTAAGAAAATAAAAAACTATTAAAATTGTAATACTCGATATATACCGATAACCAAAGATGAATACAAGTCATCTGTATACATTTTTGGGGCACCCCCAGTATATACCAGCGGTGCCAAAAACATGTATACAAATGGAAACTTTGGTCAACATTGCTCAAGCAGTAGTTCGCCATAATTAGAAGTGTCTGGACACTGATGGTAACCACTTTGAGGGCCTGGGTCCCCAAACAAGTCAAGTAATTGTAATTGCAGAAGTCAAATGTGACTTGTATTCATCTTTTGGTATCAATATATATTATTACAGTTTTAATAGTTTTCCTTTCTTAAAATGTGTATACATTTTTTAAGCACCCTCTGTATATATGGAGAGAAAGAGAGAAGAGAAATCCATACAGTATATATTTTAAGGCTGGGATTATAAAAAATATTCAGAAAATGAGCTAAAGTGTTTTTAATGAATCAAGTACATGGGAATATACTCTAATGACATAAGAAACAAAAACCTTTATACATTGAAATGGATAAAAGTTAGATGTTAACATCAATCAACATTACAATAGGCTGTGGTAAAATAGTTTTATTTGCATTTCCCTGATTGCTAATGAAAAGGACTTATCAAGACTACTTTATACATTAAAAATTGACCCTAATTATTTATACTTGATATTGTTATAATTCCCATTGCATGAGAGATTTTAGATTAATTCATTCAATTATTTGTTTCTATATTTCCTTTTTAATGATTTGAAAACTATTGTTCTGTTTACTTATGTATTTAACATAATGTTTTCTATCAATGTCTGGATTGAATATGTACAATCTTCACTCAAACAACTCTTAACTCTTTCTTACTTCTCCCAAGCTTCCAACATTACCCATTAAAAAATAAAAAGGTTTTTAAATCATTACTTTTAATGTTATGTTTTTACTTTAAAAAAATTATTTCTTAAAAATTGATTTAACCTTCAAAATAACTTTACCAACTATTACTTATATTTTATACATAAGCTCTACAGATTTGTATGCTTACCATTTTTTCTTGAATCCCATATCTTCTTCCTTTCTTTATTTTTTCATTTTGTGGGATTATACCTTTCAGTAATTCTTTCATAAAAGATTTTTGGCTGGTAAATTTGCTGAGGCTTTGCATATCTGAAAAAGTCCTTATCTCACCATCACATTTAAATGCTAATTTAACTTGGCATAAAAATTTAGGTTCAAAATCATTTTCCCTCAGAATGTTGAAGACATTACCCCATTGCTTACTAACGTCCAGTGTGGCTGATGACAAGTCTCCTGCCAGTGTGAGTACTGCTCCATCTTCTCTGGAGACTTTTAGAATTTTCTCTTTATTCTTTAAGTTCTGAGGGGTTTTTTCCTCTCTCATTTCTTTGACTAGAACATCCTCTCCAGTAACTTCCATATGGATGTTGCAATTTCTACCTCTGTCGTCTATATTACTTATGTCTTCTTCCACACTTTGCATGATTTTGTGATTTTGCGATTCATTCTGGGACAATTCCTTACCTTGGTCAGTATTGTACTCTTTAGCTTTGTCTAATTTGCTACTCGTCTCAATTACTTCTTTCCTTTTAAAGATCAAATTTTCAACATCCTGAACTATTTTATCATTTCCTCCTTCTGTTTTCTCTACTGATCCTGTTTTTATTGAGGCTGTATTTTTTATCTGTTGCCACTCTTTTCTGGTACTGGAATTCCTTGGATTTTTCATTTCAGATATTGAACTTTTTACTTCTAAAATTTCCTTTACATCATTTTTAAGAGATTCCCTTATCTCTTCAACCATTAAGTCCAGATTTTCCAAGACTTCAAACTTCTTCATAATAACTGTTGACATGTTTTCGTATTTTAAATCCAATATCTGAGCCATTTCCATTTCTATCAACTGAATTCTTCCCATGTGGGTGATATTTTTTTGTTTCTTTGCAAGTCTAGGAATTTTTGATTGTACACTAGACATTGTGAATATGTTGTCAAAACTGGATAGTTTTATCCCAAAGAGTACTTTTTGCTTTATCAAGCCTGCTGGACTCCAAATTCAAAACTCTTAAAATTATCACCTGAAATATAAAAAAATAAGATTGTTTACTGAAGAATTCTTTATCTTGAGACACTCTAATCAAGAATGTAAGCTTGGGGGTGGCCAGATGGCTCAGTTGGTTAGAGCGGGAGCTCTCAACAAGGTTGCCAGTTCAATTCCTGCATGGGATGGTGGGCTGTGCCCTCTGCAACTAAAGATTGAAAACGGTGACTGGACTTGGAGCGGGGCTGCACCCTCCACAACTAGACTGAAGGACAACGACTTGGAGCTGATGAGCTGTGGAGAAACACACTGTTCCCCAATATCTGCTCCCCCCCCCAAAAGTTGTCAATGCTCATTATAAAATACATAAATAAAAATAAAAAAATAAAATAATACACCAAAATCAAGCTGGTTTATTCAAGAATACAAGGTAACTCGATATGGAAAATAGGGGTTCCTCAAAAAATTCAACAGAATTACCATATGATCTAGCAATTTCACTTAAGTACAGACTCAAAAGAATTGAAAGCAGGGACTAGGTTATTTATTCATGCACATTCACAGTCACATTATTCACAGCAGCCAAAACGTGGAAGCAACCCAAGTGCCCTTCTAAGGGTGAATGAATCAACAAAATGTAGACAGAGGGAGCCAAAAAAATGTATACACATTTTAAGAATGGAAAAAACTTAAAATTGTAGTACTCATTATATACTGATAACAAAAAATGAATACAAGTCATGTTTGACTTCTGCAATTATGAGAAGTTCTAAAAGTGGTTACCATCAGCATCCAGACACTTCTGATTACGGCGAACTACTGCTTCAGCAATGTTGACCAAAGTGTCCACTTGTATACGTTTTTTTTGGCACCCCCAGTATACATTCAGTTATTCAGCCTTAAAAAGGTAATTCTGACATGCTACAACACCAATGAATCTTGAAGATATTACACTAGTGAAATAAGCCAGTCATTGGGCAAGTATTGTATGATTCCACTAATATGAAGTACCTAAAATAATCAAATTCAGAGAAAGGAAAATGGTGTTGCCAGGAGCTGGGGGAAGTGGGGAATAGGGAGATAGTGTTTAATGGGTAGTTTCAGTATGGAAAGATGAAAAAGTTTTGGAGATTGATGGTGGTGATGATTGCACAATATGAATGTTTTTAATACCACTGAACTTAAAAATAAATCTTGAATTTAGCATCCATTACGGTAAAAGAACAAATTATGAGTGACAGGAGGTGAAGAGGGAAAAGGTATACTAACGATCTTGATGAAGTCAGAGAAATGGTAAAATCAATATTAGTTACACATTTTATCCCTCTTTATGATATAAACAAAAAATCCAGCATCAGAATTGTACCTGAAGTTAATCAAGGTAATTATGAGGAAGCAACCAGAAAAGTCCACAGGGTAGGACATTCTACAGGGCCTCAATACTTTAATGACAGAGAATGAAGCGCCTGTTCTAGTTTAGGAGACTAAGAACTATGTGCCCTTTATTTGGATCTCGGTTTATAAATCAATTGTATTATTATAATAGAAGAACAGGAAATGTTGAATATGGACTGAGTATTAAATTATATTAAGGAATAAGAATTTTATAAGTTGTGATAAATTGTAGTTATTTAAGAAAACGTCCTTATTTTTTAAGAAATAGATACTTAAATTTTTAAGGGCGTAATGAAATGTCTGAGATTTACTTTAAAATATTTCAGCAATGGAATAGATGAGACATATGGAGGAAATGCTTGTTTTGAATCCTGGTGGTGGATATGAGAGTTCTTTTTTTATGCTTGAATGTGCTTCTGTGTTTTTTTTTAATTGAAAGTCATTAAGAAAAGCACAGAGCTCTCCCAATTAATACACAAAGACTGCTCTATATGTCCTGCAAAAGATACTGATAAAGCAAAATGCCAAAGAAAACTGAAAATCGGGGCAAAATTGTACAGATAAATGCAGACAAAATTAAAGCACAAAGAAAGACAACACTAACCAGATAAAGCATAATTCAGGTAAAAAGTGAACTAAAGATAAGAAAATATGTTATGCTAATCCACAAACATAAATATCTTTATGTACAAAACAATGTAGCTAAATCAAAACCAAGGAAAGATGGAAGGCTGAGATAAAAGTAGAACTCTGAAAGTGTAAAGAATAAAAATCAAAAGCCGAGTGAAAATTTTTCTTAAAGAGAAAAATTACAATGTGTAATATTAAGCATAAAAAAGGACCCAGTAAGATTTTAAAACGTGGTTTGCAAATGCATAGGAATAATAAAAATACAAAAATTGGATGAAATAAATGATATCCTAGCAAAACGTTAATAAAAATATTGACCCAAAAAGTAAAAACAAACACAAAACCCTCATCAGATAAGTATTATAAAGAAAAATCAATAAAATGGTCAATATTTTAAAAGGTACTATGTCTAGGAGTTTTCATTTAACTGTATAGAACAATTTTAATTCAATATTAGGTTGGTGCAAAAGTAATTGCGGTTTTCGCAATGATGTTTAACCTGTTAAACCTTAATTACTTTTGCACCAACCTAACAGTTCTGATAAAACAGGAGTTCACAGAAGATATATAATTCTACAGTAAGTATCACAAAAATCTTTAGTTTCTTATATTAAAAGTTCATATAAATTGATAAGCTAAAATAAAAAATAGAGGGATTGCAAAGCAATATTAAACATCTGAGAAGTGGTCCAACCCCAGAAGGGAGGATAAATCAGAAAAAAACAGGTCCACTTTTACCTATCTGGAGTGGGAATAGTTATAACTTTTCAAAAAATTGGAAAACTCTATTAAACTCACAATACACAGAATCTACACCAGGAATAAAACCACCAGTACTGAAGAGTACATGAACAAAAAATGTTGTATTCAGATTTTTATTACAAAACCCCAGAAACAATGCCCTTTAATATGAGAAGGGTGAAACCAACGGACCATGCACACTGCGCAATTACATGCAGCTATTAGAGAATGTATTAGAGACATATGCATTGGCTAGGGATGGCGTTGGTATCTGAAAGGAAAAAACAAACTGCAGAAAAAGTATATAGTTCAATCCCATTTTTGTAAGCATACATGCAAAATCACAGAAATGAGCAGGGACAGTAAACATATGAAAATATGCTCAATTTTTAGTCAGGGGAAGGCCAACCAAAACAGAACTATTGTTTGAAAACACTGATGCTGGGGTAAATTTTATCTGCCCTCTCCACTTTGAAAGGGGCACTGGGAATTGTTAGAACCTTTTGGGTAATTAAAATGTAAAAAGAATAATGCTATTTAAATAAAAAACAATTAAAAACACACACAAAGAAAACACGGGCACTTATACCTAGTGAAAAGAAGCCACACAAACTCTGGGTGACCAGAGAATGGGGTCAATAGTCACTGTTCTTTCTCTAGCTAAAGTAAGTCCACAATACAGCCAGCAAATTCAGAAAAAAACAGAGAACAGGCTGATTAATTTGTAAAGGTAATTCACCATATAGGAAATGCAAGTAGGTAATAAACATATGAAAAGATGGCGGTCACAAGCCAAGAAAATGCAAATCAAAACCGGTTTTTTTCCAGTGATGAGATTAAGGGGAAATACTCTCACATTCCCCAATGGCTTGGATATGTGAAATCCTAAATGTTTCTCACCCTTCCTAACTTATCCCTGTCTCCAAAGTTCACCCTCCTGTTGTATTATTAAATTTCCTTAAAACATAAATCAGAACTCATCACTGCACTGATTATAGCCTCTGAAATCTTTCTTTTCTAAACCACATTTGAAGCCTGACCTGAAACTTGCCAATTTCAGGGTTATCTAGGATCTTGGATGAGAAAGAGAACATCCATCCATCCAACCATTTATTTATTTTTCACGGTGCACAGTGATCTTTATTTTCCTTAGTGTCACACATTTATTTTTACTAATCTGACTGGAATTTAGTATTTAAATTCAGTTTTCAAAATAGTAAATTTGAGATATAGAATATGTGAGCTTAACCTATTTATTTAACAAGACTGAGTGGCCGATCTAAACTACATTAATGGTGAGGTAGAGTGTTTCATAATATCTGCAACAACTGTAATGTGAAATGAAAATACCTGTGATTTCTAGTGGTGACAAAGTTGTGGAGTCGGCGAGTAACACCTGAGTACGGAAGTGCAAGGATAAGGAACCCCATCCTAGATGACCAGCTGCAAGGCTCATTTCTCATTAGTGCCAAGGGCAATTCCTCTGAATCACTCTAAAATATGCACGCCTGCCAACGCAACAACCGTCCACTTCCCCTGCTACCAAGCCACTCAGCTACCAAGTCTTAGCTGCTTACCCACTGAGGGTCGGCCCGGAAGACGAGATCTCTGCAGAGCAGAACTTGGTCTCCTACACAGCTGCGTCTCAGTGCCTAGAATGCAAGCAAATTCAGGATGTACAATCCAAACTTTAACATTTAGCATGTAGAAATTTGCCCCATTTTGTACACAGGAAAAACAGGTACTTCTCTCGCCATGTGTCTGCTTAAATTAAAGGTACTACTTCCAAATCTATTTCCCAGTCAGATAAATACCTGAAGAAAGAAGTTGAAGAGGAAGTTCAAGGCCTCAGGTCTAGGAAATGGAGGAGATAGGATGAAAGCCCAGGTCCGGCCAGCTCCAACGCTTTTATTCCAAAGCTCCCAAAAGTCACTATGTAATTTTTCACCTCCCCCACCCTCTTTCTTTAAAGCTAATATTTTAAAGTATGCAAAATACTTATGTATTTCCTCGTTTCCTTGATTTCCCTTTTTCCTCGTGGCATTGCTATTTTAATATCCCCACTTTTGGAGTAGGGAACACCTAGGAAGGTGTCTTTCTCACGGGCAGGTGAAAAACAGTTTGTAAAGCTGGGGGCCGCCAAGGGGGAACCGGACCCCGCGCTTCCCATTTCAGCCAGCCTTACCTGAGGAAGGAATCGACCTGAGGCTGCAGACACGAACAAAGTGAGGAAGGAAGGGTGAGGGTGGCCTCACTATCTTTTGCTGGCTCCTCCCCCACCTCTGGCGGTGTAGGCAAGACCGTAGGCCATCCCCTCCCAATCTGCCCTAGCAGGTCCCCTCCCCGCGAACTCTCTCCTCCAGTCCGGAGGCAACTGCTGATCGCCACCTGAGAGCCCGCCAACTCCCAGCTCGGATTCTAGCGCCTCTGGAGGGCTGTGCTCCGCCCTCCACACTTCCAGACTCACTTCCCAAAAAAGGCATCTTCAGGCCATAACCCCAGAGGTTATCCTTGACTCCTTTCTTTTCTTAAATCCCCACATTTAACCATTCCCAAGCCGTTAAACTTGTCCGCACATCTCCTTCTCCATGGCTCCAGCTTAGTCTGAGCCCATCATCTCTCACCTGGATCACTGAAATAACCAACTAGTCTCCTAGCCTTCTCTCTGCAATCCTTGCCTTCATTTAATAGCTTTCAGTGGCTTCCATTTCAATTAAAACTTCTAACTCCTCATCCCATTCGTACTCGCCCTTCATATTTGTATTGTATAAGTACTACTCCCCATAACAGAAACAGCCTCCCTTCTGCTCCTCAGAAAATTCTGAGATTCCTGCCTCAAGGCCTTTACACTAGCTATTTCCTGAGAATTTGTTTCCCAGTTCTTTCACAGCTGACTCCTTTTCATTCTCAGGTCAAACACTAACTCCTGTAAGAGGCTTCCCAGACCAGCCTTTCTAAAAGAGCCACACACACACCCCATCCCATTACTCTTGTTAAAGAACAAAATTTAACCTAGTATTTGAATATCTAATTGGCTCTATTAAGCGATTCATGAATCAGGCAACATTTCATCTAGTAACTCGAAGGGGGCTCTGAGGTGTACAAAATTGAAAGGTATAGGCAAAAAGAGTGGGGCTAGGAAATTAAGAGTAGATTATTACGGGCTGGCCCGGTGGCTCAGGTGGTTAGCGCTCCATGGTCCTAACTCCAAAGGCTGCCGGTTCGATTCACACATGGGCCAGTGGGCTCTCAACCACAAGGCTGCCAGTTCAATTCCTTGAGTCCTGCAAGGGATGGTGGGCTCCGCCCCCTGCAACTAGCAACAGGCAACTGGACCTGGAGCTGAGCTGCGCCCTCCACAACTAAGACTGAAAGGACAACAGCTTGACTTGGAAAAAAGTCCTGGAAGTACACACTGTTCCCCAATAAAGTCCTGTACCCCTTCCCCAACAACAAAAAAAAAATCTTAAAAAAAAAAAAGAGTAGATTATTTCAGGCAAGTAATCCCTCCCTTAGGGGAAGGCAGAGGGCCTTATCAAGCAGATTAGCTCACTAGTGTTGATGAGGAAATTCCAGACTGATTGGCTTAAATTTTCACTCTTGGGAGAGGCTGAAACTGCAGTTAGGTTCGTTAAGTTCAGGTTTGGAGATATGGCTTAGCAAAAGTGATTCCATTTTTGGCCTGTTTCTTTTTTTTAACACTCTTTATCACATCACGCTCTTTATTTGATTCCCTGTTACCAGAATCTGAACTTACGTATTCAATTCCAATTCTGTGAGTCCTTGTCATGCCTCTCTTCCACTTCTCCACTAGAAAGTAGACTATAACCCCATAAGGGCAAGAATCTTATCTTGTTCACTGATCTATCTACTGTGCCTGGAATTACAACTTATATACTAACTAGGCCCTCATATTGAATGAAGGACCGAAGGAGTGAGCAAAATCCTCTTGTCAAATCAGACTCTGGTGTTATCCATTGTACTCATAAATGTTGATCAAACTGTCTCCAGAATTCAGAAGTGTCGGCCAGGCAGCTCATCATCTGTCCTGAGATGGATATTCTGGGGTGTGGGGGGTAGGGTGCCCCAGGCCTGATTTGCAAGGTTCAGGTGGAGGTTCACTTGCTCAAGACTATACAGGTAACAAGCAGTGAAGCCTCAATAGCAGGTAGGTGTCCAATCAATGTATACATAATAAGCAAAGACTACTTAGCCGTTTTTTTTTTTTGTTTTTTTTTTAAAGATTTTATTGGGGAAGGGGAACAGGACTTTTTTATTGGGGACAGTGTACTTCCAGGACTTTTTCTTTTTTCCAAGTCAAGTTGTTGTCCTTTCAGTCTTAGTTGTGGAGGGCGCAGCTCAGCTCCAGGTCCAGTTGCCATTGCTAGTTGCAGGGGGCGGAGTCCACCATCCCTTGCCGGACTCAAGGAATTGAACTGGCAGCCTTGTGGTTGAGAGCCCACTGGCCCATGTGGGAATCGAACTGGCAGCCTTGTGGTTGAGAGCTCACTGGCCCATGTGGGAATCGAACCGGCAGCCTTTTGAGTTAGGACCATGGAGCTCTAACCGCCTGAGCCACCGAGCCGGCCCCTTAGTCCCTTCTACCTCTGGCATTATTCAGAAAACCACACAAACAAAAAAACATTTAAATCAAACAGCAGGATCAAATGGCGGGAAATCAAACTCGATGTGAGTTACAGTTTAAGGGAAATACATGAGCTGGGATAGCATGCCAAATGACACAGTAGGGATGCAGTCAGCAACAATTTGAGTGATGGGAATCATAAAGGACAAATGGCCCAGTTTCTTCAACAAATAAATATCAAGAAGAAAAGAAAGGGAGGGGCACAAAGATTAAATTTCCATCTTTTGATCATTAAAAGAGACTTAGCATATCAATTATATTAAGTGAATACAGTGTGTGGAGCCAGATTGGATCCTGACTCAAACACAGAAGAGCACACAAAAACAGGAGATAAAAAGGAGAATCTGAACACTAACTGGATATTTGATGACAATAAGAGATCGTCTTCCACTTGTTTTTGTGTGCGTGTTTCTTTTTTTCTTTTTAATTTTTTTCCCATTTGTTTAAGTGTAATTGAGGGTACTGTGATTGGATGTTTAAAAGAGTAAGATTTATCAGGCCTGTGGGTAGCAGTATTTTGGGGGGTGAAAAGATTTGAGCCTTGGGCTCTGAGTTTAATGTGCCAATTGAGGCCTATTTATTTTCAGAAGTGGAGTAAGCTGGTGGTCGCCCTATAGCTGAAGTCTTCCAACCATAGCCTTTTGCCTTTGGGGTACTGGGAGATCTTCAGAGGGCAAGTGAGCCCAAATAGGTGGGTCTTAAAAATGCTATTGTAGTATTTTATTTATTCTGCCCATTGGTAACTAATATTTGAGAACATTTACAATGTTAATGGAACTTAATCTAAGTGAAATTCAATTTACATTTTGTTTTACATATCAATAAGAGAGACAGTCAAAATTAGAATGCCAAAACTTATAAATGTTTAGTATTAGGATGTCTGCATTCAGTTTTTGTTGTAAATTTCCTGAGTTATAAGAAAGAACCTTTGCTTCATTCCACTAATAGGAATCTCTCTTAATGCTGGGATGGCTTCTTCTTTGTATTTTTTCTGTGATTGTATCCATGGAGTTGCATGGAGAGGTACTCATGTTAATTCCAAAGCAAGACTATATAGCCGATTGCCAGAGTTCTAAGGAGGTAGGCAAGTAATGCAACTGCCCAATATTTTTGAGGCCAACAGTTTAAGCCTAAGGAGTTTAGCCAAGATTCAGGAATAAAAGCCCACATGACAGTGTATGTAGCCAAATCAGGAGGTTAAGAAATGTACAGCGCATGTGTGAATTGCTCTTTCTGGCAATGACAACAGTGATTTTCCCCCACATTTTCCCTGTGGCTTTGGACAGTCTCAGTACTGAGTCTTCTGTACAAGCACCCACCAGGGAGCTGCAGGAGGGTGAGAGAGGAAAAACCAAGGGAAAGCCACCATATTCCCCTAACCCACACTCCATAGCGAAGGAATAGTTTTAAGGGACTCAGTTTCCAGGGCCTCAGCTTCAATATGTATCTGCTCTAAAACCCATCTGCCAGAGAAAGTGCCTGAGGTGTAAGGATTCTACTTTCTTAGCTTCCCCTGCCTCTTTCTCAACCTTTATTTTCCCACTTTACAAAATGATTACTGGACTCACAATGGGGGCCTCCCCACACATAAAAACCTGGTTGTGAGTGCCTGCTTCTGGGTAGGAATCCCTAACATGCCCATGCCCAGCCTGCAGACTGCCATAAAAAATATTGAAAGAGACACGTCGTCACATCCAGGCAACAAGCGTCTCCATCCCCATCCATCCTCCCATCTATCTAACCACCCACCCTTCCCTTTTTTCCTGCCTCTCTTCCTTTCTCCCTCCCTTTCTCCTATTGGATTGAGAATCAGAATTGAGACACATGTCCTCAGGATGTACTTTAACACCATTATTTGAACTGAAATATGAAATCCAACTTTTTCTGACAGAAAGTATGATTTGTCTAACAGGACTGGCTTTGCCAATTAAGTTATATGGAGAACACTTTCCATAAAGTGGTTGAACTAAATGTTTTTGACAAAAAAATGCACTGAAGTTGTGTTCACAACAAAATAAAATTTTAAAAATCCCCCCAAACTAGAAAAGACATCCTTTGACATTATTTAAATTTATGGTTAAAAAATTTTAGATATCAACCTAAAAGTGTATTTTGTGAGGAATATGAGTGAAAGTATTTGAAAACCACTGTCCCTTAGTCCTTTACATAGTCCAGGATGATTGCAGTGGAAGTAGAGGATGGGCTATCCAGGAGAATCAGGAAACATGCTGAGTGCTGTGGCAGGCTCCTTGCCTGACACCAGTTCATCCTGGAGTCTGCCCAGCTCTTCAGACTTGTCTGGGGTGTCAGAATAGGAAATTTTGCCTGGTTCCAGTTTAATTACCAAGTTGCCACCCCTGCCACCTGCCAGGATACTCTAAGCTGGAAAGGGAGAGGCATTCCTGGACTTGGAGCCGCAAAATGCTAAAGAAAACCAGCTTGGAGCCCTGGCTGAGACACACCCCTTACATTTATTCTGCTCGGAATGTCCTTGCTCCCCCAAACTCTACCTTCTTTGTTAGGTTAATCAACACTTTTATCAATATTTATTGCATACGTACTCTGTGCCAAGTACTGTTTTTTTCAAAGTTCTGCTTTGATGCCACTCCTCTAAGAAGAAGCATTGTTTGACTCTCTAGCCTGAATTAGGAACTCTTCTGAGTCCCAGCATCCCAGGACTCATTACTTTGTCCAGTCCTTGTTTTCTTGGAATGTAATAATGCCCACTCATGAGAGAGCTGGCTCCGTATTCAGGCGGTTGGATTGAGATCACCACTGGTCAGTTGTATGACCTTGAGTAAGGTAGTTAACCTCTACCTGCCCTGGGATTAGAGATCCTCACCCTTTTCTTTTCACTGCTGTTGTTCCTAAATTCCACAGAGACCCACCTTATTCTAACAGCTGGCCCTGAATTTTCAATGAGATAAAAAATAAGAGATTAGTTACAGCTTTCCTTTGGGTGTAGAACTATCCTAGCCCAGAAGACATAACCTAATCTACTAATCTTTTTCCAGAGAAGAGTGGCTTCTGTGGAAAAAAACCACCTAATCCCATCTGCTATTAAAGATTCTAGTGTTTGATTTCGTTTCACAATTTAGGGGGTGAGGAATGCTTTTCTGGATTTATGTAATGAAATCAAGCAATTTCATTTGAACAAGATTTCTTCCTAACGAGACACATGAATCAGGTAAATGGAAAACCTGCGCCATCTTCTGGCGGTGAGTATGAGTAGCTTTTTTAAGACCCATTGTCCATTAATATTAAACCTAGGGTTTTCTCTTTCCAAGTTGCTAAATCTGAGGCTCTGTGAACTCCAGCATGTGTTCAATGAAGGCTCACCTGTGAAGCCAGGTTAAGAAGTAAATTCTGATTCCTACGTGTGCACCTGCCTGCGAGGATTCTGATGTAAACTGTTCATGGACCACACTCTGAGAAACAGTAAAAATGATGGGATGAAGGCCAAAATGTAGAGAATAATGGGTTTTTAAAAATCGTTTTATGGTTACAAAAGAAAACACTTTTTCATTAAAATGGAAATATTTCAGAAGTACAGACATATTAAAGATGGAAAATAAAATCACATATAATCTCAGAGAAAAATAACCATTTTATAGTCTTGTTTTTCTATTTCTTGAGTTTTGTGTCCCCAGCACAAAAGCTTATTTGAAAATATGGTTTGTATAATAGTAGCTGCATCATTTTCCATTTTGTGACTCTATTCCTCTGGTATTTAACTATTTTCCTGTGAGTTACTGGAGTACCTTAGATTGTTTTCACTGTTATAAGTAATAGTATGATATTGGTATGACCATTCATTTATATTAATCTTTGCGTATGACTTTGATTATTTCGCTAGGATGTAATGGCCATGATGATGGTACTGATTGCTTCTTGATAATATTGCCAGGTCATTGTCTCTTGTTTTAACACTGTCGTGCGGGGTCTCCTGCGGGGTGTCTGCTCCCGCTCCCCACACAAGAACACAGGATATGGTGAGGCCAAAAAGGAACACCCACGGAGCCATAGGTAGGGGAGTCATACCACTATGGTCTCACTGGAGGCTGGATTTACACGACGCGTGACCTGCTGTCCGCTTTGCTGCCAACCGACCGACTCTCCTCCACTCTCCTTCACTCTCCTTCACTCTCCTTCACTCTCCTCCACTCTCCTCCACTCTCCTCGGCTCCCCTCCGTAGCCGCGGCAGTTATATCAGTGGCCAATGGCTCAACGGTTACAGCTGACGGCCAACCAGCCACAGCTGACGGCCATCTACTACCCGAGCCAGCACCTCTCCACATGAGGCTGAGAGCCTGGAAACTGCTCTCTGGGGCTCTGTTCCCACAACATTTACACATAAAGACACGTGTGCTCCAATGTTCATTGCAGCTTTATCGGTGGCCAAGACATGGAAACAACCAAGACATGGATAAAGAAACTGTGGTATATATACACAATGGAATACTATTTGGCGGTAAGAAAAGATGAAATAGGACCATTTGTGACAACATGGATGGATCTTGAGATTTTAATGCTAAGCGAAATAAGTCAGACAGAAAAAGCAGAGAACCACATGATTTCACTGATATGTGGTATATAAACCAAAAACAACAAAAGAAAAAGACAAACAAATGAGAAACAAAAACTTATAGACACAGACAATAGTTTACTGGTTACCAGAGGGTAAGGGAGTAGGGGGGTGATAGATGAGGTTAAAGGGGATCAAATATATGGTGATGGAAGGAGAACTGACTCTGGGTGGTGAACACACAATGGGATTTATAGATGATGTATTACAGAATTGTACACTTGAAATCTATGTAACTTTACTAATAACTGTCACCCCAATAAACTTTAACTAAAGAAAACAAGAAAAAAAAAGAAGTGACGCATGCATTAACAAAACTATGCACAGGTACAGATATAGTTATAATAGCTAACTTTACTATGTATCAAGCACTGCTCTGTTTTACATACATACTAATCATCCTATGTTATGTTATCCTAAGAAGTATTATTCTTATCATCATCCTCATCATCCCCATTTTACAGATGAAGATGCTAAGGCACAGAGTGACTTGCTTAAAGTCCTGAGAACCAGGATTTGAACGTAGGTGTTCCTGTTCCAGAGACTATGCACATAACTGCTAAATAATAAGGCCTTTGTAATACCAAAGAGAGAAAGATTATAACTCAGGAAGATCAAGGATTTTTAAATATTAATGCTTTTACCTAATGTTAATTGAGCATCTACTATATGACAAGCAATGTGTAAAGAGATGGATATACAGTGGTGAAAATGAAATGATAGTCATGGTCCCTGCCTTTATTAAGCTTGTAATCTAGTGGGGGAGCCACACAATAAACAAGTGAAAACACAAATGAATACATAATTACATACTGTTATAAATGTTATAAAGGCCAAGAACCAAGTACTAACAAAAATAATAACAGGACAAGGAGGGGGTATTAAATTATGGTTGCATTATGAATGGCCTTTCTGAGAAAGTAGCATTCAAGTCTGGGGTTGAAGGAGAAGAAGAGTTAGCTAGGTACAAATCTAGGAGGAAGAGCTGAGTGCGGGTCCTGGGACAGGAGCCTGGGGCAAGAAGAACTGAAAGAGAGGCTGTGATAGCCTAGTAAGAAAGAGAGATGTTGGTAAGAACAGATTCTGGGCCAGGTTAAAGAGACTGGATTTGTTCCCAAGTCAATGAAGGGTTTGAAGCAGGGGTGGGTTACAAGGTCTTACTAACAATTCAAGATCATTCTGTTCTATGGAATACGACTGAGGGTTGAGAGAGTGAAAACTGGGAGAGCAGTTAGAAGGTGTTCCAGGCAAGAAATGTTGCCATTCTGGATCAGACTGGTGGCTCTGGAGATGGAGGAAAGTGCACATCCTGTAGACATGCTTTAGTAGAATCAACATTTCAGTGGGTGGGGGGCTTAGATATGAGGGGTGACTTCTGAGGCTTTGACTAGTTCAGCCATGTGGATGTGAAGCTGTTTATTGAAATGCGGAAACCTGGGGGTGAACAGATTTTGCAGGGATCACAGAAGATCTCTCAGAAATCCAGCTCCCAGAAATGAGCTCTACCAGAGTTCAACTAGCTTAAATCCCATTCCTTTTTCAGCATAATTCACACCCCCTCCCAGCTTCTTCCCTCTTCCTTCTCTAAAAACAGTCTTAACAACTCCACAATAAGAATGAATGCATCCTGTTGCCTTGAGGAGTGGGAGAGTCCCCTGTTGATCTTCCTTCCTTTTGCAGGTTTTTGAGCTGTAACTCCAGAATATGAACTCTCAGAGGTCAGGGATCTTACCTGGCTTGTTCACCCACGTGTCCCTTTTCTGAGGAAGCTATTGTTATTTTCAACCTTATTCCCTGGTGAACAACCTGTGTTTCCCTCTATCAAAGCATCATCTCCCTCTATCATAGCACCACTTCCTTCTATTGTTATCACTGTTTCCTTATCTGTGTTCCCTTTAGACTAAGCAAGTCAAGGGCAGGGAGTGTCTTACTCATTTCTGTATCTCCTGAACCTAACATATAGTCAGCTTTTAATAAATGTCACATGAATAATTGAAAAAGTTGTACCTCATATGTTTTTATAAAAAAAATCAGTTTTAATGACTGTTAAATTTTCTAGCAGTGTTTTCTTTTCCTTTTTTTTTTTTTTAAAGATTTTTATTGGGGAAGGGGAACAGGACTTTATTGGGGAACAGTGTGTACTTCCACGCCTTTTTTCCAAGTCAAGTTGTTGTCCTTTCAATCTTAGTTGTATAGGGTGCCGTTCAGCTTCAAGTTGTTCTTTCAGTCTTCGTTGTGGAGGGCGCAGCTCAGCTCCAGGTCCAGTTGCTGTTGTTAGTTGCAGGGGGGCATAGCCCACCATCCCTTGTGGGAGTCGAACCGGCAACCTTGTGGTTGGAGCTGTGGTTGAGAGCCTGTGCTCCAACCACCTGAGCCACCTGGCTGGCCCGAATCTGTACTTCTTAATCCCTTCATCTTTCTCACCCCACCCGCAAGCCCCCTCCCATCTAGTAACCATCAGTTTGTTCTCTGTATCTGAATCTGTTTCTGTTTTGTTTGTTAATTTATTTTGTTCTTTAGAATCCACATATAAGTGAGAGCATATGGTATTTGCCTTTCTCAGTCTCATTATTTCACTTAACATAATACCCTCTAGGTCCATCCATGTTGTTGCAAATGGTAAGATTTCATTATTTTTTATGGCAGAGTAATATTCCATTGTATATGTGTACCAAACTTCTTTATCCAATTGTCTATTGATGAGCATTTCAGTTGTTTCCTTATCTTGGCTATTAGAAATAGCACTGCAGTGGAACATATCTTTTTGAATTAGTGTTTTGGAGATCTTTGGATAAATACCCAGGAGTGGAATTGCTGGGTTATAAGGTAGTTTTATCTTTAATATTAATATTTTGAAGACCCGCCATACTGTTTTCCATAGTGGCTGCACCAATTTGCAGTCTCACCAACAGTGCACAAGGGTTCCCCTTTCTCTTTGCCAACACTTGTTGTTTATTGATAGCACTTAAGTGCATCTTACAATAGCAATTTTAAATAAAATAATAATAATAATAATAATAATAATAATAATAGTAAATTGCAGCAATAAGACTCCTCCAGAGTGCAACCTGGAGGTCCTGGAAGAGGGCAGGATAAGGGGTGCAGGGGGGCACCTAAGGACTGAAATCCACGCCCAAGCCCTGAAACCCTCACATCTCTAACTCAATGTGAAGTGCCAAACTGATTCCAGTTGGTTGATGGTAAAGTGGAGATTGGAAGGCAACAGAACCTGGTCATAGGACCAAATCAATAGCTGTGAGGACTGGGTCCACCTTCCTGTACTGTAAACAACCTGGCCCGGTGGGAGCTCCAACATTCTGAGGCTCTGCCCCCACTGGAGGTCATTCAAGCCTTCACTCCAGCCGGGCTTTCCCTGCCATCCCTCACGACCCCCTCTAGTTCCTACTGAGGACTTAGCTAAAAGAACATTTTTTTTTCCGGCTGGCGGGCGGCGGATGGCAGAGGCCAGGAATCTGCAGCCTCTCTCTCATGCGCCCCCACGCGGCCGTCTGCGGGCTCGCAGGCTCCGGGGTCCGCGGCGGGGAGGCCGAGTTGGATGGAAGGGAGCAAACTTGGGTGCACGTGGCTCAGAGCCGGATTTCATTTCCTTTCTCTGCAGGTGAAAGCGAACCCGCCAGTGAAGCACGTGTCCTGTCCTCACCCACGTGCGACACACCGAACGCCTGACAAAACTCCCTGGTTAGAATCCTCACACATCACTCGAAAACCAGTGATCAAGAAAGGGTTTGAAAGAGAGTAATTATATTTCAATTACGGACATAAAACTTCAAGTCTGTGGGAGGTACATCACAGTGGTGTTTCAAACGAGCCCTTGATCCCCCCTCCCTCTGATCCTTAAGCCTCATTTAATTGATGCACTTTTGTCTTGTCAAGCGATCATATATGATGGCTTCAGGAAGCTTGTGCTGTGGCTGCGAGAACTTTCAGGAAAGGAAATCAGTCCCTAGGTTTCAGAGGGCGAGGACGGATGAGACAGGTACATTTTGTTGGGAAACCCCACCCCCACTTCCACCCTGCTGCCGTGGTTCGAAAATGTGTGTTGTGGCCTTCCCAATCCTGGAAACAACACATTTTGGTTTAATTCACGGGACAGAGCAGCGGTATCTAGCCATGGGGTCTGCATTCTAGTTGACAGCCAGAAAAAGAAGTCTGCCTGTGAGCAGGTAGGGAGGTGGTTTGGCGTAGACGGTGGGAATCCTGCTTCTGCCCGTTGCATGATCTTGAGCAGGTTTCTAACTTACCTGATTTTGTTTCCTCTTCTGTAAACAGTGGGGACAATAATACTTGTCCCGATGTATTACTGTGGAGAGCCATTGATTCCCCCTAATATTTTATTATGCAAAATTTCGAACAGACAGCAAAGTTGAAAAATTTCACAGAGAACGTCCACCACCAAGACGCTGTCGTTTTACTAGGCTTGTTTTATCACACACCTATCCATGCATGCATGCAGCTATCCACCCATGAATCCAGCTTTTAAAAAAATGCATTTCAAAGTCAATTATAGAGAGATCTAAAAAAAAAAAAATGTATCTGGCACAGTGCTTAGACAGATATTTCAAGTCAACAAATATTTGAATATTTATTTTGTGTCAGGCACTATGCTAGGTGCTGGGGATACAATAGTGAGAAAGACATGGTTTTTGTCCTCAAGGTATTCAGCATTTGGCACAAACAAGAGATAGGTTGTCAGGTAACCTCCCACCACCCAGCTGACATAATAGGGGAAGCTACGGGTGACCCGAAGTAGAGGGGAGTGACTTATCTGGGTCTGTGGGCTCAGGGAAAGCTTCTCTAGTCACTTCTCTAGGGAAGTGACTTTTCAAAGGAGACTGTATTGTAGTCTCTATAAATACTATCACATACATAGTGTGACACACATGTAAACTAGCAGGGGGAGTTAACCCTGGAGGTGTACCCCAATCAGGAATATATGTCCAAAGATGGATAATTAGCATGTGAAAGATCAAATACTCCTAGGATGGCTTCAAACATCATCATCTAAAGCTACACTAAAGGGTGCATTAATTACCTTAAGGGTACTTTCAAAATTAGTGAAATAATGTGTTCAAGATCTGTAGTTCATAGAAAGATGGAAGAGGTACCCCTTCTGCCTTGCTTACACAGGGCCAAATGATCTAAAGACTAACACCTTTGGGGAGCCTTCTAGGCCTGAACTCTCAGTTCTTCATTCTCCTTCCCATCTGCACCCCAGGAAGAGTTTATCTGATGGGACAAAAAGTCTACATATTGTTGAAATTGCCTGCAATTGCCTGGGAGTGAAATTTTTCAAGCCAGATGTTTGTGGGAAGACTTAAAACACATTATTCTTAACTCTTGCTGCACATTAGCTTTCCATGGGGGGTTTAAAAAAAAATCATGGATCTCACCCTCCCTCCCTCCAGTTCCCTTTTCATTGGTCTGTGGTATACACTGGCATTGAGCATTTAAAATACCCCCAGGTGATTTTAATGTACAGCCACTTGGCCTAAAAAGACAGAGTGGGCAGCTCAGTGAGCTTTCTGGACAGGTAGGGGCTGTGTTGGGCTGCCTGCTAATGTTTATACAGGTGGCCAAGTCATATGTTACATTGCTCTCAATGGGACATACCTCAGATAGCAAAGCCATGAAGGAGCCTGTATTCCTGCCTGCCTCTCACTACTGGAGGCCACTAGTATGGTTTACCAAAACAGACTGGAAGGAAAAGGGAGGAAGGTGCTCTAGCCTAGTGGCTTTCTAACTTCAGTGTGTATCAGAATCAACAGGAGAGCCTGTTAAAATCACAGATTTCTGGGCCCCATTCCAGAGATACAGTTGGTTTAGGACAGAGCATACGTTTGCATTTCTCCCAGGTAATGCTGCTGAAGTTGATGTGTGGTTATACCCCGAGCAGCATAGCTCTCATTACTAATGAGTAGTGTGTGCGAAGGCCTAAGGGCGAGAGCTTGGCTTATCCTGGGATGTGGTGACACTAGTGTTAATAGGACTGCCAGAGATTTAGATGGAAGCTAAACCACGAAGTGCCTCAAAAATATGCTGAGTTTGGATTTTACCCTGAATCCAATGAGAAGCCACCTAATTAGGTATACAGATACAACGTAGGGGTCCCTGGGTGGTGAGATGGCAGAGGTAAGATCATCTGTCTGCTCCTGGGGGATCTGGGGAGGTGGTAGGTGATGGTGACTGCACCACGGCTCTGGACATCAGAGGGGCAGGAGGCTGGGAAAGGGTTGAGAACAACTTTGTGCTTACCCTAAGTCAAGGCCATGCCTAGAGGTGGTTCCGTTCAAGGTCCCATGAAGTCTGTGATAGTTAATGTTACGTGTCAACTTTGAGGGTGCTTTTGGATGAGGCTAATGTTTAAATCAGTAGACTCTTGAGTTAGTAGCTTGCCTTCCGTGATGTGGGTGGGCCTCCTTCAGTCGGTTGGAGGTCTGAATCCAACAAAAAGACTGGCCTGCCTGATCAGGAGACAATTCTCTAGCAGACAGCTTTGGACTTCATCTGTACCACTGACTCTCCTGGGGTGTGAGTCTGCTAGTCCACACTGTAGATTTTGGATCTGCCAGCATCTATAATTGCATGAACCAGTTCCATATAATAAATCTTTAGATATGTATGTACACACACACACACCCCTGTTGGTTCTATTTCTCTGGAGATCCGTAATACAATGGCAGACAGGAAATTTCTGCTCCCAACGTTTAGAAACAGATATATTCTATCCTTCAGGGTATGAGGGCCATTGGAGCCTGTTTTTTAACAGCTATCCTAAGGTTCCAGAAAAATAAAACATGGCTCTGGAGTTGAGGGGAGTTGAATGGCTAGTAACCTTTACTCCATTACCATTTTTGTTCTCTGCCCAGGAGAGGAAAGCTGGGCACACGCCCAGTCACGATATTAGGCAGGACGGGCTGCTGACACTGCATCTGTCATGAACTCGGGCTACTTTGAGAAGAAGAATGCTTAAATCATGAGGGTAGTCAGGGGGTCCTGCCTCGGGAATTCTCCCTAGAATGTAGACATATGTGGGGAGTTGATAAACCAGGTCTTCTTTATCAACCTCCGAAAGATACATCTATTTTTGTTTTCTAGACTTTATTTTTTGTCTTGTAAGTGCCTTGTGTGGTGGAGCTCAGTTAGAGAGACCTGAAATACACTTAAAAAAACAATCAGGCTAATTTACAAGCCATGTGTGGGTGCTCTACAATAGTCTGCCAAATTGATGTATTCCCACTGAGGTTTACTGAAGACTCTTCTGTCTGCAAATAGCGAGGGGACTGGGCAAGCCACTTACATAGCTTCCTGTGGCATGTTTCTCCCACCCAAGAAACAGGAGTGATGGTGTGGCAGGCAGGACAGACTCCAGTTCTGAGGCGGCCACTGTTGCTAAAAAGAGGATTAGAGAAAGTTTTGCTCCTGTGTAACTGCCCAGCATGGGTCCTGATACTCGACAGCAGCAGCTCAGGGACCCAAGACCAACGCAGCTTCTGGTTCCGTAAAGTGACTGGAAATCCACACACTGCTTAGAATGGGTGGAGGTTCAAGTCTTCCAGTCGCACTCAGACACACAAGCACACAAATTACTCTTCCAAATTTTACCTTATCTTAGTATGGTGCAGTGCAATGTTTCTTTTTTCATCTTTAAATATAGAGAATATGAAGATTGAAAGTCAAGTTTTCAAAAACTTAACATTTGCACTAGGCTGACATAAAATCGAAACTATTACCTAAATTTAAAGTTTTGTGTTCTGGAGAGAGGGGTTGGGGAGCTGGGTGGAAAAGATGAAGGGATTAAGAAATACAAACTGGTGGTTACAAGATAGTCATGGGGATGTAAAGTACAGCATGGAGAATGTAGTCAACATTTTTCAACAACTATGTATAGTGACAGTGGATACTGGACTAATTGGGGAATGACTTCATGAATTATATAAATGTCTTACCACTATGCTGTACACCTGAAATGAATATGAAATAATATTGAAAGTCAAGTGTAACAAAAAAAATAATTAAAAAAAATAAAGTTTTGTGTTCAAAAAAGTCTCACTATTCTGATTAATAGAAAAACATAAGTATATACAAAATATAATTTTGGGAGGGTTAAATTGGGAGCCAAAAATTTCAGTTGTTCATTGAGTTTGAAAACTACTGCTATAAGTGTGAAGCCATATTTAGGCTAGGAGCAGAAAACTTACCTTAAAAGCCATCTTCCTGTATTCCTTTATCTCCTAGGGTCCTGTGATCAGCAGGTCTGGGGGGTCCAGATGGTGACCTGGGGCCAGGGTGTGGAGCTGGAGGGCTTGGACATGCCCTGAAACCCTTTGTCAATGAAAACCCCCGGAAGCATTGAAGGGGGAACAGCCTCTTTTAGCCCCCTATAAAACTCCATACCCCTCTTTGCTTGGGGAGGTTATAATCTTTTCTAGCCTGACCTCCAGCAGCTCAAACACACCAGATAAATTCTGATAGACCAATTTTGGTCTCCTGTGACTCATTCCTTGGGCCATGCCTAACAGTAAGGAATGGCGACGCAGTTTGCTCTCCCAAGATAAGACGGTGGTGTTTCTGATCCTGATAAAGCATGTTCCTGAAAGGAATATCCTCCTTAGGTCACCTGGGCAGGTGTGGCTGTGGGCAGGAGTGGGGAAAGGACCCCAAGGACTGAGTCAAATAAGCTGTCAATTCCAGAAGCGGGGAGAAACCAAGAGCTTACTGATACAGTGCTTCTTTAAGTACAAAATGCTTACAGAAAATTGAATCATCATGTTGTGAGAAATTGATTCTCATCATCTGAAGTCCTTTTTGATTACATCAAGAATAAAGGGACTTTTGCTTCTATCCATAAAGGATTAAGTTCCTTCTGTTGTAAACAACTAGAAAAATGGACACAATACATGAAACAACAGATAGCACAGGATTTTGATGCCCCAAAGTAGGGAAACAAGATCTACTGGAGTTGTTCCAGTTTACTGCCAAGAGGCAGTATCCAGGACAACACTCAGGAAGGAAAACCAGATAGACTCCATGAGGGGAGGAGAAAGATCAAAAGTCAGGGAGGCCAAGATGGCTAGAATTTGTGAGGCAGAGTGCTGGATAGGTGGGAGCTGCATAGGGAGAGAACTATAGAGAGGTGAAGAGGTGTCCCCTTAGGCCTTGGTTGGAATACTAATCTACACATGCATGAGAGAGAACGCCTCAAGGCCAAGAAAGAACCACCTGGAGTTCAGACTGGGCTATGGATAGTTTTTCACCCGTCAGCGTGGAAAGGCCTCATAATGTTTCCCTGAAAATAAGACGTAATTGGACAATCAGCTCTACTGCATATTTTGGAGCAAAAATTAATATAAGACCCGGTCTTATATCACAGTAAAGTAGAGTAGGATTCTCAAAGTAATGCCTTAATAGTGGGGGCAAAATTACCCCTACACTAACGGCTGCATTAGACCCAACCTAAGTTACCTGTGATCAGTTTGATCCTTTCAAATCTTGTTTTCAGAACAAGAATAGTCCACTACTATTTAAAGGACTACAACAGAATCCTTCACATAACAATGTAAGTTTTACAGTGCTTGGCCTCTAATAAAAAATTATCAGACATGCAAAGAAGTAGAGAAATAAAACCCATCCATAATTAGGAAAGTTAAATCAATCAATAGAAACAGCCGCAGGAATATCAAAGATGATGAAATACTATAGTAGACAAAGATTTTAAACTACTACTATAAGTCTTAAAATATGTCCTCGTATATAAACCTGGGGCAAAGTATGGACTGGGGGCCAAATTCGACCCCTGTCTGTGTTTGTAAATAAAGCTTTATTAGAAACATAGCCAAGCTCATTCCTTTACATATTGCCTATTGCTGCTTCCATGCTACAATGGCAAAATTGAAAAGGGCTGCAAAGCCAAAGTATTTATTATCTGGTTCTTCACACCAAGGGTTTGCTTGTCCCTGAGGTAAAGGAAACATGGAGGGAAATGGAAGTTATAAAAAAAGACTCAAATGAAATGTCTCCAGATGGGACATAAAGCATTTGAAAAGTATACTGGATGGAATTAATATGAAGCTGAATCTGACCTAATGTCTATTTTCAAAGAAGCTGATTATCTGGTAGGGGAGGCTGAATTCTTTTGATAACAAATGGGTGTGGAGAAGGGGAGTGTGGCTGGAATAAATAAAACAGTGGTTTGCAATTCCAAATTCCTGGGATTAAGATGTGTACCAGGTTAAAAGTCTCTGCCAAAGGGTTGATAGTGCGTTGCCTGGTGCAGAAAGTGGGAGGACAGGCAGATGGAGTTGATATTGCTCCCTATCCGAGTGGCATGGCTGATGATGGAGGGCCTGGTTTCAGCTAATTTTCAGCTTTTTGACAGCACAGGCTCTAGTTCCTTAAGCCTACACCATTATAATAGGTTACACACTTTGCTGTCTGATTTGGGGCAATGGTTCTGAGCTAAGCCACCCTCAAAAAAGCATTTTTAATAGGTCATTACTGATTGAAACCACAAATCTCCAGCATAAGTATCTAATTTCAGGCCACCTCCATAAGTGGGATAAGTGGTTTATTGCTAATGTTTAGTTATGTAGTATTTACTATGAGCCAGGAACTACACTAAAGGGTTCTACTTGGATTTTACTCATTATAGTGCTTAGAACTCTCCCAACCCCAACCCATTCTAACTCCAGAAACTGAAACAAAGCGCGCTTAAATAACTTGGACAAGGTCACATGGCCAGTCAGTTAGGACCCAAACCTGGGCAGTGTGATGCCAGAACTCACTACCATACTGGCTCCGTTGTGAGGCATCTGTTCTAATGGCTGACAATACACCTGGCAATTAAACATGAGACAGCTTAATAGGACACTGGAAAACTTTGTGAAAAGTTGATTTTTTTTTTTTCCTATTAGGGAACAAAATGGCTGAAGAAAAAACAAAATCAGATGCAGAAATTAAAACTTGTTTCATATACAATAAGACTCCATTTGCTCCTTAGGCAACTACATTTATTTAGAATCTCAACATCTTGTACATACAAACATTCAGCAGTTTTATTTTTCCTAGTTTGCCTCCCTCTCTTGCTAACTCCAATTAGTGATATTGTTGCCATTTGTAAATGGCCCAAATGATGATGCTAAAACGATGTATGTGGCTATGAGAGAACTACTCCTTTCCCATCTTCATATGCTCTTAGCTTGCCAGTAAATTCTGATGCAAAAAAGGGTTTTTGGCAAGGCAATTATTTATTAGTCATGCAAGGAGAGATGGAACCAGTTATGAGAAGCACTAGTTCTGTCAATTTACTGCAGCAAGGAGTATAAAGCATCATATTTCCTTTATCAATAGACTTTTAGTAATATGACCTAAAAGGATAACATGTAAAAACACACAACAACGACGTATTATCTCAAAACGTGTATTTAATGGCCATTCCATCAAAATCAAGCAGAATCACATTTCAAAAGTATTTTGTGTATGTGTGTATGTGTGTGTGTGTGTGTGTGTGTGTGTGTATACTTTTAAGATGCATTTTCAAGTTTTATCTGGGCTTCTTTTCTTCTTGGCTGCCTGAGGTGTTCTTGCAGATACAATTTAACACAGAATGTTCTGAGGCTGATAGTTTCTCATGAATTGAAAGAAAAGATCCTAACAATATAGCATATTTTGAATATATTAGAAATTTGAAACATCATGTGCAATTTCAGAGAACTTGAATACCAGTCATGAAAGACACTTTCCAAGTAAAATTTAGGCACTCTATACTTTGGAATAGCCACAAAATATTCCAACAAGATTTAATGCACTTTGTGATTACATCTACTCAAAGATAATTATCAATTAATATCTATACTTATTAAATAATGCTTTAAATTATAGCCCATTACATTTTGATAATTCCTGTGAACCACTTGCAGCATTGTGTTTTAGTTAAATAATGCCAACTACTTCCATGAATAATCCTGGTACTTATCCTTCATGGTGCATTTTTTACAGAAGAACCTAAAATAGACATTGATAAGCATCTCCCCTTTTTTCCTGCTAATACCTGAATAAGAATGTTTCTATCCAACTTTAAAAGTATTATTGTATTTTCTGCTGTAGTTGCTTTGTTAGCATGCAAAACTACAGCAAATGGGAGGCTCTCTGGAGACCAGGAAACATGAGCCAAGGAGCCATCACTGATTACTAGGCTCAGTTCATTTGCTCAGTCCCTTTGTGGCTAAGCACATTGCTCCATCTATGTTCCTACAGTCTGTGCTGCTAGACTGACCAGTATGGAGCAAAGGGCAAGGATACTCACATTCATTACTCTACATTCCACAAGGCCAAGGCCACCCATATCTCGTCTGACTTGAGGCAAAACTTGCTGATCTCTGCAGTGTGGTTCTGGGGCTTCCACCTCCTCGTATGAAGAACTGAGGTGTAGGAATGATGACTGTCTACTGAGATGTCATTAACTCTAGGTGAACTTCCTGGACTTGAACGTGATTTAGCATTGTTAGAATTCAGAACATGGAGGCTAATCATCCCTGTTGAGAATAAGGTGCTTTTGCTCAGTGGTATGCATTTATGTAGCTAAGAAAACAATTAGAAAAGCCTTTCAGAATTTTTAGATTACAGCCTGCAAATTGACTCATCATAATCACCAATGACTAATGTATGAAAATCTATCCAGTGAAATGAATTTGAGACTTATTTGACTGTAAGTCGTACAGAAGAGAGCACAGTAATTTCCCATAGGAGAATTTGGTATTTCATCATGGGGATCACTGGTAAATTAATTACACTGCTAATGCTTTCTGGCGTACTTGAAGAGACAATTAGCATAAGTAAATCATGAGTGAGATGACAAGTTGCTTAACATTGCTTCTGTTCATCAGATGAGATCTGAGGTTACTATGAAGCCTCCGAATGAGTAGAGATGGGGAGAGAAGGGCATAAGGAATGAGTAGTTAACTTCAGTTTCAGCAAATAGAATCAGAACCAGTCTTTACTAGTTGATAAACATCGATATTTAAATGCAAAGCAGATAAGACTCATTCAAGTTTTAGAAATTAATCTCACCAAGAGGTGACAGATGCTGGGAAATATTAGGGAGGTGACAGCTGATTTGAAAAATTCACATGAAACCTCAGCCATCTCTCCTGGGCAGACAGGATGCGATGATAAGACTGAAGGTGGATTTTAGTTGAGGTTCCTTTTCATCCTCTCTCAGAACTTCATCTTTCTATGGATATTCTACAACAACACCTATCTTGTGATCAGGACTGGAGGCTCATGACAGCACAGATAAGATTACAGTCCCTCTCTGGCGTTTTAGAATGGCCACCGCTTGCTCATGAGTAACACCTTCTAGAGTCTCGCCATTAACAGCTAAAATTTGATCACCTCGCTTCAATCGGCCGTCATCTGCAGCTGCTCCCTACAAACAAGAAACATTCCAGTTTAATCCAGGGCGAAGCAATTAACATTCAAATAACATTAATATTATGGTGCACATATTAAAAGAGTCACTTTAAAAACTACCACGTAAAGTTAAATTATGTCTAGGTAATGTTTTTAAATGAAGAAAATTAAAAAAAAAAAGTGGGATATGTTATTTGAATAACAGTTGAATAGTAACCATAATTATGCATTGTTTTAATAACATAGTAGGAGAAATGTACTGACATTCACATTTGTTTTAACACAAGTAGGACGTCATTTCAATATTCAGTGCTACCTGGAATTTGAATGTCATATCATGTCATATGCATGAATATGTAATATACAAATAAAGGCAGAACTGAATCTGGTCTTAGTCTTATTGCCAATACCATCATTATATAGGGTTCCCAGTGCCTTATTAAGCTATCAGCACTGCGGTGATCTGTCAAATGTAAGTGTAGCCTCTAAATGGGTGAATTGTATGGTATGTGGATTATACCTCAATAAAGTTGTTCTATATAAAAGTACACAAAAGGGTAGATGTCTAAAATTTTGTACTATCATATTCAAACATTTCAACTTTATTTATCTTTGATGATCTAAATAGGTTTCTAAATGACTACTTTCATTATATACCCAGTCATGCATGGCTCCTCAAAATGGCACAAAGCAAGTGAAACTTGGGCTGTTTTTATGCTCACACTGAGTATCTAATATTCATGATATTACTAGAAATATTTTAGATGAGTAAGGAAAGAAAAGACCTAGAAAAAAACGTATAGGAGGCTTTCTCCATCTGCCAGGAGAACTATAAAAATTCCTTGAAAAATCAGTGCCATGAGCGTCCTCTAAATGATATTGAACTAGTGGGGAAATTAACTAAGGCCCACAGGCACCTAGTTCCTGATTGACTCGTTCAGAAGCTGAGCTATAAGGCACCAATCAATACTCCAGAGATCTGTGTCCACCTGCAGACGGAGGTCCTGAGGTGGCGGGTGAATTATCTACAATTTCAAAACAGTGAAAAGGGTGGAATTCTTGTAAAAAGGTGTGATAAAATATATTCAAAACCAGGTCTATCCTGGGGATGGGGGCCAAAATTAAATAACTTGCAACTTTAGTCACATCTTTTTCTTTTTTCCTTTTAAGAAAGTGTGTTAACTGCACTAAAGAGAGGATTAAACAAGTAACTCTAATGGGTAAAATCAGAATTTCTTAGCTAACTTGACTTTATTAAATTTTACATGCTAAGAATTAAGGGCTTCAGTAAACCACAGATTATCTGTGTAAGTTGTACAATTTTAATTTTTTAAAATTTGTTTTATAAAATTTATTTAAATTTTTTAAAAATTTATTTTAAAATAAATGAAAATTTATTTATTTTTAAAATTTATTTAAAAGTATCTGTGTAATTTTAATTTAAAAAAATTATTTATTTATTTATTTTTATTTTTTAAGGAGGGCACAGCTCACAGTGGCCCATGTGGTTCGAATCTGCAACCTTGGTGTTATCAGCACTGTGCTCTAACCAACTTGAGCTAACTGGCCACACTGTGCGATTCATTTTTGTGTGTGTGTGTGTGTGTGTGTGTGTGTGTAATTCATTTTTTTAAAGGCATGTTAGGGGGTGGCTGGTTAGCTCAATTAGTTAGAACGCGGTGCTCTTAAGAACAATATTGCCGGTTCGATCCCCACATGGGCCACTGTGAGCTGCGCCCTCCACAACTAGATTGAAACAACTACTTGACTTTGAGCTGATGGGTCCTGGAAAAACACAGTTAAATAAATAAAAGTTAAAAAAAAAAAGGGCATGTTAAGCTCTTCAAGTTTTCCTTTTCAGTAATACAAAAAAGGATGATTTTCCAACTTTTGAGGATTTATACATTATTCAGGTATTGCCGTGCTTACTTGATTACTACTGACCCGTATCTCTTCTCTACTATCAAAGCAGCATTTGTGGACTAAGCAGGGAAGGAAGAAATAAACTGTTCATAGTCAGACCTCCATCTGGTTTAGAAATGTGGCTTCACCCACTTGCTGTGTCCTACTTGGTCACTTTGCCTTCCCAGTTCTGTAAACCAGGCATCTATTATCTGTCTTTCACCTGTTCTAAGGGTTAAAATGTATGGCACATGGTATTTACTCAATAATGGTGGTAGAATAATAAAATGAAACTCTGGTGATGATCCAACTTATTTTTTCATTTTTCACAAGCTCTGAAAAACTACTCCCTAAATTTTCAGGGATGTGAAGTCTTTAGGCTCATCTCTTCTTGGCTTTTGGTAACATTTAGTTGCTGAAAGGACTGAGACTTAAAGTTAGCTTTCATTTTGAAGTTTCCAACCAAACACCTGAAAGAAAATGGAAGGTCCTGACAACCTCTTAATCAGATTAACTAAACCTCGCCAATCCTATATACCTACGGTGCCAGTGATAGTCCATTTTTCTAGAGAGGAAAGAAGACCTTGATGGGCCAAATTAATTTCCTAGTTGAGCAAGAGAATTATGAAACGAGGCTTAGGACACCAAAAAAGTGACCCTGTGGACATCTAAAATCCAGAAACCTGAAAAGACTAACATTTTAAAGAATGTATGTTTAATATTTAAAACACGGAAAACATATAGCTGTAGTTTCTAGGCGTTCACAATTTCCATGGTGAGATGTTTAACCTGGTGTCAGAATTTGTCTTAAAATGACTTTACCATTAAAAACAAAACAAAACTCCTTTGCTAGTTTTTGGTTTATTCATTCTTTTCAGAAAACTTATATTTGGATATATTGGTTCACTCTAACAAATAAAAAGAGAAAAAGTCATCAAATGAAATCCTAGTACAGTAAACTCTACGGAACTATCTGAATGATAATTATTATTTGCATTGGAATAGTCTATTACTGAGACTGAGTAAATTAAGTAGGCCATTAACTGGGGCATTAGAATTTTTTTTGTTTTAAATTCAGAGCTATTCATTTTCAGGTGTGCCTCACTTTATAAAACAGGTCCATTTCTTAAAAGAATTAAACATACCAAGGATATTCAATATTTACCACTAAGTCACTACTTACATTGGTGCTTCCTAAATGAGCACTTTCAATGGGGACCTTTGAGAAAAGCATTTTGTGTGAGCTTTAGTCCATTCATTATTCCCACTTCTCTTGTCCCACTGTGATTTGATGGTGGTTTCTTTAAAAAAAAAACCCACCAGCAATGTACGGCCATTTCAATCTCAGCTATGTGTTTTGGTGACCTAACAAAAGGGGCCTGGCTCTGGCCTGAGCAGTCTATGGGCATGTGTAGACAGACACAGAGGGTGCAGCCTGCTGAACGCAGGGCCTCAGGTCAAAAGGCCTTAGAAGCTAACCAGTCCTCTCTCTGGATCACAGCTGACTTACCCACATGCCTAAGGTGAGCTGGTGATTATAACGTTCTGGAGGGGCTTTATGGAGGCGCAGGCACAACTTGCTAAAAGGTGGGGACTAACTTTGCAGCCTTTCCACTATCCTTGTCTACATCACTGGCTCTTTTAAACCAGTTATAATAATGCCCTAAAGAATAATCATCACAACTACCTATGATGTCGTTTTAGGAAAAGGAAGGTCTGTAGGTGGCTTAGCCACCTTGGGAATGGTCAGACGGGGGCAGCACTGTTATCCAGAATGTTTCTAATCTGCCTTCCCCCTCCCCTTTTGCTTGTCACCAGGTCAACAGATGTGTGTTTGAGAATAATATCCATCTTAGAAAGCTTGCTGTAAAAAGCAAGAATCTATCTTATTTCTTCTTTTGAAGACCTTCAGGAAAATAAGACTAAGCAGGCAATTGGATCAATTAATAAACCAAGGAGTATGATAAAACCAATGAAGAATCAAGTTGTAGTATCAATACTAAATACTTTTCAGAGATCTTCAACATTTATAATAAAATTAAATTCAAACTTTAAAAATTCCAGTGAAGTTAAAAACAACTTATCTAAAAGTCATCTAAAGGCACACACACCATGACATGTGTACGAGGTTGGTCGGGCAATTAAGTTCACGCACTTTCCACCGCGTGCTTACACAGTGAAAAGTTAGCGAACTTAATTGTCCAACTTCTTCATATTAAGTAGGATGCATTGGAATATATAATTCCTGAAAAACACTATTATCTAATCTTAATCTAATTTATCTGGCTGATCCTGCAAGTACTTGGCTAAGGTGGGCAACGATTAACATTCAGCTGATTGGAGGCTTGTACAAAGCTTTCTGCCATGTTGGACCTCTGGTGTGTTATCCTAAAGGAGAAAACCAAATCTTTGTTCTAGCCCAGAGCAATACTTCCAAGGCCAGCTTGCAAAGAGTGTGACACTGCCTCTTATACTGTGCTGCTGAAAGAAGATACTCTTTAAAATCTGTTAGCAACTGCTTTTGTAATAGGGTCCAAAGAAAATTACACTTCCTGTGTCTCCACTATTATAAAAGAACTCTTCTTTTACTAGTCTGGTGTGGGAATTTCATATAAGATTAAATGAAATAAGCATACATGTACACAACCAGGTATAGTCCCAAATAAAGCAATCCACTTTAAAAAAAATCTCACCTAGGTTTGATTTAAAAAAAAAAAAAGTACAGTAAAAAGGAAAAAAATACCTTTGCAAATATAGTCTTGACATAAATTGGCAGGTCTCCATGGGGACTTCCATAACCCCCTACAATACTAAACCCCAATCCTTCAGAGCCTTTCTCCAAAGTAATAATCTTAGGTGGAGGTGTTCTGAAAACACAATGCATGCTGTTTAATTCAAGAATAGATATTGAGAAGGAATTTCATTTTAATGGAAGAACACAGATTCGAGAGAGACTTTCATACTGCGAAACTATTAAGGTCAGTTAATCAAATCAAACTCAGAGAGCAATCTAGGAACATTTTAAAATTTTCCTTATCATGCCAGACTAATGACCAATGTCCTTGATGTTTTGGGGGTTTCTCTTTCATAAAACAAACTGTGTTTTATTGAAAAATAAAGTCATGATGCTGAAATTGTCAATATGCTGTTTTTAACTCTCAAGCTTACTATTTAAAGCTGAATGGAACTGTCTTTACATCCTTGAAGAATGTACATGGAGGTAGAGAGGTGGGGCAGCACTCTAGCTTAGTGTAGACCACCAGTCTGCAGGGGGACTTGTGTCTAGAACAAGTGACAGCAGCCCAATAGCTCAGTCAACTGCTGTTGTTCTTCTGCCTGAATACCCTCACACACCCACTCTACCACTTTCATCTAGGGTGGGAACTCCTTCTTCAAAAGCCCCCTCCATTGTGATGCTTCCCTGAGTCCCTTGGGAGACTTAGCCACATCCTTCTCTGAGCTCCCTTTGCACTTAGTCCCGATTTCCATCATGGTACTTGTTATATCATGTTGTGATTATTTAATCCCCTTTCTCCTGTACCATGAACTCCTTACATCTTAGCTATCTGAGTATTCCCAGCACTGTGCATTGCGCCTGTCACAAACTCAGGATCATGACTGTATGAACAAGAACTAAAATCCAGGAGAGAAGAGAGAAACCAAGGTACAGCAAAATGGGTAAAGACAATCTGTTTCAAATGTGTCATTTAGATTTTCAAAGCTTCGTCCAGTGTGGAAGTCATCTCTCTCAGAAACAACATGTCTAAAAATTAAATTACCTATGAGGGCTCAAGTAGTTAAATCTAAGCTTAACTAACACCAGTTTCTGATTCCCAGATGTGGTTGTCCCACGAGTAAAAGTCTAAAGGAGCTCTGGCATCCTAGACCCTGTCATCTTGTAGGAGGAGGCTCATGTTTATATGGTGGCAGCATCACTTGTTTTGTGGCAGCACGCATGTCCGAGAGGTAGAGACATCTGATATAAACTCAGCCATTTACATATTTAGAAAATTTTGCAAAACTGGGATATAAGCAACCTTTGAATATGCTGTTCTGTCTGACGATAATATTCTTCCCTCTCCCCCTTCTCAGTTTTGCCTGGCTTGTTTTAGGCTTGATTTCAGCTGGTTTCCACTGATACCAGTAGTTTGTTGATGTACTTCCTGGTTGCTTAGAGCAGGCATCCATAATAACTGCTGAATATCTATGCCATATAAATTGTTGACTGTTTGAATGCAACTCCTGATTTTTCCAATTATTTTCAAACTCAGCTTTAGCATTGGTGCCACTAAGTCCACTCCCTGATTGAGTTATGCCCCTCTTGCATGGTTTCACAGGACCCGGTGTTTCTGTATCTCGCTGACGAACTTAGCTCTCCTATACCATCAACTCTTTTATAACCATGCATGTATGGGTCTGTTTTTCTAGTGCTCTGGCAGTTCCTTGAGAACTGGGGCAATGTCTTCACCTATGTTTCTAAGTTTGAATCTTTGGGACCCAGCACTTCTACAGCGTTTAGCCTCAGGAAGGCACTCAATAAATATCTGCTAAAATAATGATGAATTATCCCCCACGACTGAGTGGTGATGACGTCATGAATAAGACTTTCCCTTTCATCACTTTGTGGCCTTATAAGTACTCTTATAAGTATTCTTAAAAGTAATGACCCACTGGCTAGACATGAACTTGATTCATGTTTCCTCTTTCAAACACAGCCCTTATCTCCGAGGATATTGAAATGGGAAACTAGATGTCCAAAGCCATCTTTTTGGAGCCAGACCCTGAAGGCCACCGAATCATTAGACACATTCATAATTGTGCCTATTCACAATTAGAGACCTATTTTCAGGTGAAAAGGGAGGAATGCAGCTCCATTCCTTAATTGGCAACATTAGATGGAGTTTGCCTCCATTTATCTCACATGTTCAATTAGTTTTTTCATACAGAAGACTAGTAAAAAAAAATAATCTCAAAATGTTAACAGTGGTTGGATTATAGGTGGCTTAAATTCTTCTAAGCTAATGGTTCTCAACGTGCCAGGAGCTGTGTAGCTGTGGAATCATAAAAAAGGATGGGTACATCAAAAAATGCTAAACATATACTATTCTTCCTATAAGGGTCCTGATTTTTTTTTTTTAAATAAAGGGCCATTGTCCCTTGAAAATGTTACACTTTCATGTACTTGTCACATTTTAATAGCAAGTATTTATTACTTTCATAATGAGAAAATAGTAAAACGAACTTAGTTTAATGTTGTTTCCTCACGAAAAAACAAAATTGAAGATGTCATTGAAGTTGACGGACTACCAGGAAAAAGTTAGAAATGGCTGTGATCATCAGATCCTTCCAATAAACCATTCAGATCAGTCAACAAACATTTATCAGGCACCTACTAGTGAACAGGCACTGGTGGTACCGAGAGAAATAACTTTAGGCAGCATTTCTGAAAGCGTGGATTCTCTGCCTATCTATAGCAAAATTTCCTTGGAGAATCTACCTACGCATAATCTCTGAGAATGGGGCCAGAGGAATTAGCATTTTTAAATATGCTCCTTATATTACTCTTATGCAACTCTCATTGGAGAAACTAGAATTAAACGACTGGTTTTAATGAAGGATACCAGCAAGTATAACAATAAGATTTAGTACTGAGGAAGCCTGGTTCCTTGTATAATAAAGCAAGTGCACCTGGGCTGTAAATGTGAGGTTTCTTAGGGGAGATGGCATAGGCACTATGTCAAAGTGACCAGGCGCAGTGTGTGCAGGCCCTGTAACAACAGTCTGTTAAGAACTCATACGGTGGAACAAAGCTATGTGAATAAGAAGGAAACCCTCGTGCTTTCTTGGAGATGCTCTAGGAATGAGAAAAGGTAATGTGCACTTCCCCCCTCCTCTCCTTTAAAGACCACATTCTAGAATCTGTAAAAGGTCTCACTGAGCTTTGCCCACACACATAATAGGCACTCTGCATCTAGAACACTCACTCTCTGTCTTCCAGGTGGTGTTCAGCAGTGGGTGTACCAAGGTGGTAGCCCGTAGACAAGTTTTCAAGCTGAGTTGCTATGGCGCTTATATTGGTATCCGCTACAACCTGGGGAAAAAGTTAGAACAAGACAATCCATTGTTAGTCAAGGGAGAATTAGAGAAACCATACTATACCCAATGGTCAGTTCTTAGTCCTCACGTTATTCAACCTGTCTGCAGCTGTTGACACTATGGATTTCTCTCTTAAGCTATTTCCATTTGGCTTCCATGACATGACTTTACTAGTTTCCTTTCTACCTTCTGACCATTGCTTCATATCTCCTAAACCTCTAAGTGTCAGAGTGCCACAGGGCTCAGTCCTTGAGCTTCTTTTCTTTTCCATCCAAACATATCCCCTTAGTCATCTCAGCTTAGCTCCTCAATATAAATACCATCTATGTAATAATTCTTGAACCTGTACCTCCAGCACCACGTGTTAATTAACTCCAGATCAATATATCCAATCACCAATCTGGTCCCATCCCTTAAAACTACACTGAGCCCCCACCACCTCCATTGCTCCTGTAGCCTTCTTCATCGCAGGCAAACTGCAACTTCATTCTTGCAGTTTCTGCAAACACCGGGACTAGTTTTTCTCTCACAATCCATCTTCAATCCTCATACAATTTTATTGATCTTTCTATAAAATTATCTCTTTCTTGGAATTTTATAATAGCCTCCTCACTGGTCTCCTTGGTTCTGCCCCTCTCCCTTTTGGTGTATAGCAGATTATTTCACTCCTCTGAGTTAAGCCATCCAAAGGAAACCTGATTCCCTTAGCTCACACACCGAAGTCCTTACTATAGGGTCAATTGCAGGTCATCTGCTCAGTTATGTCTCCACCCTCATCTCCTATCCATCTCTTCAGTGATCGCTCTGTTTCAGCCACACTGACCTACATGCTGTTCCTCTAACATGCTAGACATCTCCACTTCAGAGCTTTGCAGCTGCTGTGCCTTCTGTCTGGAATGCTCTATATTCAGGATCTGTGGAGCTAGCTCCTTCACTTCTCTCACGTCTTTACTCTCAAGTCCCTTTCCTGGTCACTCGAATTACAATTTCCACACCAACACCCTGGCCCAACATTTCATATCCTTCTGCCCTTCTTTATGCTTCCACCTTACTACCATGACTATCTAATACACTGTGTGTATTTTATCTTATTTATCATTTATCACTTTATATTCGAATGTAATAAAACAGGCAGGAAGTTTGCCTGTTTTGTTCACTACTGTATGAACAAAACACTACTTCACTACTGTTATGAAGAACACTGTTCAGCATATATAGCAGGTGTTTAATCAACATTTGGTGAATGAAAGAATGAATGAATATCTCTGATTCCCTATGATTTGCCTTTTAGATGGTCCCAAGCAAAAGTATAGTAGAATAATAATATGTAAACATTCACTTTATATAGCTTTCAAAAAAATTATTTTTTTTCAGTTACAGTTGACACTCAATACACTTTATATATTTCTATCCTGCACAAATCATTCGAAAGCTTTCAGAAGAAATAGGGTACAGCTCTGACAATCCATACTAGGACACAGAATGGAGTTCTGGTGTTCAGTTTCTGCCTGAGAAACAATGCTCTGCCTGAGTTTTAGCTTCCTCATCTGTTAAACGGGACTCAAAAATGCCAGCCTCGTCTGCGTAGCCTGGAGTTGTCTTCCACCTCCACAAGTTATCAGAGCTTCACTCTCAAGAGCTGCTGAGCTACTCCTGCTTCTGATCAACCATTCTTCTAGGACATAATACTCAGTGCACAAGCGCAGAGCGAAGGGACATAGCTTGACAGCGGTGCAAAGGAGCTTGAATTTGATTGCAGTTTCATAATAAACCAACAGAGGGCACGGCTGCCTAAATCTGTAAGCTTAGCTGCATCTGTTAATATTTAGAAAAGGAATGTGACAGGGCAGCCCTGGCTCCATACCCTGCTGGATCAGAACACATTCTAGGTGAAGCATCCTATGCTAGGGGGAAACCACTGCTAAGCGCGAGTTATATGATCTTCTGGAAATATCATCACCTAAATGACTGAGTGGAGTGGGGGATATTTAGGATAAGAGACAAAAAGGAAATGACAGATGCTCCCTGACCACAAGAGGCTGTTGTCCACTTACCACCAGCCCTTTTAACTCTCCCCCACAGCAAGTATCTGCGAGTTGTTTTTGCATATGACCTTTGTAATCTTACCCACTCTTAACTTACACCATCTTCATAAACCTGCTCCATTGCATCCCCATCACCAGGCCCAAACTTCTATGACCCATACTCTCTGGCTTTCCTCCTGTTGCGGCCCACTTTTCCAACTCATTGCTACTCTACTCACCTCTTGTGGCTCGGTCCTGGGCCTACCTCCCACTTGCATACTCAGGGTCGAGGAGACAGTATAGACATTCTCATAGCTTAAAATGTCAACAATGTGCTGACAATTCCCAGCCTCATCATTATATCCAGCTGCCAACTAAACATCTGCATTTTAATATCTCAAGGGCTTATTAAAATTAACACAACCAATTCCAAACTCTTTATCCAACAACCAAATCCCTTCAATTCATTTTCCTTTAGCTTTCCTCCTCTTGTTAGATGGCACCTCCAGTTTCCTAATTCGAAATCCACTAGGTGTAATATTGAAAATACTTGATTGCTGGCTGGTGACTGTCCAACTGGAAAGGCAGTGAGGATGTTAACGATATAGGTGCTTACTCTCTGAATATCAACCTGATTACTCCCTCTCTCACCAGCCATATGTAATCCACCATGAAGTCCTCTGGAGTTGAACTCCCAATACTTCTCAAATCTGGTTCTTTTTCATCTCTATGGTGACCAACCTAATTCAATCCATCATCATCAGCTGCCCTTTAACTATAATTCCCACTCCTCTTCTTCCAGTCTTCCTTCCACACAACAGCTGGTTATCTTTTTAAATATAAAATGGATAAAGGTACTTCCCTGCTTAAAACCTTTCAGTGGTCTCCTTTTGTACTTGGAATAAAATTCAGACTTCCTGATTATACACACAAAGGTCCTCCCCTTGCCTATCATTTAATCCCATCTATTTCCTTCCTCTCCACGTCACATTCCACAGTTCTGTCTGTCTGAAATTCCTCCCCTCTCCCCTAAACCATTTGGCCTGGCGTCAGCTTCAACATCACTTTCTTTATACAAGCTTTCTTTGGCTTCCCATATTTAAATTAATTTCTCCTGCTTTCCTCTCCATAGCATTCTTAAAGTATTTGTCACAAATTGTGACAATATGTATTTGTGTGACTATCTTTCCTGCTGCTCAATGTCAATGTGCCTGGCACATAATTACTTAATGAGTATTTGTGGAGTGAATGAATGAATCTAAAACCTTCCTAAGGAATAGGGATTATGATACTCAATTTTCTGAATTTCCACAGAACAGAGTGAGACTGAGAGACGTTACAAGGAGATTGTTTTTAGGTTCTCTTAAGGAGAAAAAGAAAATCTAGTAATTAAGGCAGTTAACAGAATGGAACGGCACATGAGTACCCCATCAAAACAAGCATTCAAATAGAGACTCAAAATCTATTAATTTGGGATGTGGTAAAGGGATTCCTATACTTGGTGGGAATTTGGACATGTACTCTCAGCTGATTATGAAAACAGACCATCCATTATGGGAGTGAGGAAGAAAGGCAGTAAAATAGTTTTTCTAAGGTACCTTCAAGAGACAAGATTTGTGGACTACCTGTTCCTTTCTTTACTCACTTGTTTATTCAGCACCACAACTACTGAATATAAACTTAGCACTTACTTTATGCTAAGCATTCTTCTGAGTCCCTACAGAGGTAGGTGTCATTATTATTCCCACATTACAGACAGAAGAATCTGGAGCAGAGAGGTTTAAGGAACTTTACAAGGTCTGTTAAGGAGTGAAGGCCAGATTCAAATCCATGCCATTTCACTCTAGAATCTTGTGCTCTTAATCACACATGTGGTGGGCGCGAGGCACATCGCCCAGTGTGAGGGTACAGACCTGGTATTTGGCAGGCAGAGTTTATAGTCTAGACATGGAATGGGTAGGAGAGGCCGAGAGATTGTCCAACAGCAGTTGGATCATCATAACACGTGCTTGGCAAGGGGAGGGAAAACGTCACTCCCCATACTACAAAGAGAGGGCTAGGAGTGTGGGAGCTATACACCCCATGGATGTTCTAGGATGAAAGCTTTTTAACTTTTATAAAGAGAATATACTTTCAAGAGTCCATGAAATCAGCCACATAAACTATGAAACCAAAGTCATAGTTGTATTTGGATAAAAATTAAAAACAATTTAAATCTAGCTAGAAATTTAAAAACACTTCTACAGCACCTTATTGCGGAAAAACTCACCTCCTTCCAAAACATGAAGGTCTGTTGTTCACCCCCAAACCCTGAAGTTAAAGAGGACTCCCAACTACTGAGAGCACCGAGGATTCTTGAAGCTCTCCAGGTTCATGCCTCTTTTGTAGGAGGGGAACCCAGGGACTGAACAAGAAATGTGAAGGATTTTCACAGATGGCTTGGTTTTTTACAGGAAACTGAGGACAGCAAACCCTGTTACCCTCAGATGACTTTACAGCCCCAAGGTATTTGCATGAATCTTGATCTGAGTTGACTGGTCTTCCCACGCATTGACTTGTAAAGGGATAATCTGATCCTGGAAGGGTTTATGTGAATACAAATTCAAAGAGATGTGATCTATGAGTCTTGGCTCAGCCCTGCATCTGAAGAGCTCTTCCCCACCAACACCAGAGACTGAACAACATGGAGGTAAGGCTAGGAGATGTCTATTTCCGTGTTGTGATGGGGGAAGGCAAATAGGCTAATGAAAAGTTTACTCTTTTTTTTTTTTTAAAGTCAATCTTGAATTCCTGGGTATAAATTTCTGTGGTAGGTTCTGAGGAGAGAGATGGGAGCAGAGGAAACCAAGGGAAAGCAAATGGGTTCCTTGCCGTCCAACAAAGAGGCTTGCAATTGATGTCATCTAGCGTGTGAGGCAGATGTGAATGCATGCCATTAAAAGTGGAGAGAGGAGAAGGACAGGACTCCCGGTAAGGCAGGGAGGCTTTGAGGTTTTAGATGATGAGTATTAGGTCTGTGCAACTTACATATGTGGTTCAAAACCGTGGTATCTGGAGTCCTTGGACCCAGCTAGGGCCAGCTCCAACTCTTAAGATCTGCAGCCCACAGCCTGGCTTTTTTACGTTACACAGATGAGCAACCTTTCCTCTCATCCCTCATCCCTGGGGACCTGGAGATGTGGCAGATGTCCTCCTTGCTTCCCACTCACCCTTCAAAACCATTAATCTAGTTCAAACCATGTGGGTTCCTTAAGTTTACGTTCCTCCTTATTGTTGCAGATAGTGCTGCTATAGACACCTTGAGAGCGGTTCTTTAAGGTAGATAACTAGATGTGGAAGTGCTGGGTGATGGGTATGCACATATTAAATTTAATAGATCTTCCTAAATGGTCAAGTGATTGTACCAGTTTAAACTCTTACTAGGCATTTAATGAAAATACTTTGTTTCCTCGCATCCTCCCCAAACTTATTATGATAATACATTTAATAAGTGCCTACCTAAGGAAAGGGAGGCCCCTGACCTGAAGGAAGAAGAGGAGGAGGAAATCCCTGTACCTGAGGAGAGGATGACGTGGGAAATGAAAGAAGAGAAGGATGGAGCCACTCCACTTGAAGAGGGAAAGACTTATGAAATGAAAGATGGGGAAGAAGTCTTATCCTCTGAGCCTAAGGAACAGGCAGAGACCTTTGAATTAGTGGAAGAAGAAAAACCAATAAGCATGTTTCCCCCTCTAAATGTACTTCTTCCTCTCATTGTAATTCCCCCTCTCTCTGTGCCTTCCCCCTCCCACCGCACTCACCCCTCACTCTGTGCTTCCCTCTCTAAGAGGCTAGCCACTTCAATATTCATTTCCTTCTTAAATTTTGTCTCCTCCTCAAACTGCTTTACTGTAGGAAGGTATTTATTCTGATATGTTCTCTTGTTCCTTGGTTCTTTATCGTATTCAATAATTTAGGTTAAAAGCAAAACTAAACTCCATCAGAAATGCAAGTTCTATATTAAAACAATGCATGTTTAATAAACTTTCCAGTTGAATAATAAAGCATGGGTCTTTATTGCACAAACCCTTGGATGAGTACCTTTCCTTATAAAACAGGTTGAAGGGGATTATGTTTTGGAGAATTGAGAAGTCAAAATATTTTCCAGGTAAGTGGAATAGTACACGTATACAAAAGCTTGAGCTTCCTGCTTAGAACTTTCTTGACCTGTTGATCCTGTAAAGGAATCAGATTAGCCCTTACATTTGTTAGGACCCAAATCTTGAAGTACAAAAATACAAACTCGGCACTCATACTGAGCCTGGATCCCAGGTCCATCGTGCAGATGTGCTGAAAACAGACAGGAAGGCTGTCAAGTTAAGGTGATCCCTGAGGAAGTTGGCATCTTAAGATGGGGGCACATTACTAAAGAAAATCAAGGAAAGCTTGCCTTGTCCCAGGCCTGGCATTTGGTGTAACTTAATGAAATAGAAAGCACATCCGCTTTAAGTTTTCATTATAATCTAGTGACACTGATTCTAGTGACATCAGAATACACTGATTTTAACGTGCCTGTTTTTCAAATATACTGGTCTGAAGTGTCAAACGTTTGAAGTAAAATAAGAAGGGGCAAAGTGACCACCAGCCACTTGGCTATCTAGTGGCACACATCTTAATTGCTACTTGGAAAACTGCTCCAGTTCCAGGATTTTAAAAGGAATTTTAGCATCCTCTAACTTCAAGCCTTTGTCATTATAGTGAAAGTAATAAAAGACCACTTATTTAATGCGTACCCCTTGCAATCCACTGGTTTTGTTAAATGTTACATCTCATTTACTTCTCACAGCAACCCTGAAAGAAAGGAGCTATGACCCCTCGTTACAGGAAACTGAAGAGTTAAGGGACAGGATTCAAAAGGTACCACTTTCTGAAACGAATGCCTCCCTGTCCTACGGAACTTCCACTGGGTCTTCATTTCAACTTTCAAACCGTTAGCTCCTTGTCCTGGACCCTTCGGATGCTTGCTCCGCACATTCTATCACACACATTTTCAATTCCAACCCCATCCATCTTCCTCCTCCACCAGAATTTTTCTGGATCGAACTGGTAACTGACGATTTGTTCTCTGTAAGTCCCTGTCCTTCCGCTTGATCAGCATGGCTCAGCCACCTACTCAATGACTCCAACACTTAGTAGGCCTCTGCTCTGGGCTAGGCCCTGTGCTGGAGGCACAAACACTATCCCTACCGTCCCTGCTTTGGACTAATTCATGCACAGGGGTGGAATGACCCCTAGGCACTCCCTATTCTTGGTTGAAGAATTTCTAAACAAAGGATTTCATAAGATTTAAAAAGAGGGGATGAGGGTGGGGTGAGATGGGTATTCCAGGCTTTCAGAAAAACGTGTAAATCTTTACTCATCCCTAAATAAATAATGCCCTGCTCCAGTGGGTCTCAGGTTGGTCTTTGAACTAGCAGCATCAGCAACACCTGGGAGTTTGTTATAAATGAAAATTCTTGGATCCCACCCCAGTCCTACAGAATCAGAAGCTTGGGGGGTGGGAACTAGCAATCATGTTTAACAAGCCATCCAGGTGATTCTAGAGCCTGCTAAAGTTTGGGGAGCACTTTTCTCAAATGTCAAAATCTTTTCTTTACTCATTCTTAGAAAATGATCATCCTCAAAGAGAAGCCATCAGACTCATACTTCCCTGCAAAATTTCTTTTTCAGAGGTAACATCATCCTTACCTTTCCTTCTTTCTCCTAACTACTCCCTTGCACTCTATTGACTTGCACACCAACTCTAAAAGAAAGCCCTCAATTGTATTAACGATTGCCAGGGATTTATCTGCCAGTTGTAGTGACTTCTCTGCAGTTTTATTTTCTTCTGCCTCCTTGGTAAGTGTTCTAGTCTTGAAATTCTTTTCTCCTTTAGTGTCTATGAACTGTATTCTTGACTCCTGATTCTTTTCTATTTTTCCAGGATATTTCTTTTTCTGTACACATGATACAAAATTAAACAGTATAGTACATGATAAAAAAGTCAACTCTCACTCTCCAGAGACACACTGAACTCTTTTCAATCCTAGACGTATAAGCTAAATAATATGTTCATAAACCTATTTTGAAATTTATCAGCTTGGTGATGTCTATTGAACTTCTCTTCCAATAGATGAAAATTTAGCTTTCCAAACTCTGCCATTTAACTTTTATATTAAGTTCTACTTGTTTCCTATATTTCTTTAAATATTCTTATACCTCTGCAGTTCTGAAAATGTCCAACAATTTCTTCTTTTTTATTTCAACTTAAAATATAAAATATATTCCTGTATAATTTAAAAAATCAAAATGATTCTATAGTATTTAATGAAAACTGCCTCCTTCTTCAACTATTGATTCTCAGTCCCTAAAAGTAATTGTTTTTAATCATTTCAGCTGTTTCTTCTAATATTTGAATCCATATTTCTAAAAAGCATGCTTTTACTTCTAGCTCTTCATTTTTCATTTTTAAATATTATCTGATCATATCCTATTATAGAAGATAAAGATTTAACTCTCTTATATTTTCCTCTCCACCAACACACCTCAAACCCCATGCTACTAATATTTCATGTATCATGCTGCTTGGTTGTACTGGTTTTATTATTATGACTTGGAATGTTTATATAAATGTCATTTATATTGAGCCAACTACTAAACTATGATTACATTTCCTTTTTTTTGGTACAAGTTTATTTTCCATAAGGTTAATAATTATCTCATTTAAAAAATTTTTTAATATATTCATCATTAATGTAGCCCCTAACTTCCCTACTGATCTCAAACTTCCAATTCAGTTAAACATGAGATAATCTATTGGTTCCTCTTTTTCCTCTTTAATTCAGAGGCATCTCTCTTGGAACCCTTTTCTCCTCCTGCTCCAATTTGGACTAGTTGTTCTCTATGCCTGCTACACAGCTGTCTTGGGACTTCGGTGTTCTTTAGCATTGGGTCCACTGGCTTCCATCTTTCTGATTTTGCTCTTTAGTTGGAGCACGCCCTAAACTCATTTTCTCAGAAATGCATTGTTGAAAAAAATGTCAGGTGCCATTTGAATCCTTTGTTCTTTTCTAAGTAGTCTATGCTTATCTCCTTGAAAGTTGTAGAATGTGTATAGTTATCATTCTTGTTTTGTTTATCCTGCTTGCTGATTAATGGGACTGAAGCTGAATTTGTTTCATTTCTTTGTTATTTTTCTGTTTTTCTTTTTGCAACTCCTATTCATTGGATATTAGATCTCCTAAATTAATTCTGTATCTTATTTTTTATCTTCCGTTTTCAATCTAGGATTTACAAGAGCAGTCACTGTTTTCTACATACTGTGTTTCCCTAAAAATAAGACCTAGCCGGACAATCAGCTCTAATGTGCTTTTGGAGAAAAAATTAATGTAAGACTTACATAAGATCGGGTCTTATATTATAGTAAAATAAGACCGGGTATCATATATCATATCATATCATATCATATCATATCATATCATATCATATCATATCATATCATATCACATCACATCACATCATATCATATCATCTCATATATCATGCCCGCTCTCATATTATAATAAAATAAGATGGGGTCTTATATTAATTTTTGCTCCAAAAGACGCATTAGAGCTGATTGTCCGGCTAAGTCTTATTTTCGGGGAAACACGGTAGTATCTTAACTATCAGAAGGGGCTCTCTCTTCTAACCAGCAGCTAGGCCCTCTTATATCAGTTTGTTTTTGTTTTTTTTTGAGTGTGTGTGTGCTCTGGAGGATGCCCTTATAGGGCCTCCCAAATGACTTTGTAGCTAGACCCTTAATTAATGCCATGATTTCAGCCTTTCTTCTGACCTCCCTACTTGCTGCTAACTACAAGCTTTTGTCCACTTTGGCTCCACTGTTTTCATTCATTTATTCAACTAATACCTAGGAAGCATAATGTGTCAGGCAGTGGGGATGTCAACATTAAAAAGCTTCGGATGGCTTTATTTATGTAACGCTTCAGTTTCCAGTAATGAAGTCCCCCATCCATTGACAGCACATGTCCTGTGCCTGCTGGACATCTCTCCACCTGGATGTCTGAAACAATAATGTTCTCTTCTCTCTCAATATACTTCTCCGAAATTTCCCAGATTAGTTAATGCTACCTCAATCTGCCCATTCTCGTATGTTTGGAAAATCTCTTAACGGACCTAGAACAAGCTTAGTGATAAAAATCCCTTATATGCCCTTTTAATCTATGTTCTTGAATTTTTTATTTTTTTATTTTTTTTAGCAAAGAGCCTCGGTTACCTGATTTTGTTCAAAAAAATATTTTATGGTAATCCCATAGGCAAAAGAGCTCAACTGGCAAACTATCAAACGATAGAAGCTAATGTAACTGGGAACATTTAAAATGACCCCTCATAGCCAAGTCAACCTGCACTGATCAAAACTATAATTAGGAATAAGAAACCATTAGATTTTAAGGGCAGAAACATCTACCTCTTTATTATATCTAGAGACAGCAATGTAAACCATTGGTAGAAGCTTCCAGAAATGTTGGTTGTCTCTTCCACTTTTTCCCCCTTCTCCACCCTGCAGTCTGCTGACCCACACCTTAACCTTCCTTGTGCAGTCAGCAGTTGCCGACTGCTTTGCCTGATACACTGACGATAAGTCTCTTCCACATCATCAGACACAATTATCTGACCTTCCTTACTACTCTGCCAATGGGCTGGCTCACCCGATAATAAAAATAATTGCCTCATGACCAGTCAGCTGTGATCATTGTATTGCTGGTACTACTTCATGCACATTGTTTTAATGAAAGCAAATACACCATGTAACTGAAAGGCGTCTGATGCAGGACATGAGTTTCCTGGGCGTTGTGTCTAAAGCCTTTGGTAGCACATATGTTCCATACCCACGAGTGTGTACAATACAACTGTCAAAATCCCAAAGGATTCCATTAACCTTGTTGTATCACATTAACAAATAACACCAACTAACGTGATCAATGCAAGAGACCATTTTGAAACCAAATGTCATTTTCTTCTTAAAATATAGAAATAGGAAAAATAAGGAACTTCTTCAAAAGTATGTTGATAGTGTCATTTTGGTGATGTGTTAATTCTGCATGATGGAGCACGAGTGCATTCTCATGTAAGGTACTTTTTATAGTTAACGTTACACTTTTACATGGGCCTTCTCATTTTGTGCAGAAGGGAGCTGAACAAATTACACTGGTATATGAAAATATCAATAATATCAGGTTTTGCTAAGGAAACTACTCTTTTTATCTTGATATGGTGATCATTTAAAATAACTTCCTCTTAAAATTCTGTATAACGAATGGTCCAGAGATCTGAAGTTGAAGAGTTGTACTTGCAGGGCCTCTAGGGGTCAGTCTAATTTGAAGGGAAATCAAGCACAGCAAACAAGAAAAGGGAAGGATTTACAGACTGACGATGGCAGAGGAAGGAATGTAAGGTAACTGTAAGTTTCCACTGAAAGTGAGGACCAGGAGAGAGGAAGCGGACTCTACAGCCAGTCCACGTAGCATTTGGTTTGTGTCAATAGAAACGTGGGGACCCAAATCATTGAATAATATGTTGCCGATCATAGAAAGTCCCTTGAAACCACTGACAGTATTTTTATGATTCCCTTCATGTATGCAGAAAGCCACTTACTTTTTAATGTCTGTTTTGGCACTTTACACTTAGACCATTGAGATGTGAGAGTTAAGCCCCACAAATTGGTTCTCCCCAAAGTAATGTGTTTTTTTTTAATTCAAACATGACTTTAAGGCTAGAATGAACTGAGGGGTTGGCTAGCTCTCTTTCTAAGGTACTAAATGGTAGGTTTTATTCTTTTTACCTATAAACCATGTAATACTACCACTGCATGCTGAAGTATGGTGATTATTACCATACATTTTGGGGGAAACTCATTAACGAAACTATGCCAGTATGCTGCCTCTCACTCACTGCACGATATCAATCTCAGATATTTGAAGTGCTGAAAATATAAGGAGAGGTAATTATCAGCATACCTTGTTTTTTATTTCCTGGTATATTTCTCTGCACTTCTGGACAATACTCTTGGGGATGAGAGCTGATAAATAATTGTCTGCCCTGGTTGATGACTACTGTGCAGTGAGAATTTAACAGTGTTAGCGATCACTTATGCTACAGGAAAAAGGGCATTGTATTTCTCCCTTTCTTAAAAGGGAGTGGAAGAAACAGCACTTGGGCAGTTCAGTAACAGTTTTTGGGCATAAGAAAAGAAATCATTTCCTATTCCTTGCAAACTCGGATTTACAAAAGAACGCTGGAAGCTAAAAGCCTTGTTGATTTATCACGTGAAGCAAAGAGTAATTTTTCTCCCCTTGTTATGCTTTCATATAATCATGCTCACTGCCTGTATGGGTGGCATTAAAGAATTTCTGAATAAAAATAATAATTTCTTGCTTTCAACCTTCATAATTCACATCAGCAAGCACCCTGCTGGGTGGTGATGCCTACTGCCAGTGACGCTCAATCTTTTTTGCACGCCACTTATCTGCCTTGTGCAGCTGCGTGTTCTATTGATCGCAGTACCTGCAGGATAATGCGACCGTAGGCGTTCTTCAGCAGATTAACCACATCCGCGTGAGACAGCCCATCCAAAGGTTGCCCATTAATGCTGACAATCCGATCTCCAACCTGGAAGTACAAAAGTGGTAGAAAATCACTATCATTAAGAAAAATTAAATTTGAGAAGAATGCTTAAAATTCTTTGTAAGTCATATTTCCCATTTGTGGCTATTGTGAAGATTCTGAGTTTCTACTGTGTATGCAATGCTCCAGAAGCATGAGGAATTTTTATGGTTTTCCCCAAATACAGACCAATCAGAGAAACAAGAAGGGGGTCAGATTTGATGATTAAAAGGCACGGCAGGCCACTTTTGTATTTTGGTAATGGTGGTGTTTCATACATCCATTCGCCAGTAATAGTGGGGTGTACAAATTAACTGTTCAATAAAGCTCTAATGAGGAAGCCAAATATTTTCTGCCTTATTTTTCTACCTAAGTTAAGGGGCAATGGGGGAAAAAAATCATAAGAATGTTGATTCTTTTGCTTGAAGGAAGAGTCTAAGGTCAAATCTCTCTTACGTGAAAATCAATTTTGAGTAGAATTGAGGTGCTAAAAAAAAAACACGGTATGGGAGGCTTTGCTAATGAGCTGCAATTTCTTCTTTCATCAAGAAGCTTTGATAAAAACAATAATATTTTTATATGCCCAGGGACCTAATGAATTTCAGGTATAAACTTTCTCCAGTGCATTTTGCCCTCAGCATGGGTCTCTGATGGCTGTTGGAATTCCAACTTTAAACGAAGTGCCCATGGCTGCAACTTCCTTTCCCACCCCACCACATGCTGTTAGCACTTCACCATTCCTCTTTTGTTTACTTTAAGCTTCTGTGTACGTGCAGCCACACCGTTGGCCTGAATCATGGCAATAAATATTGGGATATCTCCTAGGGGACTTCCTTTTCCTCCAGCAATACTGATTCCAAGGGCATCACTGAGCTCCTAAAAAAAAGAAGCAAAACATAACACATATTTAATAATGAGCCACAACCTGATTGTCCCCTGATAGCCGCTGAACAAAATCCTCTTTGATGCAGGAGGCCAGGGTAACACTGGAATTAAATGCAGGGCCTTTGGAGTCAGAAAGACCCGTGTTTCAGCTGGAGCACTTAATTAGCTGGGGGGCATCTTCAGGAAGTTCCTTAACCTCTTAGGGTTTTCATCTCTAGGCATAAAAGGGGGAGAATACCGCCTACTGCACAGTATTGGTTTGAGGATTAAATGAGGTGATATGGTGCAGAGCTGGCCTACAGAAAAGGCTCAGCAAAAGGCAACAGTACAAGTAAAACAATAACAACAACAAAACACACACACACAAAACCCTGTGCAACTGCTCAGTTTAGTGGCCAATTTTGATGCAGACTTGGCAAGTATGTTTTCATATGGTGTTTATAATTAAACTGCCACACACATCCCGCTCTTTTGGGTGTGAACAAACATACTTGGCTCTAAGAGAGCTGTAGGACTGCGTTAAAACAAAGGCTCTTGGAGGACACTCAGTACAATGACAACAGAGTTTGGAGAGAGAAGTGAAATGTGACTGTCAATGTTCCCCAAGATGATTAGGTGAGGCAACATGGCTCCCTCGGGTCCTGCTGAAGAGATCCTGGCGATGGTCCAGGTTTTCCCCACATTTCTATCATATGGTTAATATTTTAAAAGTCATAAGAAGAACAAATGACAAGTTCCAGATTCAGCATGGTGGCACGTGCACAATATAGCATCTCTCTCCTGCTGATTACAATGAAGAACTTGTCAAAACACAAAAAGCAACCACCTGAGGCTTCTGAAAAGTAAAGACGCTCACATTGTGAGGGAAAGTCAAAACTTGGAGAAATGACAGCGGGGAGGAATGTCCCTGTTGTTTTCCTGGCAGCACTGTCCTGAGGGTGAGATGTAGGCGAGGAGCTGGTAAGGTGGTACACGCTGTGCTCTGAGAGAAAACTCCCATCTTTCTGGTCAGAGGCACCAGGAAAAGGAGCCCCTGGCGGTGGGACCATAAAGGAAGAAAACTAGAGTAGAGAGAGCTGGAGAAGGGGCTCCTCATCCTCTGTGAGTGAACCCACAGAATTCTCAGGCTCAAGTATAAGCTACACGTGTGTGAAACAGATCCAAATTAGAGCACTGAACCACCACTCCCAAAAGGGGAGGCAGAACGTGCAGTCTGAACCGAACTGGGTTGATTGCATCCTAACACATGAACATCAGCCTTCTTTAGAGTCTGTGTAGCATAACATTCACGAGGTCCAGGATAAAACCCTAAATTACCAGCCATGCAAAAATACCAGGAAAATGAGACCCATTTCCTTCTTAAATTCTTTAAAATATGTAGGATCGTCAAAAGCAAAAATTATAATACTTTGTTGGGATTCTCAGTTGACATAGATATAAATATATGACAACTATGGCAATGGTTTGTGGCAAAGGGACCTGTGCGGTTGCAAGGCTTCTACAGTTTTAAATGATCATTTGAAAACACACAGCTTAGTGTGCTTCAATTTGACCTCAGTAAAGTTAGAAAAATGGAAAAGAAAATGACAAAAACTATATATGAAAAAACTTTAAAAACTCCTGTCACGTAAGTGTGAGGAATTATTCTTTATTATTAACAATATGTATTATGAGTGCTGCCATGTTACGCCTACAAGACAGAATAATGGCAATGCTGACCTCTCCATTAATAGGTAGCCTATATCCTGTTTTCCAAAGGATTTGTGTCTAGCTTCTATTTTCTGAATGCATCAATAGTAAAGCCCTGTGTGCAAGATATGCTTCATTAGGATTGTTCTTCTCGGATCGGGTGTGGGGAGAATAGGCGCAGGCCTTTTTATAAAACATTATGATAACAAATGGCTAAAATGACAAGGAAACATAAAAGGACATTTTATAAATCTTGGAATAAGGAGAAATTTATGTAATGATTTGGTTTTGTTCAATTCCATCACGATGCTTCCTCATCTATAATTATGCACATATTGGTACATTTCAAGTCCCCCATTATAGGAACATCTCAGTTGCCACTCTGGTGGAAGAATACTGGGAACAAATGTAGTCAAAATTGAAGCCAATAATACTGGATGCCACTTCCTGGACTTTATGATGCACTAGGTACTACATATACCTCATTTCATCCAGACAACAATATTTACTTTGTGAGGTAAATAGTGTTATCATCCCCATTCTACAGGTGAGAAAACTGACGTTAAGTAACTTGCCACAGGTCATAGAGCTAATAAATAGTAAAGTGCTTTCAAACATAGCTATGATTGACTCCAGAGAACTAAGCTATGCTAGATATCACATCACCATGGTCAAACTATGATTACAACAAGGTCATATATATATTTTTTAATGACTTCTTGAATCCCAAATTTATTGGTCAAAGTGATCAAAAGAAAAGACTACTTTCCAATATTCTGGATATCACACAGGAGTTTGAAAACCCAGATTTCACAAATTTATGAAATGAAATGCATATTATGCAATCTCAGGAGGGCAATTTAGCAATATGTATACAAGTTTTTAACAAGTGTGGCTTTTGACTCAACAATTTCATTTCTAGGAGTTAATTCTGAGGAAATCACCCATGATATGGGCATAAAAGAAAATACAAAGGTATTTTACTATAAAAGATAGCAAAAGTTGAGACATGTTAATTGTTTTATAAGAGGAAGATGATTAAGAAAATTATAGCATATTCATATGATGGAGTATTATGTAACCAATAAAAACCATGCTATATGCTGTCAAAAAATACTTATTGGCATGACTAAAAGTTCATGCTTTAACGTGAAAAAAGCTACAAGAGTATGTCTAATATGATACCATTTTTCGTTTTGTAAAACCTTTTTTTTTTAAGAGTGGTTTTCCAGGACCCATCAGCTCCACGTCAAGTAGTTGTTTCAATCTAGTTGTGGAGGGCACAGCTCACAGTGGCCCATGTGGGGATCAAACCAGCAGCCTTGTTAAGAGCACCACACTCTAATCAACTGAGCTAACCAGCTGCCCTGTTTCGTAAAACTTAAAGTTCATACACAAAATGTAGTGGGTAGGAAGTTCCAAAAAATTCACAGTGGTCTCATCTATATGTTTTATTATATTTTTCTAAGTTTGTTTACATTATATAGACCACAAATTTTTTCAGTAACTTAAAAGAGCACACTAATAATCCAACAAATTGTATTAAGGGGAAAAATGTACATTTTATGCAAATCCAACATAAACCAGAAAAACAGCAATAATAACTGACTTACCCTGATTATCTCAACGGTCCTTGGTCCCAGATCTGTGCCTACAGATAAAAAAGCAACACAATTAACTTTTTAAAATTCAGAGGTAATATATTTAGGATATAATATTGTCTCATGAAAACAGTACCATTTTCTAGGACTTTCAAGAGAGAATACTGAAGCAAGCAGGCTTTATATACTTTCTCAAAATCCAACTGGCAGCCGTTGATCAGGGGCTACGTCTTCTATTTCAAAGACATCCTCTCTGTCGGAGACCGATGTGGCCATAGTCATTTGGTCTGACAAAGCTGATGGACTGCAGCAGTGGCTGACTGGAATATGGTGATTAAATAGCTTGAAGGGCAAGCCATTTTGTTTCACTGTACATTTGTCTGCATTCATCAAAGAGAACCCTCTACCCAAGGAGAGACTTAAAAAGACCCTTGCCATGCCCCACCCCAATGGTACACGCACTTCTGACCTTCCTTGAGTGACCTGTAATTTTTAAATTTTCCTCTTTGTAAATGGTTTGACTTGAAGTAGCGTTTCAGATTTCTGCTTTTCATGTGATTGGTGTAAAAGTTAAAGGCACATTCTACAAATGAATCTCTATGGCTTTACTTCCTTCCGAGCAGGCCTCTTAGAAAGCTTGGAGCTTATGTGGCCAAGTTCAAAGCTTTAAAAATATTTTAATTAAAGGTGAAAGATTGTTTTAAAAAATATTACTATTAAAAAAAAAACCTGGGAATAGGATGGTTTGCTTGAGGTATGTCCAAGAAATACCTGAATTTTGGGGGGAAGGATCTGAAGTTCTTTTTGTGCCGACCAGGTTTTGAAGGCTTGTGATGACAGGAGCAAGGGAAGGAGGAAAGCTGCTGTGTGTGCTATGCTGACTCCCCTGAAAAAGAAACCCAGAGGTCAGCTGTGCTGAAACACTGACTTGGTCTTAAAAATTTATATGTATTATTAGTATTATAATTACTGGAATAACCATAACCATGAAATGGAAAATTCTGAAAAGGCTAAAAAACAAAAAGACAAAAATTACCCATACTCACTCTTTTACCACCCTAACACAATCCTATCTAATATTTTTCTTCATTGCTTTCTCCACTGTATGTGCTTTCATATGTAGTAAGTTGGTGCAAAAGTAACTGTGGTTTTTACAATTATTTTTAACCCTTTAAACCGCAATTACTTTTGCACCAACCTAATAGCTTCAATCATCAAGGAAGAAAATATGCAATAATTGAAGCTTTTCTTCTTCAACATGAAATCAAAATCATTTTCCTAAGTGGTTACATCGTGTTTACATATGATCAGTTAACGACACTAGGTGACATTTGGGGGTAGAGCCAATATTTATCACCCAAATCACATGATCTATTTTGCTAAAACAAGTATTAAAAAAAACCTTAATTAACAGAAACTTGACCAAATAGGACCCTCAACTGTAGGAGAAAGCCGTACATGTCAAGGGAATATGTTGTTCTAGCAATACGTTAATTTTTTTCTCAAAGATTTTCCTAGAGTCAGTAATAATTCAGCTCAATCTTCTGTACCTACATTACTGCTGTACTTTCATTACTGTCCTTTTATCCATTTAAATAAATGTTTGAGGTCTACATGTATAGTCATGTATGGTTAGTGTCTATTCACTGAAAATCATATACATAATGAAGGACCTTTCCAATGTAGAACACAATGTTACCAATAGTGAACCAATTTTTTTTCTTCCAAATTATCCAAGTTATGCCTAATTGCCTCAAAATTTTAAGCTAAACCTAAGGTCACAATTATCACTTGATAAATTATAATTTGCTCCACTTCCTTAGTTCTATGATGCAAGTTGTTGAATATTTTAACACTCCTTAACATAAAATTTTGAACTATAGAGAAAAGTTAAAAGAATTATACAGTAGACATCCATACATACACCTAGATTCCACAATTAATATTTTGCTATACTGTCCTTCTCACATATCCATTCATTTATTCATAACTCAAATGATCTTTTTAAAAAATTTCACTTCAAAGTGAGTTATAAACATTAATATATTTCTGAATGAATGTATACATTTAAAGGAGTATTTTTATATGTTCCCCCCCCCCTTTTTTTGGATTTGTTAAGTTCTCCAAAAACTTGAACAGCTCACTGTACCTCACTCCCTAAGTAAAGGCTGAGCAACCTGTGGTTCCCAGCCCCAAGATGAACACAGTCACTTTTCCTATATTTTTTCTGAAAGGATATGATTTAAATCAATGGTGCTATAATACATAGATAACTATTCTGAATTGAGGAAGTACAGAATATAACTTTTGCCTAAAAAAAAAATCTCAGAAAAATGTGTGCGCCAAGGCCTTTATAAATAAGGACTTTGCCTGGCAGTGTTCTCTCAGTTACATGAGGAAAAGATTGCTCAAGTATTTTTTTCTATTACACACTTTCCTCTGCAGAATAGAGATACTTGTTCCTGGTTGGTGGGAAAAGACATTTTGAAAGAAGAGGCGCAACGCTAGAAGATCTCTCTTAATGAACCCACTTTCTCTAGGCCAAGTCAACGAGTTAAAATTCTCCTTGGCATTCAAAAGAAGGCATCTATCTTCCTATCTTATAATTGCTCAGACAGAAATCTTTGCCCTTAGAGGGTCCTGGGTCTAGAGATGAAATGTTTGGGAAGGGACCCTCTTTTCCTTCATCTGGGTCACGGGCTGATCTTGAACTGACAATGGAGGACACTTCCTTTTCATAGCCAGCTAGAAGCCTTCTTCCAATTAGTCAAATATCAGTGCAGACTCTCGCATCAGTTCAGCCATAATTTTAAGGACAAAGTAAGGATAAAACATATTTACTGTTTTTCTTAAAAAATTGAATTAAACTTCTACCCTCTGAAGTAAAAATTCTGTAGAAGAAGGTGAAATAAAAGTAAATGATACTTTGTCCCTGGTTTCTAAAATATGACAGCTCACATTTGTATACCGGATAGATGGTAATGGTGGTTTTGTTGACATGTAATGATAGAGCAGCTAAACTTGTTAACTCTGTATTTAACCTGAGTGTGAACTTTATTCATCCCTAAAACATTCTTCAAGGACAGAAATCCAGTTCTACCCACCACCTCACCTGTCAGTCCAAACTTTTCTTAAAATACTGGAATTCCTTGTACTCCTTTTGCATATGCTACTCCTTCTGTCTGGGATGCCTTCTACCTGCTTTCAAACTATCAAGCTCTTTTTGGAATAAGACCCAATGGAACAAGACACGAGGAATAAGACCTTATGTATACTCCAGGAAGAATAAATTTCACCTCCAGTATTGTCCATTCTGCATTCTAACCTCCTGTGTACAAAGGGGCTTTACTGACATCACTCAACAAATGAATCTTCCATTAAGGAAAGGCTAAGACAACTATTTTGCATCCCAAGTTGCCACTGTTGATACAGGTCTTTGAGAATCATCACCAACCATTCACTCCTGGAATCCTACTGCAGCAGTGTGTCTCAGCACAGGTGATACTTGCTATCCATTACATAAGCCAAAAATGCAAAAAAGAAAAAGAAAAAAGAAAAAAAAAAGAAAAAAATTCTAAACTTAACGTGATCTTTATTGGGTTTGACTTCTTTGAGGATTCTCTTAGACAAGCCAGCTAGTCTGAGACACTATCTGAACAATGGTATTTTTCTCACTCGTTTTCTAACACCAATGAGGCAAAGGTGACAGCTAATAGCATTTCAGAAGCACCTGTGTTCTAACCACAAAAATCAGATAGTCTTCTGAACAAAGGTCTTGGAAAGGCTTTAAGTCTAAAGCAACTGGGGAGGGGACCAAAAGTCATGCTTTTAACCTCAAAACAAAGGCTCATCTATAACCCACAAAGGGGAATAAGGAGTAACATAAGTTTCTATAGTTTTATTATATGCCAAATGGGACTAAACATATAGTCTACCATCTTGATTTTTCTCAGCCATTACAATGAAAACAAAACAGTGAAATATACTTTGTTAAAAAAAAAGTGGCACTTATATCAGCCTTGCAAATAAATATAAGATGTTTGCTAACCCACAAAATATCACCCATGTGAGCCTCCCTCCCACAGGAGAAACCCTCACATTTCACTCTCCTAGGAATATACCATTAATTGCCCTCAGCATGTGTGAGTGGCTATTCACAAGTTAACTTTATAGCAATATTTAATTGAATGAATAGAACAATGTTGTGCTAATGAGGGTCAAATTGCCACCAGATGTTGCTTCTTTCTTTCTTTTTTCTTTCTTTTTTTTTTAAATAAACACAGCTGTGTACATGCATGCATAGGCAATATAGAACTAATAGTGGGGGAGAAAAGTGGTCCTAAGAAAACATTTGCAGGCAATAAAGAAGAGAAAAATCTAGGGATTAATAAATTTCCATCCCACCTTTCATTTTTATTTTGAACACCACATTAAAATACACTGAACTTGGTATTGTGAATATGCTGTACAGTACACATTATTTCCAAACAATCATTATGAAACAGGGACTTTCTCCCAAAGGGGACAGGGAGTGAGTCAGTCTGACAGGAAGTCATCAACAACCTGACTGTTGTGTGATGTCTTCCTCGAGGAGGTCCAGGAACCAGCTCTGAGTCTTCCAATCTCTAGCTGTACAAGCCCCTGTGCACACTTGGGAACACAAGAAAAGAACAGAAGTGAAAAACAGTAGCATTTATGTTCTAAATGATCACAGCAGAGCCTCTCCTCATCTCTGCAGCAAAGAATTGTAAATGAGTGATGAATGCAATGGGCAAAAAGGAAATTCAGTCATCAAAAAAACATACAAAATAACAAAAATGTATGAACTAAATGGTATTTGTTTCCTGACTTCATGACTTCTTTAAAAAATCACATTTCAATTCACCTCTTTTCTCTCCCTTTTTCCTTCTAATAAGCAGTGAAATAACTAAGAAAAAGTGGTGAAAAGGAATACAGAAAAATCAAAGACAGAAGTAATCTACAAATACAAATAAATCCTCTCGAGTAATAATTGAGAATTGACTACATTAGGAAATCAGGATTTTAAAAGAAACAAAATCCATTTGTCTTTGCAAACGCGTCCATGGCTATTTATGAACCAGAATAAAATGCACCTGGTTGTAGTCGAATGGAAATTTACAAGAATTTTCATTAACCAGTTTCTTCCAAAGGAGCTGGCAGAGACCCTTGGAAGTCAATTTTGCACCTCAGCATCTCTAGAGAGACAGCTTGGGTGGCAGGAAAACCCCTCAAGGAGTGCGTTGTGACCTTGGGTATGCCATTTTACTTTTCGAACGTCACTTGTGAAATTGGAGGAATTGGTCTAGGTAGTCTTAACATTCCTTCAAGCAATAAAAGCTGTGTTTGATGAAGCCCCAGTAATATGCTCCTTGACACAGCCTTACAGGGAGGAGGATGGATTTTGTGACTCCAGGACAGCCCATCCCATCAAATGCACTTAGACTAGGACAACTGTGGATACTTGGAATTTTCACAAGTAGGAAAATATAGCTTAGAAATCCCAAAGTAGGGTTATTTTTCAATCCTGCTAAGTCAATTTAACAGCTTTCTTTTAAATCTAATCCTGGTTGGCGAAAATAATCAGAGATTAGACCTCTGGTAAAAACTAGTGCCATTATAACATCCAACACATTTTACAACTAAGCTAGATTAGAACTGTTCCCACTGGACTTCGGTTGTGCCAGCAAGGCAGAACGCAGCCTAGGGACTCACCTTGAGGACAGTGGCCACTGTCTCCTGTGAGGCATTTCTCATGTCTTCTCCATTCACAGATAAGATCTGATCTCCCTGAATCAATCTCCCATCGAGGTCTGCGGCTCCACCTTTCACAATGTCAGAAATAAACACTCCGCTTCCATTTCTGTGAGTATCATAAAACAGTGGTATTGGCGCAATTTAATATTCCTTGATTAAATTTGAGATTACTGACATTCTATATAGATTCACTAAGTCCTAAAACTTGGAAGACGTGCCCTACGAAGCTACCTAATCCAATAATATCCACTAACTTCCCAAATGATAAACCTCAGAGTGCTCACCCTTTAAATAGTTTATGCCTATTTATGCTGCCTATTGTAATATTCATTTTTATTGGCCCAAGGGCATAATTTCTACAAGAGGATAATTTTAGTGAAATGAAATGGAAATTTACCTTAAAAAGTGGAGTTAAGTACTCTTGAAATGTACAGGTTATTTCCTCAGAGATCAGTTCAATTATTACCATCTGATCTCTTTCGAGTCTCTCACACTCCCTTTTCCTGACATTATTACTTTAAGGTTTGAATTATATTTCTTTGATAAATAAATAAATGGATGTCTCAAAATTCAAAAGGTTTAAAAGGGAGACCTTGAAAAGTTTCCCTCTCACCTGTGTTCCCCAATCGCCAAGTTCCCTTCTCCTAGGTAACCAATGTTACCTAGGAGACCAATGCTACCTAGGTATCCCTTCTTGGATATCTCCAAGAGACATTGTGTGTATACAACGGCAAATGCATGTGTGTGTAGTGCGCTTATGTATGAATGGATATACATGCACATACACTCCTTTTTCCCTCCAGTTTTGTTTTCTTTAACTTTGTTTTTTTCACTTAATACAACTTGGCAATTGGTCTTGACCGGTACTGAGGCGTCCTCATTATTTATGGCTGCATATTATTCTATGGATGTTCTTTAATTTCACTTATCAGTTAATTACTGATGGACACGAGTTATTTCCATTTTTCAGATATTGCAAACAAGGTGCAATGAATAACATATCTACAAGCATATATTTAGGATAAATTCCTAGTCATACAATTACTAGGTAAAGAATTGTGAATTTTGAGAGCTTATCTATTTGATCCTTTACAATGGAACTTTTTGTGTTAAGGAATGTAAATATTCCTTAAAAACTCAGTCTGAAATACCGGTATTGTACTATTTCATGCATCTCCTATGAGATAATAAAGTAAAAACCATTACTCTAGGTGGAATCTTCCAGGCACATGTATGTGTCAGAAGAAGAAAGCAGACTCCAACATGGGCTCTAGCAGTTACTCTGCATCCAGATGTGCATTGATTTTGTTTAGAAATGTGAGTCTCCACTGTTTTGTTTTATAATGCATTTTCAGGGTGATGGTTTTATGGTACTGAAGTGAAAAAAAAATGAGACCATAAACGTACAGTACTTAGCACAATATGAGTGCTCAAAAATGGTAGTTAATATTTCTATTTTAATAACAGCTTGGACTGCTGGAAAAAAGCTAGTCATCAGAGGTCTGTGAGGGCACATGATATAATACAGATAAAACCAACTCTAATTCTTTCTAAGAAGATGATTCACATCATTTAAGACCACATTGGAATGTCACCTGAAAACCCTGCGACCCTGTTGGAATAAATACACGCTAGATATCTAAAGCCAGTAAAACATTGGAAGCGAGAACAGCAGTTTCATG